>NC_090451.1:240000991-240303091 GCF_031143425.1 Pleurodeles waltl
TTCTGTGCTGTTTTAAGCACTGGAACTCTCTCACTCAGCTTCTCTATTTAGGGAACTCAGTCAGCAGCAAAGTAGAGACCCAGGATAACTCCGACTACCTTGCCCGACGTGTACCCTTAGCAGTCTCTGGATCCTGATCAGATGGGAGCAGTCTCCAAACACCCTGAAAAGTTTGAACGCCTACATCAAAGTAACATGTATTTTGTCAAAATATCTTAGCCTGAACAATATTTATACATATGAGCACAAAACATAGTAACAACACAGTTCATTGATTGTGTCAATGACTTGCTTGTTTTTGATGATTATCTCAAATCAGCATCTGTAGGTGAAGAGTCAACACACGTTTCACCCCCTAAGGGAGTGTAGACCTGGGGCTTTTTCAGGGTTGTAAGCATATACAATTAGGCACCTATTAATACCTATAGCTACATATTATACAGAAGTTTTTTATATGGTTTTCATTATTGCTTACAATTTCAGTGACTTCCCACAGTGATGCACAGTGGGGCCCTTATTATGAGTTTGGCTGGTGGCAAAGGCTGCTCGCCAAACTCTTGCAGCCGGAAAACCGCCACTCTGGTTTTCTGGACGCTGGCCCTATTATGAGTTTCCGCTGGGCCAGCGGGAAACAGGACACAACATTGCTGCCGGCTTGATTAAGAGCTGGCAACAATCTTGCGGTGAGTCGGGTGTGACAGCACCAGTCGCGCTTTTCACTGCCTGTAATTCAGGCAGTGAAAAGCATGACAAGGCTGTCCACAGGGGCCCCTGCACTGCCCATGCCAACTGCATGACCAGTGCAGGGGCCCCTGTGGGGTGCCCAAAACCCCCTCTCCACCAGCCTGGCAGATTAAGACCACCGGCACCACCAGGCTGTTGACCAGAAGCAACCTGGCGGTGTCAGCGGTTGGACCATAGTGGCTCTGCCACGGTCATATTGTGGAGGCTGGACCGCTGCTTTGGTGGCGGTCCAACCGGCACCACGAGTCTGGGGGGCCCAGGACTGCCAGACTCATAGTAAGGCCCCAGTGTGGCACAGCAAACGTACTTTGTAGCCTCTTCCAGATAACAATGGGCCAGGAAAAGGCAAGAAGTCCCAAGGTTCAAAGGGATTCTCTGTCTCTTTTCCTAATCTCACCAATAGTGCTCTGTCTAACAACTGAAAGAGATCCCCAAAATGCTCTGGGAAGAGATTTGTAATATATATCTGTTGTTAGGCTCTCCTTCTCAACCTTCAGTTTAGGTACCACCAAGGTATGCCTAATATAAAATGGAAGTCACAGTGGCTAAAACAATGTGTACTGTTTGCACCCCACATGCATCTTCCACATGCAAGCAATATATGCACATGCAACATGTACATTTCCGTAGCACACACATGCAACATCCATACTCCTCATGATTCGATGGGACAGGCAGAACAATCAAAAAATATATAAGAGGACAGTAAAGTATTTCCCAGTCAAGTAACAAGGACAAAGGCCAACCCTACATTATAATCATGTCGCTGCCATCTGTATCTTTCATCCATAGCCTGGTAAGATGACAGTAGTCACTATTCTAAGAAAGGGAGGCGCATGTGGTGTGCCCTCCTGATTACAGAGCAGTGTGATAGGTATCACTCTAGATTTTAAATGTCATGTGTGCTGAGGTGGAGTTCAAAAACACTACAGCTTGGTATGGGGACTGCGAGACAGGACGAAACAGTCTTCAGAGCCATGCACTTGACATTTTACTGTCTCAACAGGGGTTATGGGACTGACATGTAATTCTATATGCATCTTGCCCATTACATTATATGGAATTTGCCCGTTATATTTTAGATTGACTCCTTTTCCACAGAAAGGCAGTTGACGTCCTCTTCAAACCAACTATCTTGTGTGGTTAATTGGTGTCCTTGGCTCAATATAGTTCTGAGAGCTGCCTCACTCTCCAGTACTAAAATCATGTGAATGTCCTTATCTTTAATGTGTAAGCGCACTCACCTTTATAAGGTCCTTCAATGCTGGTTGAGCATCAGTGCCCAGGCAGGAAATGACAGCCACCTTCAGTTTTCCATTGCAGGAATTCTCCATACTACAATGGTGGAATTGGGTGGTCATTTTCTAGTCAGCTGACTGTGTCTGTAGTGGGAGGAATATCTCATCTCGCTAGGTGAGACATCTATCTGCACTGTTTGTGATACTTCCTTCATATGGCTCCGTTACCATCCTTGGATGACTGTCTAAGTGTGCCAGTGTTTAAGAATGACTTCGGGATTTCTAACAGACCATGTACCCTGAAGCAGCACATGCAGATAACACCTATAATCTCAGCCAAGTGAGTCTGCCCCTGCTTTTGGTAAGGCTGTGGTAACAACCTCACATGCCAAAATCATTATGAAGCTCCATGAATGATTTGCTGCTCTTTTGTCATCTTGACCACACTCCTTGAGGCATTGCATTATTCACATCCTATATTCATTGCCTATAGTGAGATGCTTAATATGCAGTATCTTGCAATTAATGTAATATGGAGTCCTTGGATGAAAGTTGCCCTCTGGTGCTTGAAGGTTTGCATTTGTGGGGTCATATTATCTATACTCAATAAACCTGCTACTATTGTTCATCCCTTGTTTATCGATACACTCCTGTGAGCCCTGGCCATTTTCTATGTAAGGGATAGCAGTTGAGCATCACCTTCATGTCTATTTGGAGTAAGATGTTGGTTACAAGTTTTCTGTGGAGACTGATATCTTGGGTGGTATTCTGCATGTTGTGTGAATGTATTGGAGAAAGAAGCCATGTGGTGGTATGGTGAGAGTATCCATTGCATAGTACGGAATCGAGTTCCTCTAATATTATTGAGCCTTATTGCAGTGACACTGTACCATGGTCATTGTGAAGAAGAAATGTACTGAGGTAAATTTCTTGCTTTACAGAGGCACAGGTTAGACATTGAGTCATTATTATGTGGCTGCACAGATCACAAGCATGAATGTGCCTATTAGTAGAACTATGGCCCCACACACAAAAATGCATTGATCAACATAATCGCATACTTTATACTGGTCAGTGGCCTTATGCAGTACAAGTATCATTGAATCCACAGATGAGCATCAGTGGCCTCACTTAGTGAATGCTTCAACATGCCTTGTTAAGAACAGAAGCAGCCCCACACTGTAACTCCGCTAATGGGCCTAGTAACAAGCATCACTGGCCTCACACTATACAAGCATCAAATAGTCATCTAAGGAGCATCAGTGGTATCACACTATACAAGCATCAAATAGTCAACTAAGGAGCATCAGTGGCCGCACTCTATACAAGCACTAAATAGTCAACTAGCGAGCATCAGTGGTATCACGCTATACAAGCATCAAATAGTCAACTAAGGAGCATAAGAGGCCTCAGGCTAGACAAGCATCAAATAGTCAACTAAGGAGCATCAGTGGCCTCACAATATACAAGCATCAAGTAGCCAACTAAGGAGCATCAGTGGCCTCACACTATACAAGCCTCAGTGGGCTCACACAGTGAATGCATCAATATGCCTACTTAAGAACTGCAGCTGCCCCACTTGACAAATGCATTAACGAGCCTAGCAATAATCAATAGTTGGGCCAAAGAGTACATAATCAAAGGGCCTAGTGTCGAGTTTGTGTCGGCCCTCTCAGTACATGAATCAGTGGCCCAGGCTGCAAGTATTATGTATCGTTGGATTTAGTAGCAAGCACTGGTGAGCTCATACAGTGAAGGCACCGATGGGCCAAGCATTGAGCTTTGCTGGCCTCACTCTACTACGAAGATCTACTACATAGCATCAGTGGCCTCAGTTAGTACTCCCATACATGGGTCTAGTTACAAGCATTGGGGCGTCACACAGTAAATGCATTAATGAGCCTTAAGTAACATCAGTACTAGGACACACTGAATTTCTGTGCTGTTTTAAGCATTGGAACTCTCACTCAGCTTGTCTATTTAGGGAACTCAGTCAGCAGCAAAGTAGATACTCAGGATAACTCCGTCTACCTTGCCCGAAGAGCACCTTTAGCAGTCTCTGGATCCTAAAAAATGGAACACTATCTAGTTGAAATGAAAATTGAAAACCCATCAATCCAGAACTGGAAATAATAATCTCCTGCTGTTACATAGCGATTAGCGATTAATTTATTTTGCATAACGCTGCAGAACAACAAATGTCTCTATTGCCTAATTTGTAGGATTCAGTCGACCTACTTTGGAAGCAAGGAAAGCTGGGTTTTCCTTGGTGGGATTCAGCCTTAGTCTTCCACCAATTCCTTTACATACCACTCCTGTAGGGGGAAGGTTAATGAACTTTCTCCACATGTGGGAGGAAATAACATCAAACTCCTGGGTCACCAGTATTGTGGGGAAAGGCTATGCCCTTCCCTTTCGGGAGTTCCCACCCCCCATCCCACCCCGCCCATCCTACTGTTCAGAAGAGCATCTCCTGTTACTAGAACAGGAGGTTCTAGTCCTCCTTTCAAAGGGTGCAGTGGAGTTGGTTCCAGAGCAGGAGAGGGGTCAGGGTTGTTACTAAAGATACTTCCTGATCCCCACGAAGGATGGTCGGTTGAGACCAATCCTGGACCTGAGGATTTTGAATTGGTTCCTCAAGCAGGAAAAGTTCAAGATTCTAACCCTAGCTCAGGTGCTTTTGGCGTTGAACGAAGGAGATTGGATGGTGTCTGACGACTTGCAGGATGCTTACTTTCATATCCCGATACTCAAGTCACACAGGAAGTATCTCCGGTTTGTGGTGGGATCGCAGCACTATCAGTTTGCGGTCCTTCCGTTTGGTCTTACTCCAGCACCTCGAGTCTTCACAAAGGTGATGGCGGTGGTTGCAGCAGAGCTCAGAAGGAAGGGGATAGCGGTATTTCCTTACCTAGACGATTGGTTGATCAAAGCCAAGTCTTCGGAGCTTGTGCTACGTCACCTGAAGTCAACAACCCAGTTGTTGTTCGACCTGGGTTTTTCGGTGAACTTGCCCAAGTCTCACCTGGAGCCCTCTCAGCGCCTCCCGTTCATAGGGGCAGTACTGGATACAACATTGAATCATGCCTTTCCTCCGCCTCAGCGGATTCAGGACATTCAGGCGTTTGTTCCAATGTTTCAAAGTGGAGCAGTCATTCCAGTTCTCAAGGTCTACGTCTGCTTGGTCTGTTCGCTTCTTGCATTCTGTTGGTCACGCATGCTCGCTGGCATATGAGGGCTTTTCAGTGGTGCCTCCGAAAGCAGTGGTCTCAGCACAAAGGAGATCTCGAGGGATCGGTAAAGATCTCCAGGGACGCTACAGTGGATCTAAGATGGTGGGGGTTGCGGACGGCAATCTTTCCCAAGGAAGGCTGTTCTCGCAGCCTCCCCCAGTAGCCACAGTGATAACGGATGCTTCCACTCTAGGGTGGGGAGCTCATCTGGGGGACCTGGAGGTCAAAGGTCATTGGTCTCCAGTGGAACAGATGTTTCACATAAATCTGTTGGAATTGCGGGCAATACGTCTGGCTCTCAAGGCCTTCCTCCCTTCCCTTCGCGGTCAGTCAGTTCAGTTCCTGACGGACAACACTGCCGCGATGTGGTATATCAACAAGCACGGAGGAGTAGGATCGTACCTTCTCTGCAGAGAAGCTCTGCGGCTATGGTCCTGGGCAAGGGACCATCGGATTCGCTTGGTAGCAAACCATCTGGCCGGAGTGTTTAACGTGCGTGCGGACAGTCTCAGTCGGCACTTCTCGACCGATCACGAGTGGCGTCTTCATCCAGATCTAGCCCTGCAAATCTTCCAGATGTGGGGATTCCCTCGGGTAGATCTTTTTGCCACTCAGGAGAACACGCACTGCCCGTTGTTCTGCAGCCTCCAGTATCCGGTGCAAGGAACATTGGGGGACCCGTTTCAGATGTCCTGGTGCGACCAGTTGCTTTACGCGTTTCCCCCCATACCTTTGATTCCTCGAGTTCTGAGGAAAATTCGCCAAGACCGGGCTCAAGTCATCTTAATAGCTCCGGATTGGCCAAGGAGGGTATGGTATTCGGATTTTCTCCAACTCTCGCTGTGCCCCCCACTCCATCTCCCTCACAGGGCAGACCTCCTCTAACAGTCGCAGGGGCAGGTTTTACACCCCCACCTCCAGAGCCTGCACCTTCATGCCTGGAGATTGAACGGGGCAACCTGAGTTCCTTTTCTCTCCCACCTGAGGTAGTGGATGTTATTTTATCGGCCAGGCGACACTCCACTAAATCTATCTACGCTAGCAGGTGGGCTAAATTTGTCTGTTGGTGTGGAGAGAAGCAAATTTGATTCCTTACATGTCCACTTATCAGATATTTTGGGGGTCATTCTGACCCTGGCGGTCACCGACCGCCAGGGCCAACGACCGCGGAAGCACCGCCAACAGGCTGGCGGTGCTTCCATGGGCATTCTGACCGCGGCGGTACCGCCGCGGTCAGAAACAGGAAACCGGCGGTGTCCCGCGGGTTTCCCGCTGCCCCAGGGAATCCTCCACGGCGGCGCTGCAAGCAGCACCGCCATGGGGATTCCGACCCCCTTCCCGCCAGCCTGGTTCTGGCGGTTTTCACCGCCAGAACCTGGCTGGCGGGAACGGGTGTCGTGGGGCCCCTGCAGTGCATGGGCACTGCAGGGGCCCCCTAACAGGGCCCCACATAGATTTTCAGTGTGTGCGTGGCAGACACTGAAAATCGCGACGGGTGCAACTGCACCCGTCGCACCCCTTCCACTCCGCCAGCTCCATTCGGAGCCGGCATCCTCATGGAAGGGGGTTTCCCGCTGGGCGGGCGGGCGGGCGGCCTTCTGGCGGTCGCCCGCCAGCCCAGCGGGAAACTCAGAATGACCGCTGCGGTCTTTTGACCGCGGTACGGTCTTCTGGCGGATCCCGCCAGGCCGGCGGCATCCGCCGCCGGCGGGGGTCAGAATGACCCCCTTTGTCTTTTGCACTAGTCTTAACGTTTCTTATGGGCTCGCCATTTGAGCCAATGCATTCTTGCCCCATAAGGTTATTGGTTTTGAAGACTGTTTTCCTTGTTGCAATTACTTCAGCTAGAAGAGTGAGTGAGCTGCAGGCTCTTTCTGTTAAACCCCCATATACATCCTTCTATCTAGATAAGGTGGTGTTGAGGACCAAGGCTGCTTTCTTGCCGAATGTTGTTTAACCCTTCCATTTGGGTCAGACTATTACTCTCTCCTCTTTTTATCCTCCGCCTCATCCTTTGAAAGAGGAAGAAAGGTTGCATTGTTTAGACCCGAGAAGAACGCTAAGCAGGGACCAGGGACAGAGCTCTTTGAAGTCAACCCTAAACCCTAAAAACGGACTACACCCCAACAACCAGTTCGATGTGTCTCAATCTCTGACTAACTATAATGGCTGCCATCTTAAAATGCACTGAATCATGCATACAAGACCCCTCGTTTTGGAGCTTAGGGGAGTTATATGGTCCCTTTCAAACAAAATGTAGTTGTTAGAAATCTTACATCATACTCGAAAAAATGGTGTAAGTGTGACGATAATCCAGATTAGACATAAATGGGGCCCACTCATATAAAAAATTAAATCATCTGGTAAAGGCCAGACACGCCTTTGTGGCACTACAAGGGGCCCCTGACACTAGCTTGGCGATGAACTGCCCACCACCTCCGCCGGCGCTAGTGGACAGGACACCCTGCCACAGGACCACCACCCCACCCCCTGCAGAGGGAGAACCACCTCGCAAATGGTCCCTGAGATCCAGGACAAAGACAGAGAACGATGCCAAGACCCCGCCAAGAAATGAGACCACCCTGATTGTCATCCTACTGTCCCACTTTGTCACCCTGTCCATCCTTAAACTGCCCCAGCTCCACTTCCTATGCCCAAATGGGCAATGCACCTGTGAGACTAATCGACTGGACTCTGCAATGGACATTCCTCCGCCATCACCCCTCACCATTTTGCTACACCCTCCAATTTTGAGCACTAAAATAAACACCCTTAAAGCACAAAACCATCTGGAGTCAGTCTGTGATTTCCAAATAGTGTATTAGCAATAACTGTGGCAAAAAGCTTTTTCATTGGTAATGTCAACATACCTATGTCACACAGCTCTAGTCCATGAGGAATCGAAGCAGATGTCACACAGTGGGACCCACATCTGTGAAATCATAAGGGAAAGTGACAACTCAGTGACCATACACTGGGTGAAAGCGACAAACAGTAGAGAGGCAGTAGTGTTTAAGTACATGTAGTAGGCAGATCTGTATTCTTATCTGTGTGTCACTGGAAATATTGCTGGATCACTGAGTCCCTGTTGTCCATATCTTCTTCCTCTGCTTCCTCTTCTTCACTGTCCACAGGCTCCACAGCTGCCACACCACCACCATCTGGGCCATCCTCCTGCAGAAAAGGCACCTGTTGTCGCAAAGCCAAGTTGTGAAGCATACAGCAGGCCACAATGATCTGGCCCACCTTCTTTGGTGAGTAGAATAGGGATCCACCTGTCATATGGAGGCACCTGAACCTGGCCTTCAGGAGGCTGAAGGTCCGCTCTATAATCTGCCGAGTTCGCCCATGGGCCTCTTTGTAGCGTTCCTCTGCCCTTGTCCTGGGATTCCTCACTGGGGTCAGTAGCCATGACAGGTTGGGGTAACCAGGGTCACCTGCAAATGGCGAGGGACAACTGTTAGACACACACTAACCTGGAGGGATATCCCCAGACCCAGACAACCATCCCCACTGACTTGCTTCCAGGTGCTCACCTAATAGCCACATACGGTGCCTCTGGAGTTGAGCCATCACATAAGGGATGCTGCTATTCCGCAAGATGTAGGCATCATGCACTGAGCCAGGGAACATGGCATTCACATGGGAGATGTACTGGTCTGCCAAACATACCATCTGTACACTCATAGAATGATAACTCTTCCGGTTTCTGTACACCTGTTCACTCCTGTGGGGGGGGTACCAAAGCCACATGTGTCCCATCAATGGCACCTATGATGTTGGGGATATGTCCCATGGCATAGAAATCACCTTTCACTGTAGGCAAATCCTCCACCTGAGGGAAAATGATGTAGCTCCGCATGTGTTTCAGCAGGGCAGACAACACTCTAGACAACACGTTGGAAAACATAGGCTGGGACATCCCTGATGCTATGGCCACTGTTGTTTGAAATGACCCACTTGCAAGGAAATGGAGCACTGACAGCACCTGCACTTGAGGGGGGATTCCTGTGGGATGGCGGATAGCTGACATCAGGTCTGGCTCCAACTGGGTACACAGTTCCTGGATTGTGGCACGGTCAAACCTGTATGTGATGATCACATGTCTTTCCTCCATTGTCGACAGGTCCACCAACGGTCGGTACACCGGAGGATGCCGCCATCTCTTCACATGTCCCAGCGGACGGTGTCTATGAAGGACAACAGCGAGCACAGAGTCAAACACCTCAGAGGTACGTACCCACAGCATACCCAGAACACCATTCATAATCTAAAGAGTGGCTTGTATGTGTGTTGAGTCTAGGCCTAGGTATGTGTGACGCAGTTTAAATTGTAGGCATGTGGGCCCCTGAAATGTCGGCTGCCTGACCTGTAAAGTGGGACAATGGGATGTGAGGTAACTGCGCTGGTGTTGTACACCGTCGCAGTAGGCGGTCGAAGACTGCGGTGCAATGCTGCATTGGTTAACATTGGACCCTATGGGTCCCAGGAGGCAGTGACGATGTACGCCGGCGGTGACGGTACGCTCCACCGCGGACGTGACCGCCATTTTCTATCTGTTCAATCACTCGATACCTGATCTTCGACAGGAGAGGACCTACACTGCAAGCGCTGCTGTGACCTCGGTCTGGAAGAGACAATGGCTCGAGTGTCTGGGGAAAGGGCCACTGCCTTCACATCGGAGGAGTTGGAGAAACTCGTGGATCGGGTCCTCCCCCAGTACACGCTACTCTACAGTCCTCCAGACAAACAGGTAAGTACACTGGGAGCATGCTGTATGGGCTATGCCAGTGTTGAGAGGGGCGGATGTACGAAGGAAGGGGGGAGGGTGCGGCGTGCATGAAACAACATGAGTGCATGTGCCACATGGCAAGGGTAGGGATGGGGGCCAATCACTTTGACGGTGCAGTTGGTAATAACTTTCTCTTCCCCCTTTACAAATCATGTAGGTCAGCGCCCACCAGAAAAAACTTATTTGGCGTGCCATCGCCAAGGACGTCCGGACCCTGGGGGTCTACCACAGACGGAGCACCCACTGCCGGAAAAGATGGGAGGACATTCGCCGCTGGAGCAAGAAGACGGCGGAGGCTCAGCTGGGGATGGCCTCCCAACGTGGGAGGGGTGCCCGTCGCACCATGACCCCTCTGATGTTCAGGATCCTGGCGGTGGCGTACCCAGAGTTGGATGGGTGCTTGAGGGCATCACAGCAGCCACAAGGGGGTGTGTACACTCGCATTCTGCTGATTTAGCGTGCAGTGGAGGTGTCTGGGTGGGGAAGGTGGGCTGTGGGTTCCCCTAAGCCAGGGGGAGTTCCGTAGGCAAGGTCCATCCGTAAGGCAGGCCATGTGGCACCCCACCGCACCTCTGTAGAGTGCCAACTACACCTAGTCATGCTCCTGTGTCATCCATGTGTGCAGATGTCGTCCATAGCCTAGTTGGCCATTTCCCAGGAATTGAACAGTGGAGCCCAAGGGCGCAGCGTAGTGCAGGGGGCTTCTGTGTCTGTCGTGTCCACCAACAGTAGCGGTAATGCATGCACTCAACATGTCTTTCTTCTGTCGTCCCCCCCCTTTTTGTGGTTTCACTGTTCTTGTGTGCATTAGCATTATCAGGCAAAGGAGCAATAGCACCGGAGCACGAGGGGGCTGCATCCCACATGGCCATGGAGGGCCACACTATGGAATCGGACTTCACCAGTGGGACGGAGGGCGAGGGGAGCTGCATGGCGGGGACAGGAGCTGAGACCAGCGACACGGACTCGTCCTCTGATGGGAGCTCCCTTGTGGAGGCGGCAACATCTGTGCCCCGCCCCATCTACAGGCACAGCCGCCACCCCCCCTACAAGAACCGCCCTCCCAGCAGCCCCTCAGCCTTCGCCCCGTGCCCGCTTACCCGGGAGGGTGGGCATCACCGTCACTCCAGGCACCTCAGGCCCTGCCCCAGTCACCCCTGCTGCCCTCAGTGAGGAGGCCATTGACCTCCTCAGGTCCCTCACTGTTGGGCAGTCTACCATTTTGAATGCCATCCAGGGTGTAGAAAGGTACTTGCAACATACAAATGCATTCCTGGAGGGCATTCATTCTGGTCAGGCGGCCCTTCAGCGAGTTTTTCAGACTCTGGCCTCAGCACTGATGGCAGCCATTGTCCCTGTGTCTAGCCTCCCCCCTCCAACTTCCTCCACCCAGCCCCAATCCCCTGTACCTCAGCCTATCCCAAGCACACCTACAGACCAGCATGCACACACGTCAACACACAAGGGAAGCTCAGGCAAACATAAGCACCACACATCCCACAGGCACTCACGCAAGCATCACACACATGCAGACACACCAACATCCACTGCCTCCACTGTGTCCCCCTCCTCCTCGTCTCCCTCCTCCCTCCCAGCCTCGTTTACACTCACACCTGCATGCACTACCTCTACAGCCACTACTACCATCACCAGCACACCAACCACCACACCCTGCTCACGTGCAGTCACCACCCCCACTACCATTCACACGTCCCCTGTGTCCTCTCCCAGTGTGTCTGTGACACCCCCCCCCAAGATACACAAACGCAGGCACACACCCACCCAACAGCCATCCACCTCACGACAGCCTCCAGCGCATGCACCTTCACCCAAAGTCAGCAAACAAACACTTCCTACAACCGCAACGTCTTCCTCCAATCCCAAACCCCCTCCAGCTACCCTTCCCATTGTGTCCCAAAAACTTTTCCTGTCCAACCTTGACCTCTTTCCCACACCTCCCCCACCCCGTCCGTCTCCTAAGTCCCGAACTAGCACCTCAGCCACAACATCTCCGGGACCAGTGGTGCCTGTAGTCACCGGAATCTGGAGTGCACCGGCCACCAGGGCAGCCAGTGTGGCACGGAGCCACAGCACAGACAGTCCCCCACTTGTCAAGCATCAGAAGTTGGCCAGTGCCCGGCGGGAGAGGGGGAAGACTCCAGCCACCAAAGCCGCTCCCAGGGGTACAGGTGGGAGTGTAGAGTCAGCTGCGACACCTTCCAAGGTGGGGAAGGGGCACAAGAAAGTCAGCAAGTCTGGGAAGAGCAGCACGGCGGAGAAGACCGTCATCATCCTAGCTGCCCAGGAGGCCACCGCCGGCACAAGCCTAGCTGCCCAGGATGCCACCGCCAGCACAAGCCCAGCTGCCCAGGAGGCCACCTCCAGCAAAAGCCCAGGAGGCCACCGCCAGCACAAGCCCAGCTGCCCAAGCCCAGCTGCCCAGGTGGCCACCGCCAGCACAAGCCCAGCTGCCCAGGAGGCCACCGCCAACAAAAGCCCAGCTGCCCAGGAGGCCACCGCCAGCAAAAGCCCCGCTGGGACATGAAGGACCGCCAGCAGCTGAGTCACTGCAATGGAGACTGCCGCTCCAAGCACCGCTGAACAGGGCACCGCCGCCACAAGAACCGCTGAACAGGGCACCGCCGCCTCAAGAACCGCTGAACAGGGCACTGCCATCTCATGCACCGCTGAACAGGGCACCGCCGGCTCAAGAACCGCTGAACAGGGCACCGCCGTCTCATGCACCGCTGAACAGGGCACCGCCATCTCATGCACCGCTGAACAGAGCACCGCCGCCTCATGCACCGCTGAACAGGGCACCGCCGCCTCATGCACCGCTGAACAGGGCACCGCCGCCTCAAGAACCGCTGAACAGGGCACCGCCGCCTCAAGAACCGCTGAACAGGGCACCGCCGTCTCATGCACCGCTGAACAGGGCACCACCGCCTCAAGCACCGCTGGCCCATGAGCGCCAAGGACACTGACGCTACTGAGTCCGTCACGGGCAGGATGAAGCACTCTGGGCACCATGCCCCCTCCAGAACCAGTGGAGAGATCCATCCACTACCTCTCTCCTTAGCAGTATGAAGCACTCTGGGCACCATGCCCCCTCCAGAACCAGTGGAGAGATCCATCCACTACCTCTCTCCTTAGCAGTATGAAGCACTCTGGGCACCATGCCCCCTCCTGAACCAGTGGAGAGATCCATCCACTACCTCTCTCCTTAGCAGTATGAAGCACTCTGGGCACCATGCCCCCTCCAGAACCAGTGGAGAGATCCATCCACTTTCTCTGTCCTCAGCAGGATGAAGCACTCTGGGCACCATGCCCCCTCCAGAACCAGTGGAGACTGTTATCCAATTGAGAGTCTGTGGCTTTGCACTCCCCAGGATAAGGCAGTGGGCAACCCACCCACTGTAGAGACTAGAGAGACTGTGGCTTTGCACTCCCCAGGATAAGGCAGTGGGCAACCCACCCACTGTGTAGACTAGAGAGACTGTGGCTTTGCACTCCCCAGGATGGAACAGTGGGCAAACCACCCACTGTATAGACTTGAGAGACTGTGGCTTTGCACTCCCAGGATGGAACAGTGGGCAAATCACCCACTGTATAGACTTGAGAGACTGTGGCTTTGCACTCCCCAGGATGGAACAGTGGGCAAACCACCCACTGTATAGACTTGAGAGACTGTGGCTTTGCACTCCCCAGGATAAAACAGTGGGCAACCCACCCACTGTAGAGACTTGAGAGACTGTGGCTTTTCACTCCCCAGGATTGAAAGTGGGCATGTGGCCCTCTCGTGGATTTGGCGTTGTGCACTCAACCGGCTGAGGTGCCCCCCCTTTCCCTCCCCTTGAGGTGCCTGTTTTCTTGCTCTCTGATGCCCCTGCAGTGTTCTCTCCGTCATGGTTGGGGATTTTGTGTGGGCCTCGCCCATACCGTGTGGGCCCAGTGTTCCACGGACTTAATTGGAGCACTACCTGAACTACTATGCTTGGTATATATTTTGTACATGGTGTATATATATATTTTTGCGTACTTGATTTTAATATATTACACTGCTTGCACTCATTTTCTGTTGTCTTTGCATTCTTCCAGGGGGGTTGTGGGGGGGTAACTGTGATGTATCAATATGCATTAGCATGTGTGTTGTAGTGGGTGAGGGTGGGTGTGTTGCGTGTGTGTGTCCCTGTTTTTTCCCTGTGTCGTAGGTGCAGTACTCACCGTGGTCTTCGCCGCTGGCGTTCGTGTTCCTGGTAGAGGAGCAGGAAGACTATCGCAGGGAGAATTTGGAGTTCCGGGTCCATGGTGTCCTGGTTCCTCGTGGGGTGTGTAGAGGTGAGCGTTTTCCATTCGGAATCCTGTTTCCGCTGTGTTTTTATCCGCGGTGAATCCGCCCCGGAAAAGGTGGCGGATTGGTGGGTTGTAATAGTGTGGGTGGTACATTGTCCTCTGCCTGTCTGTTGGCAGTGACCGCCGCGCTGTTTGTTTGTACCGCCGTGGCGGTCGGAGTGTTAAAGTGGCTGTCTTTGTTGGCAGTTTCCGCCACAGTCGTAATTGCAAACTTTTTACCGCCGGCCTGTTGGCGGTCTTATCGCCGCCTTAACACCGTCCGACAGGGTTGTAATGACCACCATAGTCTGCAATGGCAGTGCGCATGTGTTAGGTGAGGCATCCCTTAGGGTGGCACAACACATGCTGCAGCCCTTAGGGACCTTCCCTGGTCACAGGGCCTTTGGTACCACTGTTACCTTTTACAAGGGACTTATCTGTGTGCCAGGGGTGTGCCAATTGTGGAAACAATGGTTCATTTTTAGTGAAAGAACACTGGTGCTGGGGCCTGGTAAGCAGGATCCCAGCACACTTCTCAGTCAAGTCAGCATCAATATCAGGCACAAAGTGGGGGGTAACTGCAACAGAGAGCCATTTTCCTACAGTCCTCGTCTCTTTGGAGACAAGGCGGACTCGGCTTTGGAGAAGTTCAAGGACTCCCGGGCTACGGCTCAGCCCCTCGGCCTTTCTACTGCCGCTCGCCCCCAAAAGTCCACCTTTCACCCCTTTCGTGGCCACGGAAGGGCCTCCCTGTCGCGTCCGCAACTCAGCCACCATGCCACCCATGCTGTTCAGCCGCTGAGTGGCCAGGGAATCCCACATGGGCGTGGGACAGGGAACCAGAGGTCTGCCCAGTCCACCCCTTGCCCTGATGCAGCCTCCAAGCCTTCCTAGTCTGTCCCCTCACTCCAGTCCAGTTGGCAGTAGGACTCGCCATGACCTGCCCCACTGGGAATCCATCACTACGGACAGGTGGGTTTTCCAGATCTTTCGAAGGGGCTACTCCCTCTCCTTCCAATCTGCCCCACCAGCCATTCCTCCATCAGTCAGCCGTATTCTGGAGGATCATTTGGCACTTCTCCACCAGGAAGTTGTGGCTCTCATGGCCAAGGCAGCCATAGCGAGAGTCCCTGCACCAGAAGTAGGCCGTGGTTGTTATTCCCACTGCTTTCTGGTGCCCAAAAAAGACAAGGGCTTATGTCCTATTCTAGATCCTCGGGACCTCAATCTCTTCCTCAAGAAGGAGAAATTCAAAATGCTCACCCTGGCTCAGGCCCTGTCTGCCTTGGACCCAGGAGACTGGATGGTAGCGTTTTAATTGCAGGACGCTTATTTCCATATTCCAAACCTGACGGCCCACAGACATTACCTACGATTCGTGGTAGGTCATAAGCACTTTCAATTTACTGTGCTCCCCTTCGGCCTTACCAGGGCCCCTCGGGTGTTCATGAAAGTGATGGCAGTGGTTGCAGCTCATCTGTGCAGGTTGGGGATTTCAGTCTTCCCCTATCTCGACGACTGGCTGTTGAAGGCGGACTCACCACAGAAAGTCGTCTCCCACCTTCAGACTACGGTGAACCTCCTGTACACACTGGGGCTCAGTATAAACGTGCCAAAGTCACACCTGACTCCCTCTCAGATGCTCCCTTTTATCAGAGCTGTTCTGGACACAGTGCAGTTTCGGGCCTATCCTCCCATAA
Organism: Pleurodeles waltl; assembly: GCF_031143425.1. Taxonomy (NCBI): domain Eukaryota; kingdom Metazoa; phylum Chordata; class Amphibia; order Caudata; family Salamandridae; genus Pleurodeles; species Pleurodeles waltl. The sequence continues at coordinate 240,017,031 of NC_090451.1, forward strand.
AGCGAGTCCAAGATATTCAGGTGATGATTCTGATCTTTCAGCCTCTGTCTTGGGTTTAGGTGAGGCAGACTCTGAGGCTGCTGGGCCTGATGGCCTCCTGCCTCCTGCCTCCCGCTAGTAACCCATGCCAGATGGCATATGCGGGCTCTGTTGTGGGAGTTGAAGTTCCAGTGGGCACAACATCAGAGAAATCTCTCCAACATGGTCCAGATCTCAGAGGGGACTGTGAAAGACCTGCAGTGGTGGCTTTCGAATCCACATTGGGTCAAGAGCAGCTCCCTCTCCCTTCACCAGCCAGATCTTTCCATAGTGACGGATGCGTTACTTCTGGGATGGGGCGGCCACACGGGAGCGGTGGAGATCAGAGGCCTCTGGTCTCCAGCGGAGTCTGGGCTCCATATCAATCTTCTGGAGCTCCAGGCAATCAGGATTGCGTTGAAAGCATTTCTTCCCTCTCTCAAAGGGAAAGTAGTGCAAGTGTTCATGGACAACACTACCGCCATGTGGTACTGCAATAAATAGGATGGGGTAGGGTCCTGGACCCTTTGCCAGGAGGCACTGTGCCTCTGGACATGGCTGGCACATCAGGACATTACCCTGTTGGTTCAACATCTGGCAGGCTCTCTGAATGCCAGAGCAGACAAATTCAGCCGTCAATGAATAGCCGATCACAAATGGCATCTCCATCTGTAGGTGGCACAAGGTCTCTTTCAGCAGTAGGTAGAGCCTTGGTTAGATCTGTTTGCCTCTGCAGAGAACGCTCAATGTCAGCTGTTTTGCGTGTTGGAGTTTCCAAGGCGGCACTCACTCAGAGACACTTTTCGTCTCGGCTGGAACTCCGGCCTCCTTTCCGCCTATACCACTTCTGCCCAGAGTTCTCAAGAAGATCAGAAACGACTGGGCCCAAGTTATCTTGGTGGCTCTGGACTGGGCACAGAGAGTATTGTACCCAGAGCTTTTGAGCATTGCCATCGATCCTCCATCTCAGACTGCCTCCTCTGGAGGATCTTCTGTCGCAGCAGCTGGGGACGGTTCTTCACCCGAACCTGTCCAATCTCTGCCTTCTTGCGCTGAGATTGAACGGCAGCAGTTGATGACTTTTGACCTTCCACCCTAAGTCTGTGACGTTATCTTGGTAGCCAGGCGTCCCTCCAAAAAAACAGTATACGCCTGTTATTGGCATAAATTTGTGGCATGGTGTGCCAACAAATCTGTTGACACCCTCTCTGCTCCTCTTTGTGAGGTTCTTTTGTTCATTCTTTCTTTAGCCCACCAGGGCTCTGCTTTGGGCACCATTAAAGGTTACTTATTGGTTATTTTGGCCTTTCTTAGGTTGCCTGATCAGGCTTCACTCTTTAAGTCTCCTATTGTCAATCGCTTACTTAAGGGTCTCACCCTTTGGTTTCCTCCCACTCCATTTATCATGCCTCAGTGGGACCTCAATCTTGTACTTACTTTCTTAATGTGTACTCCCTTTGAACTGATGTGCAATTGTCCAATATGACTCTTTACTTTCAAAACTGTTTTTCTTGTTGTCATCACTTCTTTTGCAGAGTGAGTGAGCTTCAGGCACTTTCTTCAAAGCCACCATACTTGTCTGTGCACCCTGACAAAGTGGTGTTATGCACTAAGGCTTCCTTCCTTCCCAAGGTCCTTACACCTGTTAATGTAGGCCAGTCCAGCACTTTGCCGACTTTTTAAGCACAACCACATCCTTCTCATGAGGAGAGACTCCACCGTCTGGAACCAAAAAGAGCATTGGCGTTCTACCTCAATTGTACTAAAGATTTCTGGGTGGACGATCAACTCTTTGTTGAATATGTGGGTGCGAAGAAAGGGAAGGCGGTGCAAAAACATACCATCTCTCGATGGATACATCTTTGCATTAAGATGTGCTATGCCTTGGCCACGAAGCAACCCCCTGAGGGCTTGCACGCTTATTCCACCAGAGAGACTGTTGCTTCCACTGCGTTAGCACACAGAGTTCCTGTCCAGGATATCTGCCAGGCAGCTACGTGGGCATCCTTCCACACGTTTACTAAACATTACTGCCTGGACAGTCAGATCTGTCAGGACAGCTACTTTGGTTGTTCGGTCCTGCAGGACTTTCAAGTATGATCTTGGTTCACAGCCCAACTCTGAGGATGGCATTGCTTGGGTATCTATTCTAAGGTAAGGAATCTGCAAGTAGAAGTCTCTATCAGATGTACAAATGACTTACCTTTGGTAACGATATATCTGGTAGAGACATATTCTAGTTGCAGGTTCCTTACCGACCCACCCATCCTCCCCGCTTGCAAACTGATTTCTAGGGACAGGGCTTCCCCATTCAGGGCCTTAGCTCTGGCACACCAATCTCAGTGTTCTTCGCGGCTCTTTGTATGAAAAGAAACTGACGTCACTGCGCTGAGGCAGCGTCTATGTACTACTTTCGACATAATCACGGCGACTACGACGCTAGCAACACCCGCGGAGTCGACTGACGCCACCTACTGACGCGCAAGGGTACTGCTCGGAGAAAAAATCTCCGGATCTAGTCTGATGCCTGGGGGAACATTCTAAGGTAAGGAACCTGCAACTAGAATATGTCTCTACCAGATATATTGTTACCGAAGGTAAGTAACTTGTACTTAAAGGATATAAAGCTAGACCTTGTTCCTTCCATTTAGAAGTTGTTCCCTTCTAAAGTAACTTCATTGACAGTTCAGTTAAGTTACTGAAATGTGCTATGCACTTGACATAATGTGCTACAAACACTATAAAGAAGTGATGATATGTGGATTCTTGATGTTTATTTAAAAATAATTTTGAACTTATGCCGTTCTCTAAAATAAAGTTACCCGAGGATTATTTTTCTATTTCTATGAAATTCTACAGAATTAGGCTAGACTTTAACAATGTATCTAAAACTTTGTATAACTCTTTTTTGTGTTCTTCGACGTTCTTTCTAAAACACAAGAAATTATTTAATAATCACTGTAGGAAATTGCCCCCTTTTTCACATGGTCACCCCCACTTTTTGCCTGGCAATTGATGCAGTGTTGACTGAACATGCACTGGGTTCTGCTGTTCAGGTCCCCAGTGCCAGATCTCTTCCCCAAAACAGTGCAGTTATTCCCCAATCGGAAGTACCTTTGCTGCCCCCCCAGAAGTCCATAGTAAATGGTACTCCTGGTACCTTGGGCATGGGTGCCAAAGAGGATCTCCAAGGGCTGCTAAAGGTATTTTGTCACTCTTAGGGACTCCTCACCTGGCACATTTGCTGGACACTTGTCAGAATGAGTTCTCCAGCTAAATGATGTCTTCATTGAAAATAGGAATGTTTGGTATCAAACATCTTGTTTTAATAAGCCCTCGCTGATGCCAGTAATGGATCTATTAATGCATGCACCCACTTGGCACCTTAGAGGTGCCACTTGAAAAACCTACCATTTACCAGTGCGCTCGACGACGAGTTCTAACTAGCTTGGCACCACCAGACAAGTTTCTGACTCCCAAGTGTGAGTGTTTGCTCTTGGGTGGACAGGAACAAAGCCTGCTCTGGAAGGGGTGTTAGCACACTCCTCCTAAAAAAATGACCTGCAAATCTGCATTCCAAGGCAGTGGGCTTCATAGAAGCCCACCGCCCTTAGTATGTAGATCTGGCTTCCCTCAAAGGAGAGGATGCAACCCTCGCCCCCCTCCCCCGAGCCCAGGACAGTTGGGAAAATTGGTAGTCAGAGAGGTGTGTCCACCTCTCAGGTCAGTCCCACCACTATGGTGAGCTGCCTGATATGGAAACAACCATTTTGGTGGTGGCGGAACTAGGAACTCTGGGACAGGGTTATGCCCAAGTAGTCATACAGGGGGCGTAGTGACCCCAGGCATAAGTAGCCCATTCATTACTACCCTACACTTCCCTAATGCCCATAAATTCAGTATTTAGGGGAGCCCCTGCCACCAGGAAATCAGATTCCTGCTGACCTATAAAAAGGGACACTCAAGAGCCACAAAAGCAACGACTGAGGAAAAAGCAATTGACTTGGCACCAACCCTGCCGGCCTGTCTGCTGTTCCCGCTGAATTGCGCCAAAGTCTTCTCGTCCTGCAAGCAGTCGTGCCTCCAAAAGCCTGGAAGGACTGCCTATCATTAACAAAGACCCAGGAACTCCTGTGGAGCATCAGTGCTGGCTCCCTGCATCCTACAGGCACCAGAAGAGACCTGAGAAGACTCTGGACTGCCAAAACCTGACATTGAAAAGCACCACTGCAACCATGCCGCCTACCCAAGCTGAAGTGGGCCAACAGTGCTGGCATGATTCCCCCGGCCCTCTAGAGACAAAGTCCACCTTGGACTTGCCCACTGTGGACTCACCAACGCCACCTGCAGCCTCTGTTTGCAGGCCCCCTCAACCGCGAGTACTCCTGGTGGAGAAAACCCGACCCCTCAAGACACCTCCGCACCCGTCACCCCAGGCCCATGGAGAAGAGGACCTAAGGTGTCCCCACGTCCCTGAGCATCGTGAGAGCTGAACCCACTTGCTGATTCAGGCCAGTTAGCCTCCCAGTCCAAATCTGCAGCCTCTCTTTAATTGGACCGATCCACACAGACTAACATTGGGTTCCAAATGCTGTACTGCAATTCTGCATCCAGCCGCCCCAGTGACGCCCCGAGTGACCTGTTGGTGTGGCCTTCGACCTTGCCCCATACTTACCTTAAGTCCAGGAGATTGGTCCTGTAAGTTGCTATACTATACTTGTATGCAGTATTTGTTTTTCCTCTATAGGATAAGATTGCCACTTCTGAAAAATGTTCTGTCGACTTTTGAAACGTGAAAGTATTTCTCTTGCAAAACTTCCTTACCTGATTGAATTGATTCTGGTGCCTTAATATATATAAAGATGCTTGTTATTTTTGTAAATTGGTGTGGATCTCCTTATTGAATTGTGGGTCTCAGTTATTGACTGTGGGCTTAAAGTAAATGTCTAACACTCCTCTCTGATAAGCATAAGGCTGTTCAACCACACCACCCCCTAAGAGAGCACCAAGGGATTGCTAGAGCAAGACCCTGTCCACTGGTAAGGGAACCCCTGGACTCTTTATATAGCATACCAAAATGAGGTACACTGCCCAAAGAGCCAGTTGCCTACAATCACTCTATGAAAAAGGGAGGCTGCTAACACCAAACCAAAAGGAATTTATTTTAAATGAAGTACCTTATTCATTGTGATAAACACTGTTAAAACTTTTGAAGTTGAAAGCAAGTTGATCTGGTGATAAGCTGCATTGAACAAAAGTAAAATTTTCCCAAATGTCAGCAGTGGAAAACTATTAATTAATTTGTGTTCAAACTGGATAAGTCAACACAAAGGGGGTTATTCTAACTTTGGAGGAGTGTTAATCCGTCCCAAAAGTGACGGTAAAGTGACGGATATACCACCAGCCGTATTACGAGTTCCATAGGATATAATGGACTCGTAATACGGCTGGTGGTAAATCTGTCACTTTTCCGTCACTTTTGGGACGGATTAACACCTCCTCCAAAGTTAGAATAACCCCCAAAATCTTAGTTGGACACCCATGTAATGTGAAATCAAGACTGGGGAAAGCCAACCTCGTCATTCAAGATTCCATCCATTGTTTTTCTTTACTTATGGACTAATCATGAGTGGAACAGATGGCATAGGGTGTTGAACTGGAATTGTGTTTTCTTGGACACATTTCACCAACAATACAGTGTGATACTTTTTCATACTTCTTTAAGATTTTATGTGGCCCAGCATCCAAAAATAAAACATTCTCTCAATCACCCGTATTACCATCCTGTCCTTATCATTTTTGTATCTTCAATATTCAGGGCCCTCTATCTGGTACTTATAGGTGGTCATTCCGACCCTGGCGGTAAAAACCGCCAGGGCCGGGGACCACTGAAGCACCGCCAACAGGCTGGCGGTGCTTCCAGGGCCATTCTGACCGCGGCGGTAAAGCCGCAGTCAGAAAAGGGGATCCGGCAGTTTCCCGCCGGATTTCCCCTGGCCCGGAGAATCCTCCATGGCGGCGCTGCTTGCAGCACCGCCATGGGGATTCCAACCCCCTTCCCGCCATACTGTTCCTGGCTGTAAAACCCGCCAGGAACAGGATGGCGGGAACAGGTGTTGTGGGGTCCCTGGGGGCCCACAAAGATTTTCACTGTCTGCTTTGCAGACAGTGAAAATCGCAACGGGTGCTACTGCAACATTCGGAGCTGGCTTCATTGTTGCAGGGGCTTTCCCGCTGGGCCGGCCGCCCGCCGAAGTCGGAATGAGGGCCATATTCTGGGTATGCATTTTCTTACATTAAAAGCAATGTCTGCCTGCTAGGATACTTTAAGCTCGATGAATCCTTCATGGTACCCATCTATCTTCAAATATTTATTTAATAACTCATTAATTTCCTAGTTTTCCAAGTGGAATTGTGTATATGAGTCCTGAATCTACATTTACTAACAATCCTTCAATTTCCTGCATAGGGTGAGGTTAAGGTGTCCTGATCTTGGAATTTTCCTCCTGCTGTCCCTCATACACATTATCCTCACAGACCGTCACAATATTTAAACCGTGGGTTATTTCTTATACATCATTGCTTACATAAGACACTGCTCCAGAACCTCTTGTGTTTTAGCTCAGCACACTTTTGGAAACTGTCCACAACTGTCACAAGTCATATTTTATTTATCCAGTATTGAATCAGCAAGCCATGTACAGGACTAGAAGAAAATGAGTTACTCACCTGTAACTGTAGTTCTCTAGTATTGTAATCTTTCATAGATTCACATGCTTGAATCATTCCCCGTCGTCATAGTGGGAGTCCCCGGTCTCATAATAAGTAGTGTACAATATAATAGTAAGCTTCAAAAGGATAGCAAAGCTCAATTTAATGGCCTATCTATATCCTTTCTTAAAAAAGCACCAAAGTTATCCATAGACCAATCAGGCGTCAGCCCCCTCTAGAACCCTCAGCACAGAGGCTCCAGTTCCTCAGATTTTCTACTGCACGTCAAGTGATAGAAGTTTCCCTGAGCTCTGCTCAGCTTTTCTCTTCAGAAGTTACTTCAACTGAATACGTCTCAGGTCAGTTTTAAACATTTATATTTTATTAGAGCCTGGGACATTCCCACCATGTCAGGATCTCCAAGGAAAGGCCTTTTTAAGCCATGTAACACCTGTTGCAAAAAGAGACTTTACTCAGAAGACCCCCACAGTGAGTGTATTTATTGTCTCTATCCAGAGCATAAGGTTGTGGAATGCAAAATCTGTAGAACTTTCTCACAGAAAACCCGAAAAGACAGAGAAGGAAGGCTCCTCTTGTGGTTGCAAAAATGTAAATCAAAAGAACATACATTCTCTGGCGAAGAGAGTGATGACTCTGTGCAAACTGAGAAATCCCACAAGAGAGAAAGATCTTTGGAAGCGTAGCCTCCAGGGCCCACACAAAAAAGCACTTAAAAAAATCTCATGGAAAAGAGATGGTGCCACATAAGAAATCTTCCTCAAAAGTCTCTTCTGAGCCTTCAACACCGGCTACCAAAGAAAGTTCTGTCAGAAAAATGTCGAAATTGCTTCCTTCTACAGCAAAAATAATTCCTGATAAAAATTAAAAACTTCAAAAATTCCTTCACCGTCGATGACAGTCTTTTCGACGACATCTATAACCATAACACTGACTTTCCCAACAGCGACATCGCCTATGATAAGGTCCTCTTCTCCATTATCAACGAAGACCATTGTATCTTGCAGGATTACGACGAGACCTCCGTCGACGAAGGTATTACTGTCGACGAGCGCTACAATGGCAGTAACGCCCCTGCCGTCGACGATACCTCCGTTGACGAGGGTTATCAAAAGATCATTTTCACTGACGAAACGACCGTTGACAACCTCATCGTCTATGAAGCCCCCGTCTACAACACCATCATCGACGATACTATTGTCGTCACCATCTACGAAGTTACCTCCAACAACCATGTCGCCTTCAACAACCTTAATGCCTGTAACTGGCCTGTCCCCTGCAGACCAACTATTATGTCCGGAGCACACATCCCTAAGTAAAGTCACGCCATTTCCACTGTATCATTTATCTGACAATGAGTCAGAGGATGAAGGACCTTTTGGTGTAGCGCGCAGACCATCCGAATTGCGGGTGAAGTGCCAGGATGATGACCAGTACTATCTTTCCAACGTTTACCTCACTGAGAATGTACAACACACCTAAAAGCCTAGCACACCAATACAGGATCAAACAGTCCAGGTGCCATAGGACTTGATTTTTAACTTGCAAGCAATGCTGCAGGATTACTATAAACGCTTTCCCGAACCTGCACAATCTGCACCTCCATCGCAGCTTCAAACACCAGCAAGATCACCTCTACAAATGCCGCCTACTCACCCTTCTTCGCTGTCCTTTTCAGGGATTCCGCTGTCTACAATGCCATTAGCGGATCCACTGTCAGACAATCAACATACATTGCAGGACAAATGGGAAGAAGAAGGGGAAATAAGGGATCAAGCCTCCATGTCTTCAGAATGGGACAACTACGTCATACAACCACCATCACCACCACAGCTGCCTCCAGTTGACTCTCCACCGGACGACATTGGTGGTTTTCATAGTATAATGGAGCGTGCAGTAAATAGGTTTCAGTTACCTCTAAACAGATTGTTTTTTGTACGATTTTAAGGAACCCAGAGAGAAGTCAATGTAAGCAATAACCATAAAAGATTTAGGGGGTCATTCTGACCCCGGCGGTCCGAGACCGCCGGGGCCAGGGTCGGCGGGAGCACCGCCGACAGACCCGCGGTGCCCCGCAGGGCATTCTGACCGCGGCGGTTCAGCCGCGGTCAGATGCGGGAAACCGGCGGTCTCCCGCCGGTTTCCCGCTGCCCTGCAGAATCCTCCATGGCGGCGGAACGCGCTCCGCCGCCATGGGGATTCTGACACCCCCTACCGCCATCCAGTTCCTGGCGGGTCTCCCGCCAGGAACAGGATGGCGGTAGGGGGTGCCGCGGGGCCCCTGGGGGCCCCTGCAGTGCCCATGCCAATGGCATGGGCACTGCAGGGGCCCCCGTAAGTGGGCCCCACAAAGTATTTCAGTGTCTGCTATGCAGACACTGAAATACGCGACGGGTGCCACTGCACCCGTCGCACCTTCCCACTACGCCGGCTCAATTCTGAGCCGGCGTCCTCGTGGGAAGGTAGATTTGCCCTGGGCTGGCGGGCGGCCTTTTGGCGACCACCTGCCAGCCCAGGGCAAATCCCAAAATACCCTCAGTGGTCTTTCGACCGCAGAGCGGTATTTTGGTGGGGGAACTTCGGCGGGCGGCCTCCGCCGCCCGCCGAAGTTAGAATGACCCCCTTAATCTGGCAAGAGGGTATTCATACTATAAAGAATCCAGCCACTATTGCAGCAGTCATGCCAAGACTGGTTAAAAAATAGAAATTTCCAAACAATGCACTAGCATGTTTATTAGGACATCCGAAACCAGACTCTGCGATAAGTCAAGCTGCCCAGTGGTGTTCCAAAACCCATCAGCACCCATTACAACACCACCTGATAGAGATGGGCGCCGGTTCGATTCTATCGGAAAACAATTCTCGAGTATGGCAGGGCTGACACAGTTCGTGCAGCTAATTCTCTTGTGATTCTGGCAAGGTTCGACAGGCAAATGTGGTTGGATATGTCGCAATACATAGATCTCCTTCCAGAGGAGCCTAGAGAAGAAGCCAGAAAAATTCTTCTTGAGGATGAGAAGGCGTCTTCAGAAATCATAGACTGCGCTATTGATATCTCTGCAACAGGTTTTCGGCAACTAGCAGGAGCAGCTGTGCTCAGAAGACAAGCATGGTTAGAGGCCACATTCTTTAAAATTTTGGACATGCCTTATGATGGCGAATCACTATTCGGAAAACACATAGACGAAGCATTACAGACTATTAAGACTGATACTGACACTGCCAGATTATTGGGTGCGTTGAGGTCGAAAAGGCAACCCTTTTGGGGAGCCAGAGGCAGGAGTACTTTTACCTTTCGTGGAGGTTTTCAACCTTATAGACAGCAATATCAACCCTTCCAAGGACAGTACCATTCTCAATACACTCAGCAGTATAGACAACTGCCTACGGCAGCCTACAAGCAGCCAGCTAGGGGAACCCACCAGAGGTAGAGACTCATCAAGGAAGCAATGACCTAACATCTGCGCAGGCTGCCCTACATTCCCAGTTAGTACACAAATTAGGAGGTTGTTTCTCCCAATTTTTCCACCAATGGGCTACTATAACAACAGACAAATGGGTCATAGATGTCATATCTAGAAGACACACCCGCAAATTTATCAACAAACCTCCAAATTGCCCTCCCAAGGGTCCACCTCCTCCACGTCTAAAGCAGCTACTAAAGGAAATTTCCCTCATGATATCAAAAGTAGCATTAGAAAGAGTACCATTTACTCAAAAGGGAATGGGTTTTATTCCTGTTTCTTTCTCATCAAGAAATAAATCAGGAGATTGGCGTCCGATATAAGATCTTCGTAAACTAAACAAATATCTGAAAAAACTATCTTTTCGGATGGTCACCTTACAGGACATTCTACAACTTCTAAACCACGGCAACTATATGACATCTATAGACCTCAAAGATCCGTATTTCCACACACCCATTCATCTAAATCATCAAAAATACCTATGATTCCAGGTAGCCGGCGCTCATTTTCAGTTCAAAGAGCTCCCCTTCGGTTTAAAATCAGCCCCTCGAATATTTACAACGATGCTAGCCCCAGTAGCATCACTTCTGAGGCAAAAAAGAGTTCAAGTAGTCCCATACATGGACGATTGGTTGATCAAATCTCCTTCACTGCAAGCAAACACAGCCCACACAAACATGTGTCTACAACTGTTCAAAACCTTGGGTCTCACAGCAGATCTTCAGAAGTCTTCTCTCACTCCAAAACCAAAAATTGCATTTCTCTGTGCATTTATCAACACCATCACTGACAAAGCTATGGCATCTTTGGACAGACAGATAAGAATACAACAATTAGCTCGCAATCTAATCAAAAGAAGGTCTGTTTCAGTTTGGATTTACAAATCATTCCTAGGAATGCTTTCTTCTTGCATTTCTTTAATTCCGAACTGCAGACTTCACATGAGGCCACTGCAAGAGGAGCTAGACAAGTAGTGGAAACAATCTCAAGGCTCTTTCGACAACACCTTACAAATAACCCACGTAATGAGATCCTCCGTGCAGTGGTGGATGCAGAAAAATAATTTGGCAGAGGGATTAACTTTTCTGTCCCCAGTGACAGATTCTGTAATAACGACAGATGCGTCACTACAATGTTGGGGCGCGAACTTGCAAGATCTTTCCATCAGTGGGAAATGGACCAATCTCGACAAGAAAATGCACATCAACTATCTCAAACTCAAAGCCATAGCTCTTGCGCTCCAATTGATCCTTCCCAAAATCAAAAAATGATCCACACTCATCATGCATACAGTACCCAAACAAGCAGGGGGGAACAAGGTCTGAAGCCTTGTCGCATGAAGCGCAGGAAAACTGGAACTGGACAATACAGAACAAAATATCTCTGAGAGCGGAACATTTGCCAGGAGCATCAAATGTGCTGACAGACACTCTGAGCAGATCGACTTCAACCTGCCATGAATGGGAGTTAGACTAGCAGAACATATTCATCGGATGGGGCATGCCAAAACTAGACCTCTGTGCCACCAGGAACAACAGGAAATGCCAGTACAACAGAAGTTGGCATCACCAAAAAGTGTCATTGGAAAATGCATTTTTCGATAAGATGGTCGAAAATATTTGCCTAAGCTTTTCCCCTGATTCCTCTAATCCCACAGATACTTCGCAAAATGAAGACAGAACCATGCAGGATCATTCTCATAGCTCCCAAATGGCACAGGAAGTTCTGGTACACAGACCTTCTGCTGCTATCGGAAAAGCTGCATGTACAGTTACTGCCCAGTCAGGCAATGCTAACAATGAACAAAGGCCAGATCTTGCATCCCAATCCGAAGCATGGCTCCTGAACACCATGAATTTAAAGACCTAGACATTCCACCTGATTGTACAGAGATTCTAGCCAAGGCTAGAGCAGAGTCCACCAATAAATCATATTAGCTAAAATGGAAACGTTTTTGTATCTGATGCTATCAAAGAAACTTGCACCCATTTTCCTCGAATCCTGAACACATTTTACCATATTGTTTGCAACTAGGAAAATCCGGGCTCGCACACTCATCCATAAGAGTTCACTTGGTAGCAATATCTCGATATAGACGAGAGGACAAAACACCCTCCCTATGGTCGTCAAGAGTTATCAAGCAATTTATGAAAGGCCTCTTCAGAGTTTTTCCCCCAGTAACAAAACCACTTCCTACATGGCTTCCTAATATTGTCTTAAGCCAGCTAATGAGGGCCCCATTTGAGCCTATACACAAAGCAGACCTCAAATATCTTACAGGGAAAACTGCCTGTTTGTAGCACTAACATCTGCTAGAAGACTGGGTGAGATACACGCCTTTACCATTAAAGAGCCCTTCATGCAGTTCAAGAAGGACTGTATCCTCCTTAGAACGAACCCTAAGATTCCATCGGATTTCCATCTAAAAGAACCCATCATTCTAAAAACATTTTTTCCAAACCCCAGTCGACTGCTGAACATACGCTTCACACTTTAGATGTTAGAAGGTGCATTAGATTCTATTTGCATAGAACACAACAATTTCACACATCAAGTCAGTTATTTGTCTCATATGGAAACTTCAGGAAAGGCTTTCCTGCAACCAAAGCCACAGTGGGAGGTTGGATTACTGAAACCATTCAACTCTGCCATGCAAAGACAGGTAAACCATTGACTCGTATGTTTAACAGGGCCCCGGCCGGCTTTTCACTGTCTGCCTAGCAGACAGTGAAAAGCGTGACGGGTGCAACTGCACCCGTCGCACGGCCGCAACACCGCCGGCTCAATTCGGAGCCGGCTTCTGTGTTGCAGCCCTCCTTCCGGCTGGGCCGGCGGGGGCTAATATTATTTAAAGGCAGCCCCCATGTTAACCTAAGAGAGAGATAGGCCTTGCAACAGCGATAACCGAATTTGGCAGTATTTCACTGTTAGGACATGTAAAACACATCAGTACATGTCCGACCTTCTAAATACACTGTACCCTGCCCATGGTGCTACTTATGGCCTACCTTAGGGGTGCCTTCATGTATTAAAAGGGAAGGTTTGGCCTGGCAAGTGGGTACACTTGCCCGGTCGAATTGGCAGTTTAAAACTGCACACACAGACACTGCAGTGGCAGGTCTGAGACATGTTTACAGGGCTACTCATATGGGTGGTACAACCAATGCTGTAGGCCCACTAGTAGCATTTGACTTACAGGCCCTGGGCACCTCTGGTGCACATTACTAGGGACTTATCAGTAAATCACATATGCCAATCATGGGTAACCAATCACCAGTACAATTTACATAGGGAGCACTTTCACTTTAGCACTGATCAGCATTGGTAAAGTGCGCAGACAATAAACCAGCCAAAACAGAGTCCAGCATACCAAACAAAACAGGAGGTCAGAAGGCAAAAAGACAGGGGAAACACACCAAAAGATGGCAGGTCTAACATGCACCAAGCACACTGTCATATTGACAGCAACTATAGTCCTTGTCGCATTTTTTGCATACCGTATTAAAGAATTATAGTGATAGGTTTTTTTACACAGGAGACATGAATGCGGGCCAACTGGCACATTCATCTAAAACATTTTGCTTCTCATGATGAAACTAGAGCATGGAATGTGACACCCCACATGCTGTATGTGTGCTAGGGTTAATAATATGATGTGCCCAAAAGACACAGGCTTGTGTGTTCTATTTTGGAAGCCCACAGCCTGGACCAGAGAACAAGAGGGAGCAGAGGAGGCATCTCCTACATGGAAGGGGGAGCACCAGATGCTATGGTAAGGAAAAAGAAGACAGGTTTTCCTTAGTTGTGCCAGGACCCTTCCTACTACATGAAGCTGTTAATGGCTGATTGCAGCTGTGATTAGGTAGACGGCAGGGGGTACAAGCTTAGGCCAGCAGAATCTGTTGTTATGGAAAGGAGACCACTGAAAGGGCACAGATTCTTGTCTATTTTCCTGATCTCTGTAAGGAGGCATCATAAAAATCTGGGTGCAGCCTGCTCTCATCTTCTTGTACTTCTGTAGTGGGCATTCAACCTAGAGACCATCCAACTGGACAGAACACACTTGCAGACAAGGGAGAGGCCTGGAAGGTGGACTGGTCAAGTCAGATGAAAGGTGAACTGACCCAGACTGGCTCCAAGGAAGCAGTCATGGAATACATATCCACCGTCTTTGAAATTTGTATAAAGATGGTGGCTGAAGACCCATTGTTGTTCATTGCAGTGGTCTATTCCACGGAAGAGGGGGTACTCTGGAAAGTATTCAGGGAATGCTACGCAGCCAAGGGTTTGTGCTTCACTGACAGTCACTGCCCCAAGAAGCGAAGGAACATTACCTGGAGTACAAGCTGAATGAGGAATTACAGGAATGTCCTGGGTGCCAAGATATCCTGCTTTGGAGCAAAGGAAGGAAGTGCCAATGTTGCAGGAGAAGCAGATCATGGGAGAGACTGATGTAATTGACCTTGGTGTATGGTCTGTCTGACAGAGACTCTGTAAGTGCACCAAATGAATCATTGTACTGCCAAGTCAGGCATTGTGGCATTCCTGGAAGAGCCCCATTAATGCTGCTAAGCCCTTGGAGTGGTATGCCCATGCGGGCGATGTAGGAAAGTAGCCTCTTTTTAGTATGGTTAAACCCACTTTTTGCCTTTTTGCCAGTGTATTTGACTGTGTTCACTGGGATCCTGCTAACCAGGACCTCATTGGCTATGCTCTCTCCCTTTAAACTTGGTTACTTGAACCACATACACCCCACATTTGGCATATTGGTGCCCCCATATACATCCCTAGTATATGGTACCCAGGGCATTGGGGTACCAGGGGATCCCTATGGGCTGCAGCATGTATTATGTCACCCATGGGGAGCCTATGCAAAGTGTATTTGCAGGCCTGCCATTGCAGCCTGCGTGGAAGGGTGCATGCACCCTTTTCACTTCAGGTCAATACACCAGGTCACTAAGTCACCCATATGACAGGCCCTCAAGTACCTGTGTGTGAGGGCACCCCTGCACTAGCAGAGGTGCCCCCACGAACTCCAGTTCCATTTTTCTGGACTTTGTGAGTGCGGGGACGCCATTTTATGCGTGTACTGGACATAGGTCACTACCTCTGTCCAGCTACATAATGTTAACTCCGTACCTGGGCATGTTTGGTATCAAAGTTGTCTGAATCATACCCCAATACTGTTGCCAGTACTGGAAGTAGATTACGTGCACTCAGTGGGCTCCTTACGGGACCGCCAGCATTGCTCCTACCAGCCTTCTGGGGTTTTCTAGGCAGCCCAAGCTGCTGCCACCCCTCAGACATATTTCTGTCCTCCTGCTGCTTGAACAGCTCAAGCCCAGACAGACAGAATAAATGATTTCCTGTGGGAGAGGGGGGTAACACTCTCTTCCTTTGGAAATAGGTTTTCCATGGCTTGGGAAGGGTAGCCACCCCAAGACAGTGGTATGCTTTGCAGGGCACATTTGGTGCCCTCCGTGCATAAACCAGTCTACATTAGTTCAGGGACCCCCAGTCCCTACTCTGGCGTGAAACTGCACAATGGAAAGAAAGTGATCACTCCCCCGTCCACCACCGCCCCAGGGGTGGTGCCCAGAACTCCTCCAGAGGGTCCCTGGGACCTGCCATCTTGAATCCAAGGTGGGCAGGGACCTCTGGGAGCATCAGAGTGCAGAGTGGCCAGGTCAGGCAGGTGACGTCAGAGCCCCCTCCTGATAGGTGGTCACCTGGCTAGGTGACCAATCCCCCTTTCAGGGCTATTTAGGGTCTCCCTCTTGGGTGGGTCCTCAGATTCGGCTAGCAAGATTCCAGCAGGACTCTTCTGCAACCTCTACGTGGACTTCTAGCCACTGGAACCGCGACTGGACCCCCCAGGAACCGACAATCTGCATCCACGACGAAGACTCTGCTTGCAACTTTGTTTCAACAGTTTCTTCCAGCTTCTGTAACTTTTCCCCAGCTGTGCATCCTCTGAGGACAGCAAGTCTTCAGTCTGCACGAGAAGGAAGAAGGAATCTCCCTTGGAGTGAAGGAGTCACTCCCCTGCATCCGCAGGAACCAACTGCAAAGACGATGGGCTGCGTGGATCTCTTCTCATCCTGAGCTGTGTGGATCCTGCATCATGGGTGGTGGTCCTGAGTAGTACTCTTGCTCCTCTCTGCCAGCTGTCCAACTTTGGTTGAGCCCTTGCAGGACAGTACCCCCATGCACCATGTCTCTTGCAGCTACAAAGGCGTGTTGGCATCTACCCCAAGGGATCTTCAGGTTCTGTGTAGCCCTAGACCCCAGAACTCTTTCCTGCGACACAAAGCCCTCTGCGTGCTTCTCCTGCGGCGTGGGACCCTTCTCCAGTTGTGCTGCGTGGGCTCCTCTGCGACTCCTGGTTCCTCTTCCAGCGGGTCTCTTTCTTTTGGGGCTGCCTCTTCTTCTGTGGATTCTCTGCCTTGCTGAGGGTCCCTCTAGGACTCCCCCCTTGGGTTGAGTCCTCCTGTACCTTGCTGGTCCCCGGCAGCTCCACTTTTGCTTCATCGCGACTTCTGCCTTTGCCAAGGCTTGTTGGTGGTTTTTGCACGCCACTGACCACCTGCAATCATCCATCTTGCGTGGGACCCTGACTGCATCCTCCAGGAACTCTTCACCTGCTCCAGGGCTCGGTTCTTGACTCTCTTGGTCCTACCGCCGACCAACTCCTGCAACCACAGTTGGGTGGGTAGTGGCTCCTGCCCCCACTGGACTCTTCTGTGACTTCTGGACTTGGTCCCCTTGTTCCACAGGTCTTCCTCTTCAGGAATCCACCGCTGGTTTCTTGCAGTCTTGTCTGGGTGTTGCATTTTCTTTCCTTTTGGGTGGTTTGGGGAAAATCCAGTTACTTACTCCTTTCTTCCTGGTTGCTGGGGCCACTGTGGTACTTACCTTTGGGTTTCGTAGTTTCCCCCAGCTCCCCTCTACACATTCCACTTACCTAGGTGGGAGTCCTTCATTCGCATTCCATTTTATTTTAGTATATGTTTGGGCTCCCCCTAGGGTCACTATTGACCATTTACATTTGCACTGTTTTCTATTACTTTGTATGCCTATTGCTGATTACTAGTGTACATACCTGGTGTATTACTTACCTCCTATTGGAGGGTTGCCTCTCTAGTACTTTATGGTAATTGTGTCACTAAAATAAAGTACCTTTATTTTTGGAACACTGAGTGTTTTCTTTCATGTGCGTTAGTGCTGTGTGACTACAGTGGTATGCATGAGCTTTGCATTTCTCCTAGGTAAGCCTTGGCTGCTCATCCACAGCTACCTCTAGAGAGCCTGGCTTCTAAACTGCCTACAATACACTAATAGGGGATTCCTGGACCTGCTATAAGGTGTAAGTACCACACACCAGGCCAGCTTCCTACAGTGGACATGACTGAAGCTCGTATAAGCACCTGCTGGTTCCCCATGTGTCCTGTAAGTGCACTTGTGACCGCAGCACTGCCAATTGCGCCATTGTATCGGCACTGTTCAAACACGTTTTTTACCAGGGCTTCACAGAACATCAGAATCATAGCTTCAATGTCCAGAGCTCTTCATTTCCGGGGAAAGGCACGAAGCTCCACGATATATAGAAAAGCTATGATAAATGACAGCATCTGCAAAGGGCTTGAGTAGGACAACCGCATCTTGATAATGAACCCCAAGCATGTGAGAAGGTTTGCAGTCATCTGGCGGTGTTTGATGACTGTCTGGGGCCATCTTGCCTTAACCAGCTAGTCATTGAGGCTGGGAAGACTGGTACCCTTAACCTCTGAAGGTGTGCTGAAACCACAGCCATCACTATAGGGCACTGGTGAGGCCTAAGGGGAACACTGCACACTGAAAATGCTCCTGGCCTACCATGAACCGCATGTGGTGTCTGTGGGCCCGCAGAACGAGGATGTGAAAATTAAAGTCCTGCAGGTCCAAGAGCCACCATCCAGCCTCCAGGGTATAGGGTAGACAGGACCTGGGCTAGGGTAAGCATCTTGATTTGTTCTTCCACAGGGATGAATTGTGAGGGTGAAGATCTAAAACAGGACAATGGACTCTGTCTTTCTTTGGCACAATTAATTAGCAAAAGTAACTTTCTACTTCTGAGGCTGGAACCCTCTCTATGGTCACTTTGGCCAAAAGGGCCTGCTTTCCTGTCATAAGATGGACATATATTCCTCAGTCAGCCGCTTTGAAGATGGTAGAAGGCATGGCTGGGAAGAAAAGAATAGCACCAACGGACAGTTGGAGGAACCACTTGCCTGCCGTATGGCCTGCATATCGGGTCCTCCCTCCAACATGGTTGCTTTGTGCTGGCAAGAACATACTAAAGAGGTTTTGGGGTTGGGGCTTCTGGGTGCGTGATTAATGCATTGTCCTTGCTGTACCTGTTGTCCTTGAGAGCGTCTTCCATGGAAGAATTGAAAAGACTGTTGGTCTGGAGGAGGAGTCAAGCGTTAACAGATGAAGAATAGTTTACTGTAGCCACGGAATTAACTAGTGGGAGAAGAAAGGCCCACACAACTTGCCATGGCTCTACTCTCCATGAAACGCTGCAAGACCAAGTCTGCTCTGTCACCAAAAAGGTTAGCGGCCTCAAAGGGCATACCCATTAGAGTTGCCTGGACGCCCCCGCAGAAGTCCACAGACCTCATTCAGGGATGGTACTGAATGGGCCTCACTGGCACCCATGACACATTACAATCAGTCACATCCACTCCTCAGCATATCACAGATTTTGCCATATCGCAACTGCCTCAATCACATGTGTAAGAGACACCCGAAGATCATATGGAACAGCTGGTAAAACTTGAGCCACTGTATCCCAAAGGGCATCAGCGTAATGGCCAAGGAGACAGTTGCCATATACGGATCTCAGCACGAATTTCGTGGAGAAAAAAAATTCTCATGTAAATGTCTCTATTCGTTGGTACTAATAATTGGGAGGAGCGGTAGGGAGGGCATTAGTGTTGACCCTGCTGGTGGACGCTTGTATCACCAGACTTTCTGGAGTTGGAGGCCTTCTTAGGAAAGCAGGATCACCAGGTGCAGGGCGATGGCGACATGCATTCTGTTCATTTAACCAGTGGCCCTGAACAGGGCTTAGCGTATGGGCCCAAAAGGATGTCAGTAATTGCCTTATTAAATGTTAACAATGGCTCAGTGAGAACCTGCCCAAGTTGAAATACTTCAGTCAATACACTAGTTTTCACTTCCATGGTTGGCAATTGTAGGTCAGCCTGAGAGCGATGTTGGTTGAGGTCATGGCCGATTCATTTCAGCTAGCACAAGAGGGTGTATATCCTCATCCGGTGTCAGTAGTGTTGATGCGAGTAGGACTGGAGCAGCAGATGGCACCTGAGCCAAAGCAGGCACCAGAGCCAGTGCTGATTTGGAAACTGGTCCAAAGGGCACAGATGGCACCGAGGGCAGGTCCTCCAGTGCAAGTCCGACTGAAGGTCCATGTGGATCCTTGAAACCTGAAGGTATGCCAGAAGGAGCGAATAAAGTCTTGAGAAAACACAGTTTAGCCTCCCTGAAAACTACTTGTTGCGATGTCCCCGACAGACCTAGAAACACATGATGACCATCCTAGGAATCGCTCCAATGTAGATCAGGAGCAAGACCTGGAGGCATAGTGACACCCTTGCACCCTCTCTGGAGTTTGAGAGTGGCAGAAAGAGGCCGATTCTGGGATTTTTTTGTTTTACTTACCTGAAGCCTTCGACCAAGACAACAATCTGCCACAGGAATGACTTACGGAGCTAGAATAGGATCTTCCTTTTGAATTCAACAGGGCACTGTGCAGATCCTTATTGTGTTTGACATTATAGAGTTTGGCTGCACATTTTTGTATGGCTTTCCGGTTCATCTGGAAGCATTAGCTATAGACTTTGGAGTCGTGGTCCGACCCCAGACACTACAAACACACACACTTCATGGGGGTCTGCCAGATACATCTGACAGTCTCTGCACGGTTTAAACCCTGTGGTTTTAGGTTGTGACATTTTTCTTGCCCACTGGATGAAATTTCTTTGATTAATCTGTTCAAATACCAGGGAGAAACTCCAGATCAGTGTCTGACCATGCAGAAAGGCACAGAAAGTAAGGAACAGACATGAGTGTGCATGGGTGGTTCTTATATGCAGCTCAGCTCACTTCTGGAGTGGAATGACATTGGTGTGAAGCCAGACACCTCCATCTAACGATGTGCAGGGGAACTGCTCTACAAGTTTCAAATACAGTGTGATGCATGGGGATTATTCACAAGGTGAGAAATCTACGATGAGAAGTATACATCAGAACTGAAGACTTAGGGGGTCATTACGACCCTGGCGGAAGCCGGAGAACCGGCAGTAAGACCGCCAACAGGCTGGCGGTCTTTTTTTCCGTATTATGACCATGGCGGTTACCGCCATGGTCATCCGCCAGTTTTCCGTTTCGCCCGCCGGGCTGGAGACCTGGGTCTCCAGCCCGGCGTCCGTCACTATACCGCCGGCGGTATTTGGACCCGGCTTACCGCTGCTGTTTTCCAGTGGTCTGAACCGCCATGAAAACCATGGCGGTAAGCACTATCAGTGTCAGGGAATTCCTTCCCTGGCACTGATAGGGGTCTCGCCCACCCCAACCCCGACTCCTTCCCCTACACCCCCACCACCCCTGCCACCCCCCAGAGGTGGCAGGGCCCCCCTCCCCACTCTGACCCCCAACATCACTGCACCCATACCCACACGACACGCACGCAGGCACCACCTACATACTTACACGCACACACGCCGACATCCACACACACAGTGATACACGCACACCCACATTCACACATACACGCATACATCCATACAGACATACCCGCAGGCATACATGCACTCACACACCCCCTCTACATACACAGACGCACACCCGCATGCACCCACACAACACCCCCCGCCCCCCTCCCCTCACGGACGATCGTCTTACCTGGTCCGACGATCCTCCGGGTGGGGACGGGAGCCATGGGGGCAGCTCCGCCGACACCACACCGCCAACAGAACACCGCCACGGTGACTCACAGGTCGTGATTCGCTGGGCGGTGTTCTGTTGGCGTGGCGGTGGAGGTGGAGCAACCTCCACTTCCCCGCCTCCCGCCAGTATGGCTGTTGGCAGCTCTCTGTCGGAACAAGGACGGAGAGCAGCCAACGGTCCTAATACGCCGAGCGGAAGACCGCCACCACTGGCGGTCTTCAGCACGGCGGTACCTCGGCGGTCTTGCAAAAAGACCGCCGAGGTCGTAATGACCCCCTTAGTATT
Organism: Pleurodeles waltl; assembly: GCF_031143425.1. NCBI lineage: Eukaryota > Metazoa > Chordata > Amphibia > Caudata > Salamandridae > Pleurodeles > Pleurodeles waltl. Next base: position 240,038,540 of record NC_090451.1, read on the forward strand.
CAGCGAGGTATCCTGAGAGTGCAGCCGCCCAGAAGAGGGCCACCAACAGATGCCTCAGCACCTGCCTCTACCCTCTGTGACCGATGTGCTGAGCTGTAGCTGACACGTACTCCTGGGATGATTGTTGTGTACTGTGTGGAGGCTCCTGCTTGCCTGCTGAAGATCCTGCTGCCGCAGGTGGGCTGAGCTTCGCCAACACTGCTGCTGGACTACCATGTGCTGCTTGAAGTCTCACACCTGCTGCTAGTGAGATTCTGCTGCTGCAGGACACCCGAAAGTAGGTCCACCATGCAACCACGAATTAGTTGAGAAATGAAAGGGGCCTAGACCTGAGGGAATACTACTGGAGTGCTGCTAATAACAAAGAGGGCATGGGCTGTGCCCATATAGCTGACCGTTAGATTCCAAACATACAACAGGGAGGATCCCAGTGTGAGGGGAGGGTCCCAATAGAGCCAGATAAAGGCCTACTCAGCAGACAGAGAGCACTAAGACTTGTATCCGTGAATCGGGTATTCATGCATGATTAAACGTGTAGAGGAATTCTGTTTTTTTAAAATAATAAAGTACTTTCAACAAAGAGAAGCCCTGGGCTGCGCATTGACTTCACTGCGCTGCTGGGTGGGTAATATTGATGTCTGAGTCTGAGTACTCCCACACTAACATCCCTGAGAAGTCTGCGACTGCTCGCCTACGCTACTACAGAGTCAGTTGCTGAAACCGTTGTGCTGCGCCCAGTTTTCAGAGCCACAGTAGGGCTCACCAGAGGACAGCAGTGGTAAAAGGCCTAAACTCCCCTGGCTGTGGCTCAGAAGCCCCTGCTAGCCCTGAAAACTTCTGAATGGGACCTGACACTGCTTTGAAAGCTTTGGGAGGCAAAATAGCTGGTTGTCCTTCCGACCTTTGAAAAAGTATAATCCTTAGTTTGTTGCTGTAGAAAACATTTAGTACACACTCAAATGAGGATGAACAATTTATTCCTGGCCAGAATCAAGGCAGATGACTTATTTTGTTTCATTAATTGAGCTATTAGCACTCACTGTAGCGGTTCGTAATATTCACTGAGAAAACGAAACCACTTTAAACTTTCCTGATATGTTGTCAGGGTACAAATGCAAACCCTATGCTCAGTATGCTTGTTTTAATTTTGCTAGAAGCTGTCAATACGAAAGAACTAGTGAGGACGCTGCAAACCTTTTTTTCAGGCATTTCTTTTTGTTGTCATAAACATAAAATAGGGGGACTGGAAGTAATTAAAGTCCAGCACACACTCTCCAAACATATAATATAAAAAAACAGTGTGCTGTTCCTAAAAATGATTCAGGTTAACACCATTTCCGGAGGAAAAGCCCTCACCCACGCCAAGCGGTGGCATGCTTTATCACCGGGCTAGCTCCACGTTGGGCTGGCACTGCAAGGCCCCGCAGGGCCCTCTACAGGGGCTTTTTGCCTTAAAGCTTTTCTTTCTGTGTGTGCCATCAAGAGTCTGAGGTATCCATCAGAAAGTCAATATTGACTGAATCCATTGATTGGTAAACAAGAGGATAAAATTACCTGGGGTATCCCTCTGAGGATACTTTACTGGGAGGGTCGCTGTTAAAAATAAAAGACAAAGCGAGAATATGTTGGGAAATATTGTCCCCCTATGTTCACCTAAAAGGTCGACATGTTTCTTGTCTGATTAGCCTTAAAAGATCTATGACAATTCTTCAGGGATTGATCAACCTAATCTACAAGTAGTGGGGTGCTATGCTAAATCCATAAAGTGTCCCCACACAGAGAGCACTCAGTTATAAAATTATACCTCTTACATGTTGTAGGAAGATTTCTCACCCTAAACCCGGCCTAAAATATAAATATTTAGACAAAATGTCTGTAGAAATATCCTTGATACATCTCAAGGTCATAATTCTGTCATTCCAAATAAAGACCCTGATCCAAAGATCAGTGTCAACACCAATGTAAAAACCAGTAAACAGGTAGGACATACTCACATAGACAAAACACTTTGGGCCTGATTACAAAGGTTTGCGGTGGTGGTGGGATTGCTGCCAATGCGACGGTCCACCGCCACATTACGACCACAGCAGTTGTACCACGGTCGGACTGCCAGGATTAGTCATCCCGGCAGTCTGGTGGTCCAAGCAGTCTTAATCTGCCAGGGCAGCGCTGCCCAGGGGATTACGACTTTGTTCTCCACCAGCGATTTCTTGGGGGTAGCACCGCCATGAAAAGGCTGGCGGAGAATGGGTGCAGGGAGCCCCCCTGGCCAGCAACGTCACAGTGTTCACTGTCCGCTTTGCAGACAGTGAACATTGCAAGGATGCTGGTGCACACTGCACACTGCAGCATTTTTCCAATCTGCTCCATTTCTTTTTGATGGATGGGGAGGTCATGAAGTGGATGTTTATCTCAAAGGATGGATACAATTGTACATAGTTTGTAGATTGATTGGCTCTTTTCTTGTGACCTTTTGAAGTAAAGCTCACCCTTCTGCTGGTTTGGTTGTATAAGTGTTTAGACTCTCTACCAGTGAAAAATCCTGTATTCTAGATATTTAAGAAACAAAGGGCCTGATTTAGACATTGGCGGATAAGTTACTCTGTCACAACGGTGACTCATATCCAGTCCACCCAAATCTAAACCCCTTTAAATCCTATGGGATTTAGATTTAGGCGGAGGGATATCCATCACCGTTGTGAAGGAGCAACTCGTCCACCAATATCTCAATAAGGCCCACAGTTTTTCACTTTTCTTTGAGTTGCTCCACCCCACACACTTGTGTTATTTATTACTATTGTGGGTGGAAATGTCCAAGTAAATGGCATAAAGAGGTATAACCATTAATTAGGAAGTAGCAACCTTGCCTTCAAAGGGAACAGCGACAGAGGGGGGTGTCTGAGTCCTTAGTGTGCTCGTTACCTTAGGCATTGACAAAGGAGACAGATCTATGGTACCGCAACAGAGATAATAATCTCTCTACTGCGGGGTCATTAGTATTTTGCAATACAAAGAGCTTTCTTAGAAGGGTAGCTTACTGCTCCTTAGGGCATGTTTGGTGGGAAGGGTGTAGGATATTGTGTGGACTATAAAAGGAGAGTTTTGGTGTCATGAGTAATGACCCGAGGGATGCTGTTACCTTCATAGATGTAAAGTATGGATTGAGTGTAGTGATCAGGAGAGAGATATGGCTATCTTCACATAGCATCTTTGCGTGTTGTATGAGAAATGTGAGTTTAAGGTGTTATTTATGTCGATTACGAGTCTGAGACAATGCTGTAGGCCCTTTCCTGCTGACCCAGTTGGAAACTCGTAATGGGCCCGGCGGGAGGCAGCCACAATGGTGGCAACCTCCCGGTCAGGATTTAGGCGGACAGGTTTTTCCATCTGCCAAAATCGTAATAAGGCCCTTTGTGAGCCAGAAAAACTACAGGAACACTCTGTGGATTTTCGAGTGAAAAACAAGTGATTGGATGAGCGCGTCACCGCTGCCTACCCAATCCTTACTGGGATCAGCTCCCTTGGGAATCATGGGATCGTCAGCCATTTGTAGATATTTCTAAATACATATTGGTGGTCATTCCGACCCTGGCGGTTTGAAACCGCCAGGGCCGGGGACCACGGAAGCACTGCCAACAGGCTGGCGGTGCTTCCAGGGCCATTCTGACAGCGGCGGTAAAGCCGCGGTCAGAAAAGGGGATCCGGCAGTTTCCCGCCGGATTTCCCCTGGCCCAGAGAATCCTCCATGGCGGCACTGCTTGCAGAACCGCCATGGGGATTCCGACCCCCTTCCCGCCAGCCTGTTCCTCGCGGTAAAACCTGCCAGGGAAAGGGTGTTGTGGGGCCCCTGGGGGCCCCTGCACTGCCCATGCCACTGGCATGGGCAGTGCAGGGGCCCCCTAACAGGGCCCCACCATGATTTTCACTGTCTGCTATGCAGACAGTGAAAATCGCGACGGGTGCTACTGCACCCGTCGCACCCCTGCAACTCCGCCGGCTCCATTCGGAGCCGGCTTCCTCGTTGCAGGGGCTTTCCCGCTGGGCCGGCGGGCGATCTTCTGGCGATCGGCCGCCTTCCCAGCGGGAAAGTCAAAATGACCCCCGCGGTCTATTGACCGCGGTGCGGTCTTTCGGCGGTTTCCGCCCGGCGGGAGGCACCCGCCGCCCGCCGGGCTCAGAATGAGCCTCATAGACTATCTGTGCCATATCCACCATTTCCACCAGTGGAAATTCAATAACTGTTTCCACTTACATCAACTCTTTGTGGGATTTGCCCAAGATCCACCCCAGTACAAGGCAATATGTGACCATTTGTTGATGCCCTGCATCACTAATGCAAAGTAAATTTGACAAATTGCAGGTTTCTGGATGATGAGTTGACACACCTAAAAATGCTTCTGTAGAGCTTGTGGCATTTACACAAAAAAATCAACTATCATTGTTCTTTCCAAAAATGCCATTCTCTGCAGCGCCCAAAATTAATTTTTCTTGGTGTGATCTCCGTCCTTTTAAGTGTTTCTCCCTGCGACAAGTATTTGGAATTGTATTTACTAAACTGCATTAGATGGCTCCTGTGTCATCACGCAATGCATTGTAGATCCATCTTCTAGTTCCTCCAATAATTGCTACTACCTAATCATTGCCCAATGAAGTACTTGGTCATATACACAGGTTGGTCTTCCATTTGTGTGCACTTGCCACAGTCTTCTCTGCTGACCCATTTAGATGTTTTTCCACCATACTTAGAGACACTCTTCACCAAATTGTAGGGATGAGGTAAGGCGGTGAGTAGACAAGGAACACACAGTGATGCTACCCAAGCTTTATTAATGCCAAACAAGGAATATTATTAGCTAGTGGCGGTGAGAAGGCAACTGACCAAATGCTTTTAGGCAACCATAGTTGCACCCTCAACATCCTGAAATATAAAGATCCCATTCTAATCTAGGCAGTGCTGGAACAATCCAACAGAGGATATCACTATAGAAATCAAGGCCCATAAAGATGCATAGAAACCTGTACGGAACACCTAGAAACTTAAAAAACAAAAGGTGATCAGAAAATTCTGAGACAGAAACAAAACTCCTCTCACAACTGAGGGGCCCAGCTCATAGGTAATATGTTATAGGTGGAAACAGGGTCTCTAGGCTTAACTTACAAAAGTATTTTGTAGTCAAGAAGTCTGAGATCTGCAAAAACACAGTATTTGTGAATACAAAACACCTTAATATAATGCACTAAAGCCTGTTTGCAAATCGAATTATGACTCACAAAAGTGTTTTTATGACCCTTTCCAATTGCAAATGGGAGAGGGCATTTAAGCATTTAAGAGACGTTGCCCTTCTCTTTATGAGTCAACTGTGGTCACAAACCATTCTGTTACCTGCCTCTGAGTTGGGGTGATAACTGGTTAGCAAAGGGAAAGCCATCCCCTTGGGATCCCTGCACCTCTAGAAACCATGACTAGAAACGCTTGAAATACAGAACTGCTGCTGCTTGCAGACCTTCATTCCAGCATTCACAAGCATTCATCCGGTGCCACAAGTGCCTGCTGTCTCCAACTTATTAAGTAGGAGGCTTTTCGACCTCTGGGATTCCATATTTTGAGATGATGCTGATCAGGACATGATATGCATTGCAAATGAAGGCCATATTGCAGTTCAGTCAGAGCGCAGAAACGCCAACTCCATTGCGCCCTGACCAGTAATGCACAAGTCCCTCAGTTCTGTGTCATTAATGTATTCCTAAGATCACATCATATACTTGGGCTTAATGATTTCTAGTTTCTTTTATTGTTACAATTTGAATATTTCTTTCAAGCCTTTTAGTCTATTGCCTTTTTTGTATTACATCCAGCTGGGTTATACATTGTGCCTTGCAGATACGGCCTTCTTGGCCCTAGATGTGTCTCAGCTACTGATAGGTCTAGAGTTATGTTGGAAATTATTCCTGCAAAGGACACTTGAGGCAAAGGAGAAGCAATTGACGCTAGAAATATATTTACAGTTACGTTCTTGTATAACTGGGATGGCCAGATTGAGGTATCACGCTAAGGGATTACTTCTCTGCATTTTGCATAAATGACTGTGGCCGTGTCCGACAGCTCAGCTTGTAGGGATGGGGGGCACACACAAGGCCGCTTGTGTAAGAGAAATCAGGACGGTGCTCTTTGTCATCAAGAAAGATGTCCAGATTCTGGAGTAGGCTGGTGAAGAACATGAAGAGTTCCATCCGGACGAGCTCCTCCCCTGGGCACACCCGCTGACCTACAACAAGAAACTGGGCATGAGAAGAATTCCAGATACAAAATCTCATCACACAACAGAACCCAAGAAACAAGGACACCAGGAGCAGGGCATGAGTAGGGAAAACAGAACAAGATGTCTATAAGGAATAACACTGAGCAAAAAGAAACAAGAAATAGCATATTATTTGTTTCTTTGTGTTTCTTTTTACAGAGCTAGGTGGCTGTGGTCTGCACTTGAATTCTAAGCACATGCATCACTGGCAGAGACAAAATTTTGAATTTGTGAGGAAGAGAGTAATTGCATAGCAGGCAGCCATGTACTGACGTGTAGGCAAATTTGCTGGACCCCTCTCCAGATAACACAGGTCCCAATGAGCGGTGATGCAGGAACTTGCCAAACATCTCGCAGAAGATTATAGGAGAAGGGGGAAGAAACAGTGCCGAGGGCAAGGACATCTCGGACACTGCGAGCACAGCTTCTTGAGGCATTAATACCAGTGACATACTCAGGTGATACACCTGGTTCCTGAATCTCTGGGTTCAAACCTGAAATCCAGCACCATCTCCTCAACATCTCATATGACAGCGAGCATCCCTTTGGTCCCAACGTTGATGAGAAGCTTGGAAAGATAAATAAGGACAGACACATTTCAAAATCCATGGATGTCCCAAAAAATCCTCCGCTTAAGGGCTCCCTTTGGAAGCAACAGCTCAGGGGCAGAGCTAAATCCACCTCACCTAACAAGCAGTAATCCTATCAAAGACAGCAAGAGGCTTTCTACCTGCAGGCTGGTATGGGCTACACCAGGGTTGTCTATAGGATCAACATCAAAGGTGAGGGCAGAGGTGGCTCCAGTAAATATCTTCCACTGCAGTGTGTTGCCTTATTTCCTCTTCCTGATCACACATCATGTGTTGGAGGCATAAAAGTTTTCCTCCCAAGTTGGGAGGAGATCAGATCACATAGAGGGTTCCAGCTACAGCCTAGTAGCTGTCACTACCCCTCCCAAAATAATAGCCCCACACGTCTTCAGCATGTCCTCCCAGAGGAAGAGCTACGAGCGCTGCAGAGACCGTGCCCCCACCTATACTTCCTTATTCCCAAAAAGGAGTGCTCCTTTGGGCTTATTCTAGACCTCAGGCCTCTAAACAAACACATCCTTTGGCAACACTTGCGTATGACAACTCCCTAGGATGTCTCTCCATTGATCCAACTGGATAACTATATGACAGTGCTTGACCACAAAGATGCCTACTTTCACATAGCCATTCACACTGTCATCGGTGATATCTTCACTTTCAGTTAAGTAGACATCATTTCCAATTCAAAGTGCTCCATTTTGGGGTCACTGCAGTGCTATGGGTATTTCAAAGTGCCTGGCAGTGGTGGCTGCACATCTACAAAATGGGGCCACTCACATCCTCCCATATCTAAATGACTGGCTGATCAAGAGCGGCAGCACTGCCAAGGCTGCCCTCCGGCAGCAATTTCCCTGCTTGCAGTTTATCATAAATGCCACCAAGTTCCACCTACAACCTCAACAGATTCAACACTTCTAGGGATCTGTTAACCACAGTTACAGGGGAAAGTCCACCCCAACCAACAAAGATTCTTGGCATTTCAGAAGCTGCTGACTCTTCTGCAGCTCAATCATCAATGCGCAGTCTGAACTATGATGTACCTCCGAGGGATGATGGCCTTATGTATTGTTATTGTACCCCATATTCAAGGCTCTCTCAGTGCCTCCTACAAGACTGCTTTGCGGCTCAGTGGTCACAAGCAGAGGGTCACTGGGGAAATCTGGTGCTAATAAAGGCCAACACTCACAATGTGCTGCAATGGGGAACAATAACAAATTGTTGCTGGGCAGACCTTGGCTCATACATCATTTCACCTGTGACCATCACCACAGACACATCTCTCAAAACCTTGGGAACACATCTTGAGGACATGACTACAGGGAATGTGGCTTCCTCGACAATACAGCTACCACATCAATTAGCTATAAGTGCTAACCATACAAATAGCCCTCAATGACTTCTTCTATGTCATTAGATGGAAGGTAGTCCTCATCAAGGCGAACAACATGACAGACATGTTCTACCAACAGAAGAAGGGTGGCACACACCCTTCCCCGTTCTCATCACTAGCACAGAGGATGTGGCTTTGTGCGATCTGCCAAGACATATTCCTAGAAGAGGACAACAACTTTTGCAGACCCGCTCAGCAGGATGTATCAACATGTCCACTAGAGAGAACTCTGCCCTCAAGTTCTGCAAAGGTATACTTCCAGTGGTGGGGAAACCCGTAAACAGACACCCCCAAAAACACAAAATGATCAAACTTTGCCTCTGGGTGCTCACACCAAGAGTCCATGTGCAATGTACAATGAATAAATTGGTCAGAGATCTTTGCCTGCAGTTTTCAGCCTCTCCCACTCCTCTCATATGTGGTCAAAAAATGCTACAAACATCTCTGACACTCATCATAGTGGCCTCAGGAGGGCCTGACAATCCTGGTACTCCATGTTTCTGGAGATGTTCATCATCCCCCACAAGCACATTTATTCTCAGAACGGATCTTCTCACACAGATTCAAGGCCACACGAGATACCCAGACCCAAGGCAGTTCAACCTATCACTCTGGCACACAATGTCTTAGAATATGGCTATATGTGGACTTCAAAACCTTGTTCAGTTGTGAAGCAAAGGTGGCATCTTTCATCTGCCTGGGTGCCTAAATCAGGCAATATTTTGTGGAGCAAAATGTACTATATTCTTTGTCACTGAAGATATTTCTGAGATCTTAAAAACCTTACAGACAAATGTGGGCAGCAGGCTACAGGATGCAGATCCCCAGAGAAAGAGATGCAGACAGGTAAAAATAATTCAGAACTTCAGACATTACACAAGGGAAAGCAAATACAGAGGCAGTGGATGAGCATAACAATAAATTCAATCACAGAAATAAAAAGGGCACAGGTGAAACGTAGAAAATCTCAGCTGCTTTAACAAAGAGAAACGCCAAAAATCCTAAGATGATCTGCTGCAAGTGTGTAGCACTTGAAGCAGGTAAAGTTATCAATGTGGACGTATGAGGATCTTGTTACCTCGTAAGGCACCTCTAAATTTGTACAGAATGCCCCACATCTTATAGGTAGACTGTCCATGCTCCCATTCAACATCAACCAGTTAGGTTCCCTAGACACCTAAAGCACATAGGGGGTCATTCTGACCCCGGCGGGCGGCGTTTGCCGCCTGCCTGGCTGGAACCGCCATTTGGCCGCCCCGCGGTCAAAAGACCGCTGGGGCCATTCCGACTTTCCCGCTGGGCCGGCGGGCGCTACCTAAGGTAGCGCCCGCCGGCCCAGCGGGAAAGGGGCCTGCAACACTGAAGCCGGCTCCGAATGGAGCCGGCGGTGTTGCAGGTGTGCGACGGGTGCAGTTGCACCCGTCGCGAAAAGCAGGCTGGGGCCCTGTTAGGGGGCCCCTGCACTGCCCATGCCAGTGGCATGGGCAGTGCAGGGGCCCCCAGGGGCCCCAGGACACCCATTCCCGCCAGCCTGTTCCTGGCGATGAAAACCGCCAGAAACAGGCTGGCGGGAAGGGGGTCAGAATCCCCATGGTGGCGCTGCTTGCAGCGCCGCCATGGAGGATTCGCCCAGCCGGGGGAAATCTGGCGGGAAACCGCCGGACCCGGTTTTCCGACTGCGGCTTTACCGCCGCGGTCGGAATGGGCTTTGAAGCACCGCCAGCCTGTTGGCGGTGCTTCAGTCATTCTGCGCCCTGGCGGTCAGAGACCGCCAGGGTCAGAGTGACCCCCATAATGTCTGAGGCTGGAAGCCTACAAAATAAAATTCCCACCCAAAAACTTCCAGAGTTGACTCACCTGCAGAAAAAGGGATCATAGATTCTGGATTCTCAGATTGTCCTTGCTCGTTTAGGAAGTTCTGGGGGTTGAAGTGATTGGGGTCTTTCCACACCAAAGGGTCGAAGAAAAGGGAGGTCATGTTAGAGATCACAGAGGTGCCCTGAACAAAGATGAAATGAAAGGCATTAAACAAAATCTCAGGTGTAGAGGATGCAACCTTAAGAAAACTGTGGAACAAACCTGGGATGACATACAAAAAGAACCAGGGGATTGGAGAGAATCAGTGCAACTGAAGAACATCCAAGAGACAGCATGCACACTTGTGGGATTAAATCATTACCTGTGGAGCATTATGTGAAATACCTCATCTTTACAGCATCACCCAATTTTTTATTTTACATTATGACTCTAGTGACAATGTCACTTTCAACCTATTACACTTTCTCTATCACTTTGACTCAGATGATAAAACAATTGCAAGGAAGCATTGTAGGCCTAAGCTATAACTAATGTGCCAATACTCACTTCATAGTTTAAGGCACGTCTATAGGTATGTTTACAGAGCACAAGTGGGAAAACAGGTGTTGTTGATTTGGTTACAATGGCATGCAGGGACCCAGAGGTTTGCTTAAATGTAAATGATCTAGCTTGTAAATCTTCATGTAGTGGCACGTATTTGGGAATTCAGTGTATCTTTCTTAGGGTACCAAATCTAATTCACTTCCTTTTTAGCTTTACCTACTTAGTTCTCTTGAACTGGAGATTGGCTTCAGTCATTTTCTGGGTACTCACTTTGGTCAGGTGGTACCCTCGGAGAGTGGTGTCCTTGGTGACTTCTCTGAAAACTCCAGCAGGGCTGATGTTCCCAAAGCGCAGAATTTCATTGATAGTAGCCTCCACGTAGGGCATCTGGAGCCGATCATCCCAGGCAGGCAGGCGGTCCCAGCCCACCACTTGCTCAATCTCCTGCTGGCACCGGACTAGCATCAGAGATGTGAGGTAGAGAAGAGAAGGCAAGCTCAGTGATAGTGGTGTTATCATCAACACCCCTTGATTGCCTCCCACGTCTCTGAATATGGTGGGATATGGTGAGGAGTCCTACGACCAAACAAACTGAGACATGCTACCAATATTCCAAACTGTAACTTCGGCACTGCATTGCTAATTCAGAATAAACACAGCTCTGACAATGAATCCGACTCCTCCCACGCAAATCACCTGCCTTTCCAAAACTATGGGACAACAAAGATCCTCCAATGTGTATCTCAACCTCATGCCTCAGATCCTACTTAACTACCCTCAGCACTATATTTAGTACATTGGACCAACATAATTCTCCAAGTTATGGTCAGTTTGTTACAGGATGAAGGATACCATGGATGCACTCAATCCAAAGAAAGGGCTCAAAAGGATCTTCCTTCCTGTCATAACCTTGCGGCTTAGCATTACTTTTCAGACCAGTGAACTCTCATTTCATGTCAGGTAAGAAGAGGAATGGTAATATACAACAGCATGTCATGTCATTTGCTTGGAGCACTACACACCCCTAGAATCTCCCAATGCAGTCATCGTTATGCAAGAACAAATCAGTCTCCTTTTCATTTTCCTCTTCTGGTCCTTGGCTGTCCATTTCCCGACTGCTACTACCTTTTGAATTTATCCTGTACTTAGAGTTTTAAAACCCTGGCTTGTGCAGATTTCTGTTAAAGTCAGAAACCAGCCTTGCTTTTTTCCCCATTATCCCTGTTAAGCTTCTTCTAAATTCTCTGCTGCTATTCACTGTAGAAGTCAGATCATCATCAGAAGGCAGTCACCCTTAACGTTGCATAAAATATATTGTGCCAACTTCACACACAGACTGTTATTGTGTATCTAGTACTTTAGGTATCAATTTGTATATATTAGCCTTAGGTCATCATTTTGCATATCTTACCTTGGATGTCTGGGTAGGTGATCATGTACAGAAACCCCCATCTGAGAGTGGTGGAAGTTGTGTCTGTCCCAGCTACAAAGAGGTCAGCAATGCAAGCTTGTAGATTTTCAGACGAGAATGTGGAGTCTGGATTTGAGTTTTGCTACAGTCAAACATACAGGAAAAGGGAAGTACAAACAAGTATGTTCAAATGTGACACCGACTCTAGACAGCATTTTCTATAATTTGTACACAGGGCCACGTAACTTTCAAACACCAGTGATGTATATAGGAATGTACAATTTTTTTATCTTTTTAAATATACTTACATTAGGGTGGGGGAAACACTGCCTGGGGGAGCGCTGTTTTTATTTCTTTTAACTGGGGCTTTTTTTACCTTTCTTTGTCGTCTCTTCAGCCAGGCATCATTCTAGAGCCTTTATAAACAAAAGTGGGGACTGGGAGATTACTGGTCCAGTGCACAGTCTCCCGACCTGAACCTATAATATCAAAATAAGTGCACTGTTCCACGACAGAGAGAAAACAAGAAAGAGATCAGAGGTGGCGAATCTATACTGAGTATACTTAGGAGAGCCCTCAAGCACCCTTTTGGGTGACAGGTATCATCATCGGGCTTACTCCTCGCCAGACTGGTGCTGCAATGCCTGGCGGGCCGCCCAGCATTCTGGGTGGCACTCAACCATAATAAAATTGCTAACAACGGTGGTCTGGGAAAAGAATTGAATCAAAGATGGAGAGTGTAGAACAGAAGACAAGACTCTAAAATTAGCTCTGAACCTAAGCCACTGTTTTAATGCGATAGAAATTGGGTTCAGGCCAATATTAAAAACAAAAATATCAGAGTGTTACTAGGAATAATGTACCGTTACACTCTATAATCAGGGAAGGTAGTTCACCTAATCCTGCATGGTCAACATGTTTCGCGTCTATGTTTGGTCACAAAGTGATCCAGTGACGCTTCTTCAGGACCCACAAAAAAAGCCTGTGATTATAAAACTACTTCTCCTATATATCAGTAATATTATCAAGTGCACGTACAGTCACTTACAGAGTGGAAGACAGAATATGCCTAAGTCAATCGGTCAGTATAGTCGCCCATCCCATATTAGAGATTGGGCTCCCTAGGTCTGCGCTAGCATCAACCAAGGAAAACGAATGTATCACGTCCTTGGTGTGTCCGGGAACCTGCCCTCTGCTGCGCGCCTGTATCAGTATTATGATATCATTCTAGAGCCAGCATCGGAAGTGAGGGTCAGTTAGAGCCCTCCTTCCGGCCATCAGAGACTCTGTACCGCGAGTAAGTGGTCCAGCTGTCGGGCTCTTGGCCCGGCGCCATAAATGAATCCAGCTGAGCGGCCGCGCATTGAAGGAGAGCGCGTCACTCGGCAGCTTTGCGCGGCATGAGGGAAGTTTATTTTCAACTTTTTAAATATACTTACATTAGGGTGGGGGAAACACTGCCTGGGGGAGCGCTGTTTTTATTTCTTTTAACTGGGGCTTTTTTACCTTTCTTTGTCGTCTCTTCAGCCAGGCATCATTCTAGAGCCTGCACCGGACGTGAGGGTCAGTTAGAGCCCTCCTTCCAGCCATCAGAAACTCTGTACTGCGAGTTAGCGGTCCAGCTGACATCGGGCTCTTGGCCCGGCGCTATAAATTAATCCAGCTGAGCGGCCGCTCACCGGGCACGCCAAAGGCGCGCCTAAGGCAAGCCCGCCTGCGCCCGAACGGGCCCAGGGGCCAGAGATTCTGCCCATTTTTTAAAATGTGCGGCCCCTCAGGGGTATAGCAGCAAAATCAAGATTAAGAATATGCCCTGTAAGCAGAAGGCGCCATCCGATTACAGGGCGCTTGGACCTGTGAGGAATGTAATTGGACACTATAAGCTCCATTAACCTTGAAGAAGGCCAGAGCTCAGCATAGGAGGCCTCTGATGTCTGGAATGGCAGCTCAGGAAAACACGGTAGCTCACGGTCAGCCGTTCCAGTACGCCTTGTTAAATTTCTGCTCACTCCCCAACCACAAACTGGAAATCTGAGAAATGATTGATACTTGGCATATTGATTGTTTTTAACAGAAACCTGGGGTAAAACAGAACCAGACCCGGATTTTGTAGCAGCATCTCCCCCAGAGTATACCTACTACAGATTATATAGACCCCACAATAGGGGTGGGGGCTTGGCTATTATCTGCAGGGCTACTCTTGTGTGCGCTTGGTCTGGCCCCGCCGCTGAAACATGCGAGACAATGGCTTTTAAGATCTCTCAGAACAGTGGAGTACTGTAGGAGGGCCTACTGATTTATCGACTGCTGGGCCCTCCTACAAACCTTGTCCAATCTTGGATTAAGCTGATAGAACCTATGGTTTTGTCCCCAAAGGCAATTATAATAGGCGATTTTAATATTCATTTTGACGAGATCTGCACTCCAGTGGTTAGGGAGTTCTTAGATCTTATGGAGGCCTTGGATTGGTCCCTCAGAGTCTCGGCAGCTACCCATAGTGCATGACATATATTAGATGGGGTCTTTGTTCGTACTTCTCTACAGCTGGTGTTAACCAATACCCAGTTAAGTTGGACGGATCATCATCTGCTAAACTTTAAATTTGACATAACGCACTTTCCTGCTCTGTATGAGGTGAAGAGAAAAGTATTTAGGCCATGGAAGCAGATTAAAGTGGAAGAGTTAGTTCCCGGCCTTAGAAGAGGCCTGGGACAGAGCCAAGAATCTAGCTCGGCCCCTGCTTGACAGTTTTCAGCAAGGGGTTGAAATGTCCATGACTCAACTGGCTCCCCGAAAGATCTGGGGGCCTTGCAGCCGGAAGAAGCTTGGTCAACCTTGGTTTACGAGCAAACTTAAATCTTTCCAGAAAAAGTACCGACAACAGGAGCACCAGTGGAAATAAAACCAGTCCCAGAGGAAAGAGCTGCATTAAAGTCCACCCTCAAGGCTTACAAAGCGGCGCGTTTTAAGGCCAAATCTAATTTCTATATTGCCAAAGTGAAGGAGGCATTAAATGCCCCTAGAGAACTATTTAAGGAGATAAAGGCATTATCCACTCCCCTTAGGCCATTCGATCTGGAAAATTCTCAGGAGTTCTGTGATAAGGTTGCTAGGCACTTTGAGAACAAAATTCTCAAATACACACAAATTTTGCTCCTCATGAGATCTCTACGGAACTCCCCTATAGGGTACCTACCGACTCCAAAGCTAGCTGTAAAGTTCTATCTGATTTCCATATCCCATCTCATGACAGTATTAGAAAGAGGATCCTAGAAATTAAGTCTGGTTCCCCTTTGGATCCGTGCCCCCATTCTATTTTTCAACTGGCCCCGACCTGATGGCTTGGGCGTTAGCTCCTATCTTTCAAGAGGTTCTGATATCTGGCGTGTATCCCTCCCTATGGAAAGAAACCATAGTGGTTCCCCTTAAGAAGAAGCCAGATGGCGACAGCCAGGACCTAAACAATTTATGGCCAATAGCACTTCTTCCCTATCTGGCAAAGATTTTAGAGAAAATCTTGAATTTGGAACTGGCTGAATTCTTAGTGGAAGTGGGAGCCCTTGACGCCTCTCAACATGGTTTCAGAAAGGTGCATAGTACGGAGACGGCCTTGATTTCAAGGAGGTCAAGGGGTCATCCTAGTACTATTAGATTTATTGTCGGCGTTTGATACCATCTCCCCCCACCTATTGACGTCCTGCCTTTGTCAAGTAGGGATTAGAGAGCGAGCCCTTAAGCTTCTGGAATCTTTTCTTACTAACAGATGGACCACTGCAAGTTGTGGTGACTTTAGATCCACGCCTTATCTATTACCCTGCAGGATTCCACAGGGATCTTCTCTGAGTCCCACTCTGTTTAATGTGTATGTTGCCCCACTGGCTAGTCTGATTCACTCCTTTGGCTTCATCCTGTCCTCTTATGCAGACGATACTCAGCTTATCATCCCAATCAAAAAGCCTTGGGAGGAGGTTGCGGACCGGTTCAACAACTGTATGCAAGCAGTTAGTAATTGGATGAAGATTAACTGGCTTAAAATGAATGCCACCAAAACTGAAATTCTCTGTTTCGGACCAGGAAAATAGTTATGGAGCTCACGCTGGTGGCCTTCAGAATGTGTTGCGCTTCCTGTCCCCACCACTGTCAGTAGGAATTTGGGCATTCTTTTTGATGGTCGCTTATCCTTTAAAAATCAGGTAAACCACACCTTAAAGACATGCCTCTGGTTCATTAAAATGCTCAGGAAATCTTTTCCTTATCTCCAGCATGAATGGAGTCTCTGCCATTTTAGCATTGGTGATGTTTAAGGTAGATTATTTTAATGCCTTATTCCTTAATCTGGACAAGGCCTTGATCAACAAATTGCAATTGGTCCAGAACGCAGCCGCTAGAGCGGTTCTCAACCTCTCACGGCAGGTATCAGTCAGAGAGAGCCTCAAACAATTACACTGGCTTCCGGTGGCTCAGCGCATCATCTTTAAATCGCTCTGTCTAACGTATAAAGCTACTCATGGGATCGGTCCTCGCTACCTCACCACCACGCTCTGTTGGCATGCTCCTAAGAGAAACCTGAGGTCCTCCAAAGCCTATCAAATTCAGGTTCCCCGTACTTATAAAGCTAAATGGGGGGATAAAGCTTTCACCGTGGCTGCTGCCAAAGGTTGGAACTCGCTTCCCTTGAATATCAGGCAAGAACCCTCTTACCTAAGGTTCAGGAAACTAGGTAAAACTTGGCTCTTCCCCAGATAGCATCCATTTCGTACCCCGGTTTGTACTTTTAAGTAATTTTTTCTCTTACTATTATCTGTTTTTTGGGTGGGTTCCTTGGATTCTTGCTATTTCCCTCTTTTCTCACCTTCTACATTAGCGCTTCGATGCTCTTCGTGAGTCGGAATGCGCTTTACAAATATGACATACACACATACATACATACCATTTACCTGCATCCATTTATTCACATTCTTAAAAAACACATCCAAACCGATTACCATCCTAAACAACTCTACCCCATGACACCTTCACCATCACAGCACACATGAAGAGTGGGTCAAAGTGACTGAAAGGCATTCTACTACCAGACTTTCCCTATTTGCAAAGTACTAACACCAGAATACCCCAGTGCATCTGAGTTTTGAACTTTGTTAGCTCACACCGCCTGTAGTGCTTTCCTCTTAGCTAGTTTCTAAGCACTAACATAACACACCAGAAATACACTTCTGAGTTCAAAGAAGACTTTTATTGTTGTTAATTCTTCCCCAACCACAATTTTTATGTATGACGAATTAGTAGCTTTCAAGTCCGCGTTAATCAAACAAAATATATCAGTTTGCAATATACACAGCAGGTTATATTTATAAGATATTGAATGCAAAGCAAAACAAATACTTCACCGTGTGGGAATTATTTACAGCTTCATCTTTCTAAGGTCTGCAAGCTGATGACCCCTGTCAGCCGCGAGAAAGAGATTCATCTACCCACACGGGATTGCTGGCAGCTGGCGCCTAGCTCCAGCACGAGGTCCGGCAGATTCGAATCTGACTCTCTGCAGCCTGTTACATTCGTTACAAAGGTGTGCCCCCTCCTCTCAGACCTGGGAAACTGAGCAAGCCTTTTGGAGACTGGCCAGGTCTCCAAGACTACTCCTGTTCCCAAGCTCAAGCGAAGAGAAAAACACCCATGTACTCTCTCTTATCAGGTCTAGTCTACTGTGAGAAAAACATCTTGGTTCTCTGGTGCAAAAACACAGCTTGGAAAAATACAGCTTGGATTCTCAACTGCAATGTCTAACTCCACGTTAAAGGCAATAGGCAGCTAACCTAGATATCAAATGCAATGTCATGTTAAAGGCAATAGGCAGCTAACCTAAATATCAAATGCAATGTCTAGTGTCATGTCAAAGCCAATAGGCATCTAAGCTGAATACAAAATGCAATGTCTTATATCATGTCAAAGCCCATAGGCAGCTGAGCTGAATACAAAATGTAATGTATAATATCATGTCAAAGCCAATAGGCAGCCAAGCTGAATACAAAATGCAATATACAATATCATGTCAAAGCCAATAGGCAGAATATCTAATAGCATGTCAAAGTCAATAGGCAGCTAAATTGAATACATCATGTCAAAGCCAATAGGAATGCAATGTCAAAGCCAATAGGCGGCTAGACTGGATACAGCATGTCAAAGCCAATAGGCAGAATACAGAATGTAATGACTAATGCAATGTCAAAGCCCATAGGCGGCTCAACTGAATACAGAAAGTAATGGCTAATGCCATGTCAAAGCCAATAGGCAGAATACAGAATGTAATGCAATGTCAAAGCCCATAGGCGGCTAAACTGAACAAAACATACCATGTGCTACTGCAACTAATATGCGCAGTGGTGAAACACAAAGTCATTGGTCAAAACAAAACTTATCAAATGGCAGTACATTCCGCCCTTTGACCAATGAATTTTTGTTTCACATATCTCTTGTTTCAAACAAACACAAAAAACAAAAAAAACATCAGCACAAAAAAAAACATTATCAGCAAGTCATATTTGAATGATCAAAGCAATCCCTGTAAAGCAATAGAAGTGAATTAACACATTCATTTCATAACCTTTCACATCAGATACATCTATACAGAAAAGACTGGGCAATTTTTTATACTCTGAGTGAGTCTCTAATTCAACAGTGTTAGCAATTTGATGTGGCATGAGTTCTACTCATGTAAAAGATGCACGGTCCACCTGAAAGGTTTGCTGGAAGATAAGCAAAAGTCAGAGTTCCATACGAGAAGGGAAAAAAAAAAAAATCACAGCTTAGTTCCAGTGGAAGAATGCAATCAAACAAGTTGAACTTGAACTGAAGGCGCAGTTTGCGCAAAATGGATCCATGGTGCTGGCACTTTACTCAGCCAGGTTCAGGTTGGGGGTTCGGTCCCTTCCCCGACCCCACACGCACACACCGGAAGGGGGACCACACAGCACACTCAGGGACAGTGGCGAAACGTGGTAGGATCTGCAAAAGAAACAAGTATGACTTTTCTTGCAAATAACATTTTTCATTTAAACTGCACCCTTCCTCTTTCTTTCCCTGTTTTATAATCAGCAGGACGTTTTTGAGGCCCTTTGTTATATTTTCTGCAGGTTCTGGAGGATCACTTGGGGCTTCAGCCCACACATCAGTACTGAGGTTTTTATCTGCTGCGCCACAGCTTCCCTTTTCTTGCACTGTCAGAAGGGCTGGGGCAGACTCATTCTTTACCAAACCTCCATTCACTGCACTTTTGTCAATTTGGGCCATTCTGTCTCCAATTTGTATGAATGAATCAGATTCTTTTCTAGGTATCAGCATAATTTCGATTTTTCCTTGGTAATTTGCAGCAATCACTCTCCCTAAAACCTGATCAATTTGCCATTTCTGTTCTGGTAACTTTCCTCTCCCCAACTGCTCTGTGACTGCTTGCATGACAGATTGCTTTTGTGCGTGCTGCACAGTTTTTATCCAATCTAGGGGAATGTGCATCTCTCTCATCTCTGCCCACCTGTAAGTGGCTTTTTCTCTCAGCTGTTCACATTTCTGGGGCACCCACTTAGCCATCCCCACTAAGGCAGAATTCTGGGTGAACACTTCTCTCTCTGAATTTTTCTCATTAACATCTGCAAGGTAATTGAACCAGTTAGGTGCTAAAACATTAGCAATGAACCAAAAATCAGCGTAAAAATGACACATCTCACGTAGCTCTTGCTTTAAAATCTGACACACATTATACAACGCTGTTCCTTCTACTGTGCCAGAAAACAACATTTCAGTCAATGAATCATTAGTAAAACAAACATGCTTTTTATCTTCAGTGGACACGAATTCAAATGGTGCACACAACTTCATTGATAACTCTTTTACCTGTGGTACTCTAGCCCTGTCTTGCAAGTACCAGATCCATTGTATGATTCTAGCTAGGGGCACTATTTTCTTTCCTTGTTCTTGAGTTACATGTACATAAGTATTTCCTTCTTGCACTGCGCAGAAACCTAAAGTCTGCATTATTTCATTTGCCAAATCACAAGCGCGCAGCTGCATATAATTTTTCACAGTGACCATATACAAAAGTGTTAGGATTTCACTCAAATGTGGGCTATTCTTTTTCCAAAAATCAAACAAGCTAATGAAACTCGGGGTGTCTTGCTCTAAAATCCTTTGTGCATTTTGCAACGGTAACTCGTAAATCACATTCTGGTCTCTCTCGTCCGTGTTATCAGTTAAGGAATGCATTTTGTCTGCCAAAAACCCTGGCTCACACGAAAACTCAGTGCAGCTCGGAGCTGTCTTAACCCCCTCATTACTGGTATGGGACAAGAAAGATTCTTCAAAAACAGCCTTTTTATAACTTTCAGTCGGGCTAATTTGCTCACGTAAATTCCTATTTTCATGTTCCAACTTCCTACATTTCTCCTGCATTTCTCTGTAAGCAGATAAAGGTATCCAGACCTTTCTGTCATCATTACTTCCAAAAGACACTTTTTCTACATATGTACAACAGAAATTATTTCTCAAAGCATTATCAGGCATTTTAGCTACACATGCATTTTCTTCTGTAATTCCCCAAACAGAAAACAATTCACAGTTTTTCTTAGCACCATCAGGCAGTTTATCAACACATGCATTCTCAGACATGGTCTGCCGTGCTACTGTGATTCTCCAAACAAAAAACAACTCACAGTTTTTCTTAGCACCATCAGGCAGTTTATCAACACATGCATTCCCAGACATGGTCTGCCGTGCTACTGTGATTCTCCAAAAAAAAACAATTTCTGTAATTCTCCAAACAACAAAAAAAACAATTACACTTTTAAAGTGTGCACTTAGAAATCTACTAACTCGTCAAACCCCTTCTTAATCACCTCTTAATGACCGACCCCACTCCTGGTACCAATTGTAGTGCTTTCCTCTTAGCTAGTTTCTAAGCACTAACATAACACACCAGAAATACACTTTTGAGTTCAAAGAAGACTTTTATTGTTGTTAATTCTTCCCCAACCACAATTTTTATGTATGACGAATTAGTAGCTTTCAAGTCAGCGTTAATCAAACAAAATATATCAGTTTGCAATATACACAGCAGGTTATATTTATAAGATATTGAATGCAAAGCAAAACAAATACTTCACCGTGTGGGAATTATTTACAGCTTCATCTTTCTAAGGTCTGCAAGCTGATGACCCCTGTCAGCCGCGAGAAAGAGATTCATCTACCCACACGGGATTGCTGGCAGCTGGCGCCTAGCTCCAGCACGAGGTCCGGCAGATTCGAATCTGACTCTCTGCAGCCTGTTACATTCGTTACAAAGGTGTGCCCCCTCCTCTCAGACCTGGGAAACTGAGCAAGCCTTTTGGAGACTGGCCAGGTCTCCAAGACTACTCCTGTTCCCAAGCTCAAGCGAAGAGAAAAACACCCATGTACTCTCTCTTATCAGGTCTAGTCTACTGTGAGAAAAACATCTTGGTTCTCTGGTGCAAAAACACAGCTTGGAAAAATACAGCTTGGATTCTCAACTGCAATGTCTAACTCCACGTTAAAGGCAATAGGCAGCTAACCTAGATATCAAATGCAATGTCATGTTAAAGGCAATAGGCAGCTAACCTAAATATCAAATGCAATGTCTAGTGTCATGTCAAAGCCAAATAGGCATCTAAGCTGAATACAAAATGCAATGTCTTATATCATGTCAAAGCCCATAGGCAGCTGAGCTGAATACAAAATGTAATGTATAATATCATGTCAAAGCCAATAGGCAGCCAAGCTGAATACAAAATGCAATATACAATATCATGTCAAAGCCAATAGGCAGAATATCTAATAGCATGTCAAAGTCAATAGGCAGCTAAATTGAATACATCATGTCAAAGCCAATAGGAATGCAATGTCAAAGCCAATAGGCGGCTAGACTGGATACAGCATGTCAAAGCCAATAGGCAGAATACAGAATGTAATGACTAATGCAATGTCAAAGCCCATAGGCGGCTCAACTGAATACAGAAAGTAATGGCTAATGCCATGTCAAAGCCAATAGGCAGAATACAGAATGTAATGCAATGTCAAAGCCCATAGGCGGCTAAACTGAACAAAACATACCATGTGCTACTGCAACTAATATGCGCAGTGGTGAAACACAAAGTCATTGGTCAAAACAAAACTTATCAAATGGCAGTACACCGCCCCAACTTGCAAGTCCCCCAACCACTGACCAGAATATGAGCTGAGAGACAGTTAGCACCCTTCTCCACATCCCCACCCAGTAAACCCACATACTTGGAGCCATCAGCTGGTACCCCTTCAAGGTCTAAGCAACAATAACTCAGTTTCATCCTCACCAATTGTCTCCCCTAGATCAGCAACTATTAAACCTTCAGAAATTTGGCATGCGGCCTGGAACTGCATCTCATCCTAAAGACTAACAGCATCCAATGACCATCACTGGTTTCACAAAAAATAATGAAAACCAAGACAAAAACAATCCTCACAAGAATCAGAAGCATCATGAACACTATATTGCTGAGACTAACACACACCCACATAAATTGGTGAAGAACACAAAATGCCTAGGTCTTTCACAGCAACCACTCAAAACTCATTATAGAAAATTGCTGGCATGGTGAAGGGCCACAATAACCATATTCCCCCTCCACCTTAGAAAACACCTGGTACAGCTAACTCATGTCCACTTAACGCTTTCAAAGATTACACTGATAAACGCAAGATTTCCATTCCTCTATTTTAAGAGGTCCAGTCCATAGGTACAGTGAATGGATGCTTAATAGGACTAAAGCTAATCTTCAACTCTGGGAAAGCACATGCATTTAGAGCTTGAATCCATTGTCTTATTGCTTTCCACAATACATATATTGGCACATACAGAGATGTATGATAGGGCTGCACCCCGTCACATTTCTTGGTTTATATCTATGTAGCACATCTGGGAGATTCTTTGGTGATTCTTGATCCTTCATGTCGGACAGAAACAAGTGTTGTCACTGCCATTCATAGCAAACAATATACTACTAAGGACATACCAACCCGTAGATGCTGTTAGATTATTCATCAAAACCAAGGTGATGAATAACAATACTTCAAAGTAATAGTAATAACTTTTAGCTTAAAGGAGAACCATGTCTGGTCCATAGTTAAATGGTGCATAAGGACATCAGTCCAGCACAAACTCATTAGAGTTTATCTTAAAATCATTCTGCTGGGACGAAGGGGCTTTAAACAGAATAACTGGAAGCTCAGTGCCAACTACTGGAGGAAGAACCAGGTGAGGAAGTACATTTAGCTAAATAATGATGGGGAAATGGATGAGCTCATGTTAGATATGGTGAAATCTGCTGTCTAGAGAAGTACATTTCTCTGGTAGCTGACATAAGAATTAAGCAGAATATACAACATGACTTTGAAAAGACTTGACAATTCTAAAAGGTAAACACAAAAAAATGGTTCTATACAGAATCAGAAAAAGTAGCAGCAATTACGTTTAGGGGCAGTTAAATATTCACATTAACAATGCTATGGCCCACACACTCCTAAAATGCAAACTGTTTTTTCTTTTTAACAAAATGACTAGTCCAGTACATTGGTACCATATAGGCTTTCAGCAAGTGGAGTCCAAACTGCAATTAATTAGCACAATTAAAGGTAGGGGTCAACTGGATACTCCCACTTCACACATTACACCAACTGCTATGACCATTTGTTCACTGTGTATTTGAGAAAATGCACAAATAAAAGTATTAAACAAATTAGCACAATTAATAACAGGAATGAAGTATAATTTAGTACTGAAAAACGGAGACTGGAACAGTTTAGGAGATTCCACCAGCAGCTTTATATATCTGCTCACTCTGTTGGAGTGAAACAATTGGGTTTCCTTGACAGGTTCAGTTTGCCAAGTACTTCTGAGATAGTTGGTGAGGTGAAAAGTTTGAGACCCTTGAAAATCAGAATGCAGTGTGGAAGGTGATTAAAACTCTGAATATGAAATGTGTGGGGGCAGTGATTACTGCAAAGATCAGTTCTAAGGTACAGTGGAATCAAAGTAATGAAAACTTTTTGCCAGTCTCTGTCATATAACAACATGCATAGTTTGTCTCACAATAGGAGCGGCAATGGTTACTATGTTCCAAAAACCAGAAAAAGGACCCTGTGTTATGTTTGTTGTATTGGCTTATAGCTTTCTCCAGTATTGGATCTTTCATAGATTCATATGCTTGAATCTTCCCCGTCGTCGAAGTGGGAGTCCCACTGTATCACCAGAACAGCAGTGCAATATACACTAATATAGTACACTGTAATGGATAGCCACTGCAATAGCCTATGCATATCCTTTTGTAAAAAATAACTTAACCTAGGTCACAACCAATCAGACGACAGCACCCTGTAGAACCTTTGCAAGAGAGACTGAGTTGCTCACATTTTCTACCGCACGTCATGTGAAACGGAGTCTCCCTGAGCTCTGCACAGTATTTCTTCACATTTCTGATATCTTCATCCATTTCTCACCATATCAACTCGTCTAAGAAAGGACTCTTCACGTCATGTGGCTCTTGTGGTGAGAAGAGACTTCACCAGGAGGATCCCTAGAGGGATTTTATATATAGCTTCTACCCACAGCATAAGGTCAAAGAATGCAAAATTTGTAGGACCTTTTCAACCAAAACCCTAAAAGACAGAGCGTAGGTTGTTGATTTGGTTACAGAGACTCAAAACTAAATCTGATGTCATCTCTGAAGATGAAGACACTGCTAGCTCTGAACACCTCTTCTGAAAAGCACAAAAAGAGGGAGAGTTCACAAGAGTCTCAAGAGGGTCATAAAAAGGCTGCTAAGAAAACGCACCAGGACCCTCCCAAATCTCCTCACAAAAAAGAAAACCTTTATCTAGTTCTTCATCTGTTATCAAAATCTCCATCAAAGAAGAAACTTGCACTATCGACGGTAGCAAAAACCTCCACTCCCTAGATGGAGATTCCTCAGACACCAGCGAAAGCCTCCTTGGCGAAGCCTTTATTGTGGAAATATCCACCGTTGGTGACGCCTCCACTGTCGACGACACCTCCACCGTCGACGGCATCTCCACCGTCGACGGCATCTCCACCGTCGAAGACTACATCGTCGACATTCACTACATCGACGACGACAAAACCATCAGCGATGACAACACAGACAACCTCATCACATCATATCATATAATTCCATCGTCAACAGCATGCTTCTTGTCGACGCCTCCATCATTTAGAATGAAATGACTCTCAAGCTTGGAAGTTATCCCTCTTTTTCAGGCACCATCATCCAGATATTTTTACCAAGATCTTTTGCAGGTATCACCATTACCGCCTGACAATTTTCTGGAAGAATCTGATGATGGTTTATTTAGCCCAGCACACAGTCCATCACAGCTGAATAACAAATATCAAGAGGATGATGATGACGAATATGACCAATATTACATCCAGGAATTCCGCCCACAATGTGTGGCTGACAAGACCCAGCAATATATAGAACCCATTCAGGTATCCATGGTTCAGCTTCGTGTGGCATTAGTAGAATACTTGCACGCCATGTTAATAGAGTACTGTACACGTTTTCCAACACCTGTGGGATCACAACCACCTCCTCCTCAAACAACGCCATCGCCTATACCTGCTTCAACACCAAAGGTTGTTCCACCCTCACACATTGCCATTCCTTCAATGCAAGATCTGCCTTCAACTGATGATGATGCGGAGGAGGGTGAAATTCAAGACACCAGACCTTCTAGCAATGAATGGGATGAATCACACACCTTCTCCTCCACCTGCCCAACCAGCAGACTCACTACCAGAGGACATGGGTGGTTTTCACGCCCTGATGGAAAGTGACGCAACTAGGTTTCACCTTCCTATAACGGTCAAGCAGTCTGACTGTTTTCTTTACCATTTTAAGGGCCAGTCAAGAAGAACTGTGAGAGGGATTCCAATAATCTACTATGTATGGGAAGAAGGCGCAAAGGTCATGTAGGCACCAACTACAGTACCGCATCCCTCCCCAAAATAGATACAAAATTCAAGGCCATAAACAATGCACCTGCATGTTTGGTGGGAGATACAAAGTCAGACTCAGTGATCACCCAGGCTGCACAGAAGAGATCAAAGAATCCTTCTGCGCCTATCACTCCCACTCCTGACAAGGAGAGTAGAAGACTCAATAACATAGGCAAGAGATTTATGACCATCTCCGGAACTACAGTGCAGGCAGCCAATGCCTTAGCAATACTGGGGAGGTATGATCGCCAGATGTAGTAAGATATCACACCATATCTAGACTTTCTGCCAGATGATAAAAAACAGGAGGCACGCAAAATCTTACTAGAAGGAGAAAGAGCAGCTTCCGAAATAATTGATTAATCAATGGACTTTACTTCCCTTGCTGTTTGTCAGCTGGCTGGAGCAGCCGTCCTTAGATGCCAAGTTGGCTTAAGGCGACCACATTCCGGCCAGAGGTACAAAGTAAGATTCTGAACATGCATTTCGACGGCCATATGCTTTTTGGCAAGCATATAGATGACTCCTTACAGGCCATTGAGGCGGATACCGATACGGCTAGGTCCTTGGTAACACTTCAGTACAGGAAAACACCTTTTCATCGAGCACTAGATCAAGAAACCTACGCCTTCTGTGGGAGCAATCAATAGTACCAACCACAAAACTATCAATCATTTTGTTCCACCTACCAGCAGCACCGATATCCTGCACCACGGCAAGCTGCATTTTCCAGACAGCAGCCCAAACGTAAGCATCCAGCACAATCTAAAGACACATCAAGGAATAAGTGACAGTTCAGTGGAGCCCCCTACAGTTTCTCCTATCCTGCCACCCAAGGAAGCACACACATCTTGTTACTACAACCAATGGAAACAAATTACCACAGACAAGTGGGTTCTAGATATAATAAGATATGGCCATACTTTGGAGTTTGTCCAACTTCCACCTCCTCATCTGCCATAAACATCACCTCTACCCTAAATCCACTTACTCAAAAAGGAAGCAGCCATCATGCTACAAAAGGGTGCATTAGAGAATGTTCCTCGTTCTCAGAGAGGAAAGGAGTTTTATTCTTGTTTCTTTCTAATAAAGAAATGTCGGGAGAATGGCACCGCATTCTACACCTCAGGAAGCTGAACAAAAATCTACAGAAAAAGGCCTCCCGTATGGTAACTCTCCAAGAGAAATTGCAACTTCTCGACCATGCAGATGTTATAGCCACTCGATTTGCAAGAACTCTACTTTCACCTCACTATCCACCCAAATATCTCTGCTTTACTGTGGCAGGAGCTCGCTTTCAATTCAAAGTCCTACCCTTTGGTCTCCGTTTAGCTTCCCAAGTGTTTACCAAATGTCTTGCCACGGTAGCAGCACATCTGTGGCTCAAAGGACTACAACCTTTTCAGTATCTTGAGGATTGGCTTGTAAAAGCGCTGTCTCTTCAGAAGGTGTCAGAAGCCACGTCAATGTGCCTCCAACTGTTTTCTCTAGGACTTACAGTCCATTTCCAAAAATCGGTATTCTCACCCTCTCACAGGATAACTTTTCTCAGGGCAACTCTGGACACCATTCAAAACAAGCCATTCTTGTCCGCAGAGAGACAAAGAAGCATAATATCCCAGGCTCACGATCTGTCCAGAAAAGAGTTCATTTCTGTGTGTATCCTCAAGTCATTTCTCGGCATGATGTCCTCAGCCATCCTCATGCTGCGTCATGCACGTCTCAGAATGAGATCCTTCCAAGAACAGTTGGACAAGCAGTGGCTCCAAGTAACTGGATCATTCAACGCTCTAATTCGAACTACTCAGACTATGAAAAAGGCACTTCTATGGTGCCAATCCGCCAGCAACCTTTCAGCACGGCTAACATTTCTCTCTCCACTTCCAGATTTCATTATTATAGGAAAGTCACTCTTTTTGGCATGGTTTTTGCCTGTTTTGAGTGTGCTTAGACTGTTTTTACTGAGATCCATCTAACCAGGACCCCAGTGATTGTGCTCTCTCCTCTAAACGTGGTTGCTTTGGTACCCTTTACACCCCACAGTTGGCATACTGGTGCACCCCTGTAGGTGTCTAGAATATGGTGCCTAGGTACCCAGGGCATGCGTACACCAGGGGTCCCTGATGACCTGCAGCATGCATTATGGCACCCATGGGAGCCCATTCAAACTGTGTCTGCAGGCCTCCCATTTGCAGCCTGCGTAAAAAGGTGCATGCACCCTTTCACTAATGTTCACTACACCAGGTCACTGTAAGTCACCCCTGTGGTAGGCCTTTCAGCCCAAAGGGCAGGGTGCAGGTTCTTGTGTGTGAGGGCACCCCGCATAAGCAGAGGAGCCCCTATGGGCTCCAGTTCCAATGCACTGGACTTCGTAAGGGCGGGGAGGCCATTTTACCGGTGTACTGGCCACAGGTCACACTACCTGTGGTCCAGCTACATAATGGTAACTCCAAACCTAGGCATGTTTGGAATCAAACATGTTGGAATCATACCCCAATACTAGTGCCAGAGAACCCCCCCCCCCCCAGTATTGCTCCTACCAGTCTTCCAGGGTTTTGCGAGCATCCCCAGAGACATGTTTCTGCCCTCCTGCTGCTTGACCAGCTCAAGCAGGGGAAGAAAGAACAAAGGATTTCCTGCGGGAGAGGGGATGCAACACCCTCTCCCTTGGAAATAAGTGATACAAGCCAGGGGAGAGGTAGCCTACCCACGCCACCGGCTTGCTTTGAAGGGCACATTTGGTGCTCTCCTTGCATAATATGGTTTGTATTAGTCCAGCGACCCCTGATCCCTGCTCTGGCACTAAAGCACAGAAAGGAAAGAGGAGTGACCACTCCCCTGTCCATCACTATCCCAGGGGTGGTGCTCAGAGCTCTCCCTGGTGGCCACTTGATTCTGCCATCATCGAAATAAGATGTGCAGAGGCCCCTGAGAGGATCTGGTTGGTCAAGACAGGTAACTGACGTCAGTGACTCCCTCTGATAGGTGGTCAACCTGCAGGGTGACCAAGCCCCATGTTAGGGCTATTTAGGGACTTCCTTGTGGGTGGGTCCCCTGATTCCGCGTGCAAGACACCACCAGGACTCCTTCTGCTCCCGGCCACCGGAACCTCTGCTGAACTTTACTGGAACCAAACAAGTCTGCAAATCCCGAGACTACCTCGCCCTGCAACATTGTTTCTCAGCTCCTTCCAGCAATTGCAACATTTCCACGGCCGTGCATCCTCTGGGGTCGGCAAGACTTCAGCTACACCAAAGAAGCAAGAAGGAGTCTCCCTTGGAGTGAAGGAATCACCTCCCCTGCATCTGCAAGTACCTAATGCAATGACATCTGGCTGCTGGGATCTGCTCATCACTGGAACTGCATGGATCCCTCAATACAGGTGGTGGTTCTGAGTTGTCCTCTTTGTCCTCTCAGCCCTCTGCCCAACTTGGGAGACGGTGAGCCCTTGCCTTTCCTGGCAGGACAGAATCCCTGTGCACTGCGACTCTTGCAGCAATCAAGGCTTATTGACTCCAGCTATGAGTGATCTTCAGGCTCCAAGGAGCCCCGGCCCCAGCACTGCATCCTTGCAAGGACAGTCTCCCCTCTGCTGCTCCAGCAATGTGGGACTCCTCTCCAGGTGCGCTGACTGGGCCTCAGTGCAACTTACTGTGCCTACTGCCAGTAAGTTGCCTGTGGGGATTACAACTACTTCTGCTGGCTCTCCTGACTGCTGAGGGTCAGCCTGGACTCCCCTCTAAGGGTTGGGTCCCCTGGACTTTACTGGTCCTCTTCAGCTATGCAAATCCTCTTCTGTCCAGATTTCCATTTGCTAAGGTTTGTTGGTGGTCCTCCTACCATTGACCTGACTGCGACCCGGTGAATGGTGTGGGACAGCTTCTACACGACTTCAGGGACTCTTCTGCAGCTCCTGGACTCTACAGCTGGCCTTCATCTTTTATCATCGATCTGGATCTTCATCCACAGAAGGGTGGGTAGTGGGTCCTGCCCCACCTGGACACTCCTGTATGGACTGGACTCTGTCCCCTTCTTTTGCAGTTCCTCTTCTTCCGGAATCCACCATTGGGTTCCACTAGACTGGTCCTGTTCTTGCAAAGTTCCTTTTCCGAGTCCCCTTGTTAGTCTATGAGAAGACCAAGTAACTTACCTCTGCTCTCCTGGTCGCAGGGGGGTCATCTAGGTACTCACCTTTGGAGATGAGTTCTCCCAGCTCCCTCATAACTATACTACATCTTTGGGTGGGGGACCTCACTTCGCATTCCACTATTTTAGTATATGGTTTGGCCCCCTGGAGGAAGCTGGCTCTGTATATACTATTTCTAAGTGAGAGATAGTGTGTGCACAGAGTCCAGGGGTTCCCCAAGAGGCTTGACATAGGCAAAAATAGATAATACTAATGCTCTATTCGTGTAGTGTGGTTGAGCAGTTATGCTTATCAGAGGGTAGTGTTAAGCATTTGTTGTACCCACACAAGCAATAAAGGAAAACACACACTCAGTGACTTAACTCCAGACCAATAGGTTTTTATATAGAAAAATATTCTTTTGTTGATTTATTTCTAGAATTACAAGATTCGTTTAGCAGGTAAGTACACCAAATGAAAGGTACTTTGCATAGTAATACTTAGGACTTTGATTAGAATCAATATTGTACACAGTTTTCTTTAAAATGGCAAAAAGCTATTTTGAAAGTGGACACTGCAATTTTCAGTAGTTCTTGGGGGAGGTAAGTAAAGTACAGTTTCTGAGGTAAGTACCACACTTACGGGTTCAGTCTCACGGGCATAGGTAGCCCACCGTTGGGGGTTCAAGGCAACCCCCAGCACCAGCAACACAGGGCCGGTCAGGTTCAGAGGTCAAACAGGTGCCAAAATAACGTGGGCGCCTATGGAGACGTGGGGTACTCTGATTCCCGTCTGCTTACAGGTAAGTACCCGTGTTGTTGGAGGGCAGACGAGAGGGGTTTGGAGGGGTACTTGAGGGGCCCCAAGTAGGCACAAAAACAACACCCTCAGCGGCACGGGGTGGCCGAGTGCAGTGTGCCAACAGTGTGTCGGGTTCTCAATAGAACTCTATGGAGGGCCCCGGGGGTCACTTAGGCGCTGCAGGCAGGGTACAAGGTGGCCTCTCGGGCAAGCCACCAACTGGGCAACGGTGAGGGCCGCCTGCTGGTCGTTGCTGCACCGGTGGGTCGGTTTCTCACGGGCTTGGGGGCTGCAGGTGCAGTGCTTCTCCAGGTGTCCGATATCTTCGTCCTGAGCAGTCGCGGTCAGGGGGGTCCTCGGGATTCCCTCTGCAGGTGTCGTCGTGGGGGTGCAGAGAGGTCAGCCCAGGGTGGACAACGTTGTCAGAGGTGCCTTGGGCTCCTATCTGGATAGTTGTTTTCTCTGGACATGGGTTGGGGGCGTCAGGTGCAGAGTAATTGAACTCACGCTTCTGAGGTGAGGTGAGAGTCCCTTTAAAGTTGGTTTCTTGGTCTTTTCTTTGGGCAGGTCCGCTGTCTACTGAGTTTCTTGGCCCTTGATGATGCAGGCAGTCCCTTGGATGCTTTTCAGGGGTCGTTGTTCCTGCAGAACGCGTTGCTTTCTTTCTTGCAACATTTTGAAGCAGGAGACAGGTCGATAGGGCAGGGCCGAGTCAGTGTCTCCTTCTCTTCTCTGCAGGGTTTTCAGCTCAGCAGTCCTTCTTTCTTGAGGTTGTCAGGAAATCTGAAGAGCTGGGTTCAGGGTTGCCCCTAAATACTAAGTTTAGAGTGTGTTAGGGTCAGAGGGCAGTAGCCAATGGCTACTGTCCCTGAGGGTGGCTACACCCTCCTTGTGCCCACTACCTTTAGGGAGGGGGTACATCTCTATCCCTATTGGTCCTAATCCTCCAAAGCAAGATGGAGGATTTCTCAAGGAGGGGGATCACTTCAGTTTCTGATCACCTTAGGGGTGGACCTGGCTGAGGGGATGACTCCTCCTTGTTTTTCTCATTATCCCTCCAGACATGCCGCCAAAAGTGGGGGCTGGTCCAGGGGGCGGGCATCTCCACTAGCTGGAGTGCCCTGGGGCACTGTCACACCAGGCTTGAGCCTTTGAGGCTCACCGCCAGGTGTTACAGTTCTTGCAGGGGGAGGTGTGAAGCACCTCCACCCAGCACAGGCTTTGTTTCTGACCACAGAGTGCACAAAGGCACTCACCCCATGTGGTCAGATACTCGTCTGAAATGGCAGGCTGGCACAGACCGGTCAGCCTTGCACTGCATCTCTAAGATGCCCTCTGTGTGCATTTTCAATAAATCCCACACTGTCATCAGTGTGGGTTTATTGTGCTGAGAAGTTTGATACCAAACTTCCCAGTATTCAGTGTAGCCATTATGGTGCTGTGGAGTTCGTAATGACAGACTCCCTGACCATATACTCAGTATGGCTACCCTGCACTTACAATGTCTAAGAATTGACTTAGACACTGTAGAGGTGCAGCGCTCATGCAGATATGCCCTCACCTGTGTTATAGTGCACCCTGCCTTAGGCCTGTAAGGCCTGCTAGAGGGGTGACTTACCTGGATCCCCTACCGGATCCGTACCAACACCGATCGTACCATCTCGACCTTCTCCATTCCTGTCCCAAATTTCATGCTTGAGAGCCTTGTTATCTAAGCATCCTCGTCATCTGGCGCATTCCCTTCCGCACCTTGGGAAGAAGATGTTTTCTTCCTCCAGTCTGGCGTTGCGGTCAGTGAACACTGCATGACTTTTGGGCCATTGTACTCACTCCCTGTGGGATACGATCGCGCACGTCTTGCCACAAATACAGGAGGAGGCCTGGACTATCACTTCCCAAGCAGTTGCTAATGCGAGAGACACTGCGAAGTTCACTATTCAATGTGTACTGTACACAACTGACTCTTCTGGGTAGATCGGTTGCGTTGACGGCGGCCTTGAGGCGCCACACCTGGTTGAGAACATCTGGTTTCTCAGGGGATGTCCAATAGACCCTTATGGTCATGCCCTTTGATGGCACCCGTCTTTTTGGCGACAAGGCGGACTCAGCTCTTGAGAGGTTCAAGGACACCGGGGCTACAGCTCAGTCCCCCGTCCATTCGACTCCCCCTCATCCCCAACAGTCCACCTTCCGCCCCTTTTGTGGCCAAGGAAGGGGCTCCCTGTCGCATCCCTTTCCCAGCCACCCTGCCACCCATGCTGTTTAGCCCCTGCATGGCAGGGGATGTAGAATCCCACTGGCTTGTGGGACAGGGAACCAGAGGTCTTCCCAGTCCACCCCCAAGCCTTCCTAGTCCGTTCCCCCAACCCAGTCCAGTTGCCAGGATTCGCCATCACCTGCCCCACTGGGAATCCATCACCACGGACAGGTGTGTTTTGCAGATTGTCCAATAGGGCTACTCCCTCCCCTTCGAGACTGCCCCTCTGTCCATATCTCCATCCTATGGCCACTTACTGGAGGATCATCTGGCACTTCTCTATGAGGATTTAGCTCATAGGGAGCCTTAGAGGGGGTCCCTGTGCCAGAAGTAGGTTGTAGTGGTTATTCCCAATACTTTCTAGTGCCCAAAAAGGACAGGGAATTACGTCCTATCCTAGACCTTTCGGCCCGCAAGCTCTCCCTCAGAAGGAGATGTTC
Organism: Pleurodeles waltl; assembly: GCF_031143425.1. Lineage (NCBI taxonomy): Eukaryota > Metazoa > Chordata > Amphibia > Caudata > Salamandridae > Pleurodeles > Pleurodeles waltl. Next base: position 240,072,271 of record NC_090451.1, read on the forward strand.
AAAATGCTCATCCTGGCTCAGGTCCTGTCTGACTTGGACACAGGAGACTGGATGGTAGCGTTGGACTTGCAGGGCATTTATTTCCATATTACCGCCTTGCCTGCCCACAGACGTTACCTATGATTCATGGTAGGTCACGAGTACTTTCAATTTACCATGCTTCCCTTTGGCCTTACCAGCTCCCCTGGGTGTTCACGAAGTGATGGCAGTGGTTGCAGCTCACCTGCTCAGGTTGGGGGTTTCAGTCTTTCCCTACCTTGACTGGCTGTTGAGGGCGGACACGCCCCAGAAAGTCATCTCCCACCTTTAGACTACGGCAAACCTCCTGCACACGATGGTGTTCACTATAAACATGCCAAAGTCACACCTGACTCCCTCACAGATGCTCCTTTTCATCGGAGCTGTTCTGGACAAAGTGCAGTTTTGGGCTTAACCTCCCGAAAAGCGAGTCCAGGATATTCAGGCGATGATTCCGGTATTTCAGCCTCTATCCTGGGTTTCGGTGAAAACGACTAGGAGGCTGCTGGGTCTCATGGCCTCCTGCATCCTGCTAGTGACACATGCCAGATGGCATATGCGGGCTCTGCAGTAGGACTGGAAGTCCTATTGGGTGCATCATCCGGGGAATCTCTCCTACATGGTCCATATCTCGGCGGGGACTGCAAAAGACCTGCAGTGGTGGCTTTCGTATCAGGATTGGACCAGCGCCGGATCCCTCTCCCTTCCCCAACCAGATCTGACAGTAGTGACAGACGCGTCACTCCTGGGCTGGGGCGGCCACAAGGGAGAGGTGCCGATCAGAGGTCTCAGGTCTCCGGCAGAGTTTGGACTCCACATCAGTCATTTGGAGCTCCGGGTGATCGTTCTTGCATTTAAAGCATTCCTTCCCTCTCTCAAAGGGAAAGTGGTGCAGGTCTTCACGCACAACACTACTGCCATGCGGTACTGCAATCTACAGGGCAGAGTGGCATCCAGGACCTTATTTCAGGAGGCTCTGCGCCTCTGGATATGGATGGCACATCAGAGCATTATCCTGATGGGTCAACATCGTTTTCCAAGGCACCCATCGCTCGGCAACGCTTTTAGTCTCAAGTGGAACTCCGGCCTCCTTTATGCCTATACCACTTCTGTCGAGAGTTCTGAAGATAATCAAGAATGACCGGGCCAAAGTAAACCTGGTAGCTCCAGACTGGGCACGGAGAGTATGGGATCCAGAACTACTGAGTATGGCCACCGATCCTTCAGTCAGACTGCCCCTTCAGGAGGATCTTTTGTCACAGCAGCACCGGATGGTTCTCCACCCGAACATGTCCAATCTTCGTCTTTATGTGTGGAGATTGAGCAGCGACAGTTGACGGCTTTTGACCTTCCACCCGAAGTCTGTGATGTTAGCTTGGAAGCCAGGAGTCCCTCCACCAAAACGGTATATGCCTGTTGGCATACATTTGTGGAATGGTGTACCAACAAGTCTGTTGATCCCCTTTCTGCTCCTCTCTCTGAGGTTCTTTTGTTCATTCTTTCTTTTGCCCAGCAGGGCTCTGCTTTGGGCACTCTTGAAGGTTACTTATCGGCTATCTCAGCTTTTCTTAGATTGCCTGATCAACCTTCCCTTTTTAAGTCTCAAGTCAACTTAAGCCTCTCACCCATTTATTTCTTCTCACTCCATTTATCATGCCTCAGTGGGACCTCAATCTTGTCCTTACTTACTTGATGTATGCTGCTTTTGAGCTGTTACACAATTGTCCCTTATGGCTCCTTACTTTCAAAACTGTTTTTCTTGTTGCGATCACCTGTGCTTGCCGAGTGAGTGAGCTCCCGGCACTTTCTTCAAAGCCCCCCATTTTTGTCTTTGCACCCTGACAAAGTGGTGTTATGCACTAGGGCCTTATTCCTTCCCAAAGTAGTTACACCTTTGAATCTGAGGAGCCACCCAAGAGGGAAACCCTAAATAGTCCTGGAATGGGGATTGGTCACCTAGCCAGGGGATCACCAATCAGGAGGGGGCTCTGACGACATCTGTCTGACCTGGCCACTCACATGCTCCCAGAGGCCTCTGCCCACCTTGGTTTCAAGATGGCAGAATCAAGGGACCCTCTGGAGGAGCCCTCCCTAGCCATGTACCACCTATTTCCAAAGGGAGACAGTGTTACCCCCCTCTCCCAAAGGAAATCCTTTGTTCTGCCCTCCTGGGCTTGAGCTGATAACACAGGAGGTCAGAAACCTGTCTGAGGGGTGGCAGCAGCTTCGGCTGCCCAGAAATTCCCAGAAAGCTGGTAGGAGCAATGCTGAGTGTTCTCTAAGAAGCCCCCAGAGTGCATGGAATCATACTTGGGTACGATTCCCACATGTTTGATACCAAACACGCCTAGGTTCGGAGTTACGCTTATGTAGCTAGACATAGGTAGTGACCTATGTCCAGTACACACGTAAAATGGTGTCCCCACACTCACGAAGTCCATGAAAATGGAGCTGGAGTTCGTGGGGGTACCTCTGCTCATGCTGGGGTGCCCTCACACACAGGTACCTGCACCCTGCCCTCTGGGCTAGGGGGGCCTACCATAGGGGTGAATTACAGTGACCTGGTGGAGTGACCTGTAGTGAAAAGGGTGCATGCACCCTTTCACGCAGGCTGCAGTGGCAGGGCTCCCCATAGGTGGCATAATACATGCTGAAGCCCATGGGGGACCCTACCCCATTCTAGCAAGAAAATGTCTTCAGTAGAGCACAACTCTCAGGCCCCAGACTGTCACTATGAGGGTCTTACCTTCCAAGAGCGTGCCACTAGAAAACTGAAGACGGAGAAATCTCAATAAAAGTCTACTTCTTGGCTTACTTCTCCAAGCTGACCAGGACAATGCTGGCAGCCAGGAGGAGGAAGAAGTAGAAACTGACCCTCCAGTCCTAGACAAGGTAGACTTAGGCTTCACTGGGGAGGGTCAGAGGGAACCTTGGGAACACCACAGCCCTGTTAGGAGCACTGCAGATAATGAGAGAGGGTTCAGGTCAGTAGGCCCACCTTCACTCCTAGGGGGTTGATTCAGAGAGTTCTCAGGAGGAGGGATAGATCATCCTCTGTCAACACCCATATCTCCTCAGTATCTGAGGGAACCCACTGCTCCACCTCAGGGGAAGATTTCTTGGACAGGGAGCCTAGGAAACTGAGGTTGGAGGAGGCCAAGCTGAGGCTGCAGCAGCAACAGCTGGCCCTAGATAGGGAGGTCTTGGCAGTGGAGATGAAAAGACATGGTCTGGGGTTAGCACCCTATGGTGGCAGCAATTCGAGCTTTAGGGACACCAGAATCAGGGAGGACTCATGATTCTAGGAACCTAAGCAAGATAGTCCCACCTTACACAGTAGGAGGTAACATTTACAAATGACTCAGTGCTTTGGAGAGGACCTGTAAAGTCCAAAAGGTCCCCCCAAAGGCAGTGGGCAGTACTCTTGTGGCTCCCCTTCTCTGACAAAGGCAGGGACAAATTCCTTACTGTCAAAGATAAAGATGCAGGCAATTATACAGCTCTAAAAAGTGCACTGTTAGATGGTTTTAGTTTGAGTACTGAACAATACAGGATCAAGTTCAGGGAAAACAAAAGGAGTCCTCCCAAGATAGGGTAGATTTTGCGGACTGTTTTGTGAAAGCTCTGGAAGACTGGTTGCATGGGTGCGAAGTAAGTGACTACCTGGGCTTATACAATTTAATTCTGAGAGCACGTTTTGAATAACTGTATATCTGATCACCTGCATTAGTACCTGGTGGGCTCTGATCTGACCTCTCCCCAAGAACTGGGAAAAAAGGCAGACAAGCATGAAGACGGTGCAATGCTGTAGATGAATAGATGTATTCTTGTGCTCAAAGGGATACAGTCTCTTGCTTGGAAGGATGCACTCCCTTACTTTGGGTGCAGTCTCATGATTAAAGACGTGCACTCTTGTGTTTGGTGGGATACAATGTTGTGGCTGTTAGGATACAACCCCATCTTTGAAGTGGTGGGGGCAGTTTCAAGCATAAAGGGAAGTGATCTCTTGTTTCAAGACATGCAGTCTCGTGTTTGAAGTCATGCAGTCTCCTGTTTAAAGGTAAGGTGCCTCATGCTTGGAGGGAAGCAGTCTCTTGTTTGCCGGGAAGCAGTCTGTTGGCGGGAGTAGGGGGAGGGGAGCAGGCTCGAACTAAGTTGGAGATTGCAGCAAGGGACCAGCCATGTGCTTGTTTTAGGGATGGCCATGGGGCATGTGGACATTTCATTCTGATCCAAAATCAAGCTTTATCCTTGCAGGCAGCAAAGATTGTGTCCTTTCCTCCATTGTTCATTAATGGAGAATTATAATCACACAAAATTAGTTTGTAAACAACAAAAAGTACCATACAAATAATCAATGTACGTAGTTTCATACCGAGGTTCATAGTGCAGGAAACCAGGATGCAGTCTAGAACCCAACATTGCTTACACTGGGCCCGGCCTGCACGTGGGTGCTCCCCTCCACACACACACCTTCAAAGAAGGAGCACAAAGGGGCAGAGATACACCCAGCCATGCAGTCAAGCATATACACACATGCAAAAGAACAAACACATAAAAACGGACATACCCAAACACAGACATACAAACAAGCACATGCATAGACACGAACGACACACACAGACACTCCCAAGCACACATGTGCACCAAGAACACAGAAGACTCACATTCACTGTCTACCCACAGCGCCTTGAAGAACGTAGGCAACTCACACTACCTCACCAGATAGCACTGCAGTGATGACTCAATGCTGACTTGCAGGCACTAGTTACTGTTGACCTAACCACTCCCCAACATGGCATGTACTAAAGAACTAAGGTCTTGCCCCTCAACGTGCACTTCATTACTTCAAACTAGATTAAATCATCCCTAACTCTTTAACACAGAGCTATAAGGATGGTTTCAAATATGAACATTGTTCACTTACTCCCATCTCTGAGCCTACTGCAAAACCACTAGTTCGAAACACAAATGTTATTCATATGTTTTTGTGCCCTGAGGAAGTGACAAGTTATGAAGTCTTATTTTGAAAAAAAATAAATGTGACTGATGATGGACTCAAACTACTAATGTGGAATTAAGCATACAAACGTGAGATCAAATATATGAAATAAACAATTCTAGAGTTCAAAGTAGCCTCATGTCCTTGTACAATGCCAAAACACTGATTGATTCATTCGTTGGCTGCTCCTTCCTGCAGGTACGCATGAAGTAAATATTTGGGCTCAAGGTCTCGTGTTCGTTCATTACTGTGGGCATGCAGGTATCTGGCACAATTTCTTGGGTGCACTAAAGTATTTCAATAGGAGGGACAGATGGTGTGTCCGGGGTGTGCCTAGGCTGAGTGCAGCATGACTGACAGCACCAGCAGGTGTCTGATTGGTTGTATACTTGGAGTGTGGTGACAATATGTTTGGAGAGAATGTTGAATCTGTCAGTTCCATAAGAGCCAATGCACAAGGTAGACACGGTGAGGGGGACAGGGGTGCTGAGAAGGTGTGATTTCCCTTATTGTCTTAACCTGGGAGGGGGCTTTCCAGAGTTTGGGAATGAGGGCAGGTGGGACTCTGCTACTTTCTTTGGAGGGTTGAGGGCGCTCCACACCTTGCATACTTCTAAACACCAGGCAATAGCCCACACATTGAGAGCCGAGTCTCAGCACATTTTTCAGTGAGCGCCTGAAGGAGCGAGGAGGTTCATCCCTCAAACCAGCTCACCCACGCCTTTGTCTCATTACTTTCTGTCTACACTCCGGAGTAGTGAAGGGAACCCTTCAGTCTCACTAGGGTAGGTCGGTGAAAGACAACTTAAGAAGCACTGCCAAGTTTTGCCAATCCATCCATGATGTGCTGCTGCAGTCCATATTTTTTCTTCACATTCTGGGACTTGTAGTCGTGTTTATTCATTTGTGAATTCAAAAGGAAAAACCTTAACTGGAGCAGCACACCACGCAAGGACCTCGGAAAATTGGCAGCTATGCCTAAGACTCACATGGGAAAGTGAAAAGCACCAGGGACGACCCACAGAAAGATTTGTTCTGGAAACCACTAGAGTGCGCTAGAGAACAAGATCTATTGTGTCTGGTAATGAACCCTAGATACCCGAGCCAGTGATACATCCCCATGGAGACGAGCCCCACTATCAGCAGAGAAGCAGCCATTGCTCCTGTATGTGATTGGTTTGAAATGATCTCATTGTCACTGAAAAGCGGCCCTCTTTGGGCTCTCTTCTTATGATAAAGACTGGAGCATGACACCTCTATGCGAGTGTGCGCTCGTGTTTGAATGTGTCTGTATGTGTGTATCTGTGCCTGTTGTGCAAGCAAATTGTAACAATGCACCTAACGTTGAAAATATCATTTATTTAAACAAGGTATGAGAAAGCTCCACATTTTAAATGAATGTAAAAGGTCCGCGCCTTTCCAGAAGCAGAATCCTGCGAATGGAACACGTATGACATGCCAGGACCTCCAGTGTGACGTCACTAGGTGCAGGCTATGTGCAGGGGTGGGGGCTCCTCCGCAGCAAGAGAGGCAAGAAGAGGCAACTGAGGGGGGAGAATGCCGGGAAGAGTGGGATCTCTTTTTGGTTCATCGCAGGATCATTTTCGTGACTAAATGATTGTTTATTTTCAGGAAACGGAATTAAACCCGTGCAGTGCCTGCTCCCCCGTTAAACTGAAGCACGTGGCATCACCCATAAACCTGTGACGTGTGATGACAGGTTGAAAAGTCTACATTGTGACTTGTCCTTGGTATAAGAGGCCGGTATCCAGGCAGCTGCAGCACTGCGCGCGATGACACCGGAGGAGGCGGACACTGCTGGCTCCTGAGCTGAGGCCAGTGAGAGCCCGAAGCCGCAGGGGCCTATCAGGCTCCAAAACGGACGGCAGGGGTGGGTCCAAGGGCACGAGGTGAGTATATAAACCAAACGAAAAGCGAATTGAAACTGAACTTGAAACCAAACTGAAAACTAACTTGAAACTGGCTTGATACTGGCTTGCAACTGACTTGATACTGGCTTGCAACTGACTTGATACTGGCTTGAAACCCCAGTTTCCCTTCCCCTTCTTCCCTTCCACTCCCCGTTCCCTTTCTCCATCCCCTGCCCCTTCCCTTTCTCTTTCCCTCACCCTTTACCCACACCCGTCCCCTCATTCCCTTCTCTTTTCCCTTCTCCATCCCCTATCCTTAACCATCCCCTTAAACTTTCCTTCCCTGCCCTATCACCCTTGCCTTCCTCATCCCATTTCCTTCCCAGCCCCTTACCCTCCACTCCCCCTCTTCCTACCCTTCCCTTCATTTACCTTCCCCTTTCCTCCTTTCCCCTTCAATTCCCACCCCTTCCCTCCCACTCACCCTTCTTCTTTCACTCCCTTCCCTTCCCTCCTCTACCCTCTGCACCCCTAACATTCCTACCTTCCTTTCATTTCCCTTCCCCATCTTTCTTTCACCCTTGCCTTCCTTTAATTCTCTACACTTCCCTTTCCCATCCTCTGCTCTTACTCACCATACTCAAGCCCCTTCCTTTCCCCTCCCCTCCCCCTTCCTTTACCCTTCCCTTCTCTCACCTTCTCTACTTTTCCCCTTTTCCTCCCCTTCCCTCCTGTTCTCTCCCCCTATTCATCCTTTCTCTTCTCCCCCTCCCTCCCCTTTCCCTCCCTTCTTCCCTTTCCTTTCTACCTCCTCACTCTATCCCTTTTTTCCTTCACTTGCCTCATCTTTCCTCCCCCTCCCCCTTCCTCTTCCCCCCTTCCTTCCCCTTGCCCACCCCTTCCCCATCCTCTTACCTTTCGCTTAGCACTACCCCCTAACCCTCCACATCCCCTCATATGCCCCTTCCTCTTCCCCCTTCCTCCCATTTCCTTTCCCTTCCTTTTCCATTCTACCCCTTCCCTTCCCCTTTTCCTTCACTTACCTCCTTTCCCTTCCCCTCACCTCCTTTCCCTTCCCCTCCTCTTCTTCTTGCCCATCCACTTCCCTTTCCCATCCCCTTCCCTACCCCTTCCTTCCCTTCCCCTTTTCCTTCACTTACCTCCTTTCCCTTCCCCTCACCTCCTTTCCCTTCCCCTCCTCTTCTTCTTGCCCATCCACTTCCCTTTCCCATCCCCTTCCCTACCCCTTCTTTCACCCTTTTCCTTCTGCATCCCATAGCCTTTCCCTTCTTCTACCCCTCACCCTACCCCTTCCCTTTCCCCTACCTCCTCACCCTACCCCTTCCCTTTTCCTTCACTTACCTCCTGTTCCCTTTTCTGCCCTCTCTCCCTCTCCCTTCCTGCCCCCTCCATTTCCTTCCCTTTCACTTCCCAACCTCTCCCTTTCTTTCCCGTCCAATCTGTCTCCTACCTTTCCTTCTTTCCTTTCCCTCCTTTTCTTTTCTTCCCTTCCCCATCCACTTCCTCTTCCCCTCCCTCTCCTGTCCCCTTCCCGTCTTCCCTCTACCTCTCCTTTCCCACCCTCCTTTCCTTTCCCTTCGCTTTTCTTCCTTTCCTTTCCTACCCTTCCGCATCTCCTCACCCTTTCCTTCTCTTCCCTATCCCCTCACCCCCCACTGCCCCTCTACCTCTCAATCCCCTTCTCTTCCATACCCCACCCCTTCCCCTTCTCCCTTCCCCATTCCCTCAACCTAACCTCCCCTTCTTTGCTCCTTCCCTTACCCCTCCCCGTCTCTTTCCACTGCTCTTCCCTTCCCCCACCCATCCAGTTTCTCTTTCCATTCCCCTTTCCATTCCTTTTCACATCCTTTCTCCCGCCCCACCCTCTTTCCTACCTCTCTCCCCATGTCCCTCCCCTTTCCCACCCCTTCCCTTACCCTTTCCTTGCATTTCCTCATCCTCCCTTCCCTTTTCTTCTTCGTCTCATACCCTTCCCCATTCCCTCACCCTTTCCTTCCCCATCTTTCTTTCACCCTTGCCTTCCTTTAATTCTCTACACTTCCCTTACCCATCCTCTTCTCTTCCTCACCATACTCAAGCCCCTTCCTTCCCCTCCCCTTCCCCCCTTCCCTTCTTTTACCCTTCCCTTCTCTCTCCTCTCCTTTTCCCCTTTTCCTTCTCCTGTTCTCTCCCCATTCATTCTTTCTCTTCCCCCTTCCCTCCCCTCTCCCTCCCTTATTCCCTTTCCCTTCTACCTCCTCACTCTACCCCTTCCTTTTTTCCTTCACTTGCCTCTTTCCTCCCCCTTTCCTTCCTCTTGCCCATCCCCTTCCCCATCCTCTTACCTTTCCCTTACCACTATCCCCTCACCCTCCACATCCCCTCCTACACCCGTTCCTCTTTCCTCTTCCCTCTTCCTTCCCTTTCCTTTCCTTTTCCATTCTACCTCCTCACTCTACTCCTTCCCTTCCCCTTTTCCTTCACTTACCTCCTTTCCCTTCCCCAGCCCCATCCCCTTCCTTCTCCCTTTTCCTTCTGCGTCCCATAGCCTTTCCCTTTCCCTTCTCCTACCCCTCACTCTACCGGTTCCCTTTTCCCATTCCCTCACCCTTTCCTTCCCCTCCCCCTTCTCCTTCCCTTTCACTTCCCAACCAGTCTGTCTCCTCCCCTTCTACCCTTCCCTCTTTCCCTTCCCTACTTTCCTTCACTTTCTTCCCTTCCCCATCCACTTCCTCTTCCCCTCCCTCTCCTCCCCTTGCCATGTTCCCTCCACCTTTCCTTCCCCACCCTCCTTTCCCTTCGCTTCTATTCCTTTCCTTCTCCATCCCCTACCCTTCCCCATCTCCTCACCCTTTCCTTTTCTTCCCCATCCCCTCACCCTCCACTTCCCCTCTACCTCCCAATCCCCTTCTCTTCCTTACATGCCCATTCTCCCTTCTCTTCCCCACCCCTTCCATTCCCCATCCCCTCAACCTAACCTCCCCTTCTCTGCCCCTTCCTTTACCCCTCCCCGTCTCCTTTCCTTGTCTTCCCCCACCCATCCCATTTCTGTTTCCACTCCCTTTTCACATCCTTTCTCCCGTCTCCATCCTCTTTCCCACCTATTCCTCCACATGTACCTCCCCTTTCCCCACCCCTTCCCTACCCATTCCTTGCATTTCCTCCTCCCCTCCCTTTTCTTCTGCTTCCCATACCCTTCCCCATTCCCTCACCCTTTCCTTTCCCTTCTTCCCTTCTACCTCCGAACCCTACCCCTTCCCTTTCCCTTACCTACCTCTCCATTCCCCTCCCCTTTTTTGCCCCCTCTCTCCCTCCACACTCCTTTCCTGTCCCCTCCCTTTTCTTTCCTTTTACTTCACTTCCCAAACTTTCCCTTTCTTTTCCATCCCCTTCACTTCACTTTCCCTCCCCTTTTCTTTTTACCTTCTCCTTTCCCTCCCCTTCCTCCTTCCCCTCACCCCTTCCTTTCTTGCACTTTTCTTTATGCCTCCACCTCTCTTAACCCTTCCCCTCACCCTCCCACTCCCCTCCCTTTCGTCCCTTCTCTTCGCCATTCCTTTCTTTCCCTCAACCCTTCCCCTCTCCCTCCTGTCTTGCCTCTCCTTCTCTCTTCCCTACCCCCTTACCTTCCAAATCCTCTTCCCCTTCTGTTCCCCTTCTCTACATCCCCTCCATTTCCGCTGGCCTTCCTTTCCTTTTCTCCTAACCTTCTCCTTTCCCACCTCCCTTCACTTTCCCTCTCCTTTCTTTCTTCCTCTCACTCCCTTCCTTTCCTTCTCTATCTCCAACACCTGCACTTCTCATCACCCTTTCCTTCTCCCTATTCCCGGGCCTTCCCCATCCCCTCACCTCCCACTTTCCCTCTACCTCCCAACCCCCTTCTCTTCCCCACCCCTTCCACTCCCCATGCCCTCAACCTAACCTCTTCTCTGCCCCTTCCCTTACTCCTCCCTGTTTCCTTCCCCTTCTCATCCCTTCCCCCACCCATTCCCCCTTCCCATTCCTTTTCACATCCTTTCTCCCACCCCCACCCTCTTTCCCACCTATCCCTCCCCATGCCCCTCCCCTTTCCCCACCCCTTCCCTACCCCTTGCATTTCCTCCTCCCCTCCCTTTTCTTCTACATCCCATACCCCTTCCCCATTCCCTCACCCTTTCTGTTCCCTTTTTCCCTTCTCCTGCCTCCTGACCCTACCCCTTCCCTTCCGTTTCCTTCACTTACCTGCCCTTCTATTCCCCTCCCTTTTTTTGCCCCCCTCTCCCTCCACACTCCTTTCCTACCCCCTCCCTTTCCTTTCTCTTCACTTCCCAACCTTTCCCTTTCTTTTCCATCCCCTTCTCTTCCCCTTCACTTTCCCTCACCCCTTTCTACATCCTCCTCGACGACCTCAACTTCCATCTGTAACAGAACAACGACCCCAACACCACCGCCCTGATTGCCAACCTCGGTCTCAAGCAACTGGTGAACACCCCCACCCACATCGCCGGACACACGCTCGACCCCATCTTCTCCGCCAGCAACCACGTATCCTTCAGCCACTCCTCCGCTCTACACTGGACCGACCACAGATGTGTCCACTTCACCTTCCGACGCGAGACTCGCCACCTCCGCACACAACCCATCCCACGTCAAAAGTGGAACAAAATCCCCAAAGAACAGCTTCTCTCCACTCTCATCGACAACCAACCCACCTTCTCCTCCGACCCCAATGACGCAGCCCTCAGCCTCACGAACTGGATCACTAACTGCGTAGACAACCTCGCTCCTCTCAGACGCCTCCCTAGACAGACCAACACCAAAAAACCTCTCTGGTTCACTGACACCCTTAAGGAATCAAAGAAAACCTGCCGCACTCTCGAGAAAGCCTGGTGTAAGGACCACACCGCAGATAACATGACTGCCCTCAAGAACGCTACCCGCGAACACCACCACCTGATCCGCGCCGCCAAAAGGAATTTCTTCACAGACAGACTGGACAAAAACAGCCACAACAGCAGAGAACTCTTCAACATCGTAAAAGAGCTCTCCAACGCCAATGCCATCACACCCTCAAAAGACCTTTGCAACTCCCTCGCCACCTTCTTCCATCGTAAGATCACCGACCTACACGACAGCTTCGGACACCAGACCCAGCCGACCACCACAGAACCCACAACCCCAGCCATCACCCTCAACGCCTGGACCCACATCAACACGGAAGAGACCAAAGCCACCATGAACTCCATCCACTCCGGTGCCCCCTCGGACCCCTGCCCACACTTTATCTTCAACAAAGCCGACGACATCATCACCCGCACCTCCAGACCATCATCAACAGCTCCTTTTCATCTGCTACCTTCCCTGAGAGCTGGAAACACGCTGAAGTCAACGCCCTACTGAAGAAACCTACGGCTGACTCAAGCAACCTGAAGAACTTCCGCCCCATCTCGCTCCTCCGCTTCCCTGCCAAAGTCATAGAGAAGACCGTCAACAAGCAGCTTACCAACTTCCTTGAAGACAACAACCTTCTCGACCCCTCTCAGTCTGGATTCCGAGCCAACCACAGCACAGAAACCGCCCTCATCTCAGTCACAGACGACATCAGAACCCTGATGGACAACGGAGAAACAGTCGCCCTCATCCTCCTCGACCTCTCGGCTGCCTTCAACACCGTCTGCCACCGCACCCTAATAACCCACCTCCGCTTCACCAGGATCCAAGGACAGGCCCTAGACTGGATCACCTCCTTCCTTTCCAACCGCTCCCAAAGAGTCTACCTCCCACCTTTCCGCTCAAACCCCACCGAGATCATCTGCGGCATCCCACAAGGCTCCTCGCTCAGCCCGACTCTCTTCATTGTCTACATGAGCCCCCTCGCTGACATCGTATGCAAACACAGCATCATCATCACCTCCTACACCGACGACACCCAGCTGATACTTTCCCTCACCAAGGACCCCACCAGCGCCAAGACCAACCTGCAAGACGGAATGAAAGACGTCGCAGACTGGATGAAACTAAGCCGTCTGAAACTGAACTTAGACAAAACGGAAGTCCTCATCCTCGGAAACACCCCGACATCCTGGGACGACTCCTGGTGGCCCACGGCCCTTGGCACCGCACCGACCTCCTCAGACCACACACGCAACCTCGGTTTCATCCTGGACCCACTTCTCACCATGACCAAAAAGTCAACGCCGTATCATCCTCCTGCTTCCTCACCCTCCGCATGCTCTAGAAGATCTTCCGTTGGATCCCCGCCGACACCAGAAAGAGTGTGACCCACGCCCTCGTCATGAGCCGCCTGGACTACGGCAACACCCTATATGCAGGAACCACCGCTAAACTCCAAAAACGTCTACAACAAATTCAAAACGCCTCCGCCCGCCTCATCCTCAACATATCCCGCAACAGCCACATCTCCGCACACCTGAGACACCTGCACTGGCTTCCCGTCAGCAAAAGGATCACCTTCCGACTCCTCACCCACGCACACAAAGCCCTCCACAACAAGGGACCAGAATACCTCAACCGCCGCCTCAGCTTATACGCTCCCACCCGTCTTCTCCGCTCCACCAGCCTCGCTCTCCCCGCCGTCCCTCGCATCCGCCGCTCCACGGCGGGTGGGAGGTCCTTCTCCTAGCTGGCGGCCAAGACTTGGAACACCCTCCCCACCATCCTCAGGACCACCCAGGACCACTCCACATTCCGGAGACTACTCAAGACCTGGCTTTTCGAGCAGCAGTAACCCCTTCCCCCTAGCGCCTTGAGACCCGCAGGGGTGAGTAGCGCGCTTTATAAATGTTTATGATTATGATTTGATTTCTCCTTCCCCACCTCCCTCCCCTTCCTCTCTCTTCCTCCTTCCCCTCACCCCTTCCTTTCCATGCCCTTTTCTTTACGCCTCCACATCTCCTAACCCTTCCCCTCAATCAATCAATCAATCAGTCCATTTATAGAGCGCACAACTCACCCGTGAGGGTCTCAAGGCGCTGGAGGGGGGGGGGGGGTTGTTACTGCTGCTCGAAGAGCCATGTCTTGAGGTGTTTCCTGAAGGTGAGATGGTCCTGGGTAGTTCTTAGGTGTGCGGGGAGTGAGTTCCATGGTTTGGCCGCCAGGTAGGAGAATGATCTTCCTCCGGCGGTGGTTCCGCGGATCCGTGGGACGGTGGCGAGGGCGGCTGAGCAGAGCTGACGGGTGGGCGTGTAGAACGAGAGGCGGCTGTTGAGGTATTCGGGCCCATGTCGTGGAGTGCTTTGTGTGCGTGGGTGAGGAGCCTGAAGGTGATCCTCTTGTTGATGGGGAGCCAGTGCAGGTGTTTCAGGTGGGCGGATATGTGGCGAGGAATGTCGAGGATGAGGCATGCAGAGGCGTTCTGTATGCGTTGTAGTCGTTTCTGAAGCTTGGCGGTGGTTCCTGCGTATAGGGTGTTTCCGTAGTCCAGTCAGCTTGTGACAAGGGCATGAGTAACCGTCTTTCTGGTTTCTGTGGGGATCCACCGGAAGATCTTCTGGAGCATGCGTAGGGTGTTGAAGCATGATGACGAGACGGCGTTGACTTGCTTGGTCATTGTGAGGAGGAAGTCCGGGATGAACCCGGGTTGCGTGCGTGATCCGAGGGGGTTGCATGCGTGATCCGAGGGGGTTGGTGCGGTGCCCAGCGCCGTGGGCCACCAGGAGTCGTTCCAGGCAGATGAGGATTGTCCGAGGATGAGGACCTCCGTCTTGTCTGAGTTCAGTTTTAGGCGGCTGAGCTTCATCCATTCCGCGACGTCTTTCATTCCTTCCTGTAGGTTGGTTTTGGCGGTGGCAGGGTCTTTGGTGAGGTAGCGTATGAGCTGGGTGTCGTCGGCGTAGGAGATGATGTTGATGTTGTGTTTGCGTGCGATGGCGGCGAGGGGGCTCATGCAAATATTGAAGAGGGTTGGGCTGAGCGAGGATCCTTGGGGTACTCCGCAGATGATCTCAGTGGGTTCTGAGCGAAAGGGAGGGAGGCGGACTCTCTTGGTTCTGTCGGAGAGGAACGAGATGACCCAGTCCAGGGCCTTTCCTAGGATTCCAGTGGTGCAGAGGCGGGTTACTAGGGTGCGATGGCACACGGTATTGAAGGCTGCCGAGAGGTCCAGGAGGATGAGGGCGGTTGTTTCTCCGTTGTCCATCAGGGTCCTGATGTCGTCGGTGACTGCGATGAGGGCGGTTTCTGTGCTGTGGTTGGCTCGAAATCCAGACTGGGATGGGTTGAGTGAGTTGTTAGCCTTGAAGAAAGTGGTCAGCTGCTTATTGACGGTCTTCTTGATGACCTTGGCCGGGAAGGGAAGAAGAGAGATGGGGCGGAAGTTCTTCAGGTCATTAGGGTCTGACGTGGGTTTTTTAAGGAGGGTGTTGATTTCTGCGTGCTTCCAGCTCTCGGGGAAGGTGGCTGATGCGAACGAGCTGTTGATGATGTTCCGGAGATGGGGTGCGATGATGGTGTCAGCTTTGTTGAAGATGTGATGGGGGCAAGGGTCCTAGGGGGAGCCGGAGTGGTGTTCATGATGCTTATGGTCTCTTCTGAGCTGATAGGGGTCCAGGAGCTGAGGGTAGTGGTGGGTGCTGCTGGTTCGGTGGTAGGAGGCGGGGTCTGGGTCCCGAGGCTGTCGTGTAGATCTGTGATCTTTCGGTGGAAGAACGTGGCGAGGGAGTTGCAGAGTTCTTGTGACGATGCAATGTCGTTGGAGCTGGCGCTGGGGTTGGAGAGCTCTTTGACGATGTTGAAGAGTTCCTTGCTGTTGTGGGAGTTGTTGTCTAGTCGCACTTTGAATGATGTCCTTTTGGTGGAGCGGATCAGCTGGTGGTGTTCACGGGTGGCGATCTTGAGGGTTATGTTTTCTGTGGTTCGTTCGTTGCTCCAGGTTTTTTTTGAGGGTTCGGCAGGATTTCTTAGATTCTTTGAGGGCGTCCGTGAACCATGGGGTTTTCCTGTTGCTGGTCCCGCCTGGGGGGTTCTTAAGTGGTGCGAGGTTGTCGGCACAGTTGGTGATCTACTGTGTGAGGTTGTGGGCTGCGTTGTTGACGTCAGTGATGTTGGCTGGTGGGTTCTGGCTCAGTGTTGAGAGGAGCTGGTCTGTAGTGATTTTGCTCCAGCATCTGCGGGGGATTTGTTGTGTGCGATGGTGGTGAGTCTCCCGTTTGAAGGTGAAGTGGACGCATCTGTGGTCGGTCCAGTGTAGTCCGGAGGAGTGGCTGAAGGAGACGTGGTTGCTGGCGAAGATGGGGTCGAGTGTGTGGCCAGTGATGTGGGTGGGGGTGATCACCAGTTGCTCGAGTCAGAGGTTGGCGAGGTTGCCGAGCAGGGTGGTGGTGTTGTTGTCGTTTTTCTCCAGATGGAAGTTCAGGTCCCCGAGGAGGATGTATTCTGGTGAGGCTAGGACGTGCGGGCTGATGAAGTCTGCGATGGTTTCGCTGAATTGCACGCGTGGACCCGGGGGTCTGTAGATGAGTGTTCCTCTGAGGGTGGTCTTGGGGTCGCTGTGAATCTGGAAGTGTACGTGTTCGACGGTGAGGGGTGTGTCTTCGGTGGGTGTCGTGATGTTGATGGTGTTCCTGTAGATGATGGCGATTCCTCCTCCGGTTTGGTAGACACGGTCCTTCCGGGCGATCTTGTAGCCGTCGGGGATGGCTATGGCGATGTCTGGGGCCGAGGAAGCGTTCATCCAGGTTTCCGTGATGAAGGCGACGTCTGGTGCTGTTGTGTCCAGGAGGTCCCATAGTTCGATGGCGTGCTTATGGACGGAGCGTGTGTTGAGGAGGATGCACTTGAGGTGGTTGTTGTTGCGAGGGCCGGTGGGTGGTCTGCAGGTTTGGAGGCATGTGTATTTGCAGGCTTGACAGGTGAAGGGTCCATGGGTTCGCTTTGGGGTGGCTTGGTAGCAGGTGGCTATTCGTCCGGTGTTGAGGGCGTTGAGGGAGGCGGAGTCGTATCTCAGTCGGGTGCTTTGTGTGCGGTGGGGGCCAGGGGTTCTGGTGCTGGGCGCGGTCCAGGTGCGGACAGGCGCAGACAGGATTGCCTTTGGCGCACCAGCAGCGCGCCAGCTGTGCGGCCACACAGCGACCGCCATAAGAGGGTAGGAGGGGAGGAGGGGTCAGCTGGGAGGGGGAGGGTAGGACAGCGAATGGGAGCAGGGGGGCGGGGCCGCACGGGAGGCAGCGGCGGGAAAAAAACGGGGCTGAGGAGCCCGTTGGGGATCGCGACGATCGGAAAATGGAAGGCAAAAAATAGAATAAGAAAACCACTCACACTCACACGGGGTACATGAGAGAAGGGGGGCAGGCAAGCACACGGGGCATAGAAAGCAAGGGGCACAGGCAGTCAGTGGGGAACCAAGGCGGCGATCGTGCAGGCGTTCAGCGCCGATCAGGAAGATAGCAGGTCACAGCGGACAGAGCAGGCGGAGCTGCAGCGGTGGGGAAGCGGCTGCCATAAGAGGGTAGGAGGGGAAGAGGGGTCAGCTGGGAGGCAGGAGGGTAGGACAGCGAATGGGAGCAGGGGGGCGGGCCGCACAGGAGGCAGCGGCGGGAAAAAACGGGGCTGCGGAGCCCTTTGGCGATCGCGACGATCGAAAAATGGAAGGCAAAAAAAGAATAAGAAAACCACTCACACGGGGTACATAAGAGAAGGGGGGCAGGCAGGCACACGGCCTCACCTTCCATTCCCAGCCCCTCAACCTAAGTTCCCATTGCTCCTCTTCCACTCTCCTTTCCCCCTTTCTCCCTCCCCTTCTCTTCCCCTTTCCCTTCTCCTGTCCCTTCCCTCCCTTTACTTCCCCTTCCCCTCCACTGACCCTTTCCTTTCCTTTGCCTCCCCCTCACACTTCCCTTTCCCTCAACCGTCTGTTCTCTTCCCTTCCTGTACCCCACTCACCTGACCCTCCTTTCTCTCTCCCCTGCCCTCTCTCCCATTCCCCTCCCTCCCCTTCCCCTTTACATTCCCTTCCTCTCTTCCCTTCCCCACCCAGTCACTTTCTCTTCCCTTCTCCTTTCCCTCCCCTCCTGTTCTCTCCTTTCTCCCCTCTCCATCCCCTTCCTTATCCCTTCCCTGTATTCCTTGCCTCCCACCTTCTTTCCATTTTTCCTCCTCCCTTCCCATCCCACCCCTCCCTTCCCCTCAACCATTCACGTCCCTCTCGGGGACGGTAAGAACGGGTCGGAAGTGTAAGGGAAAGGATGGGAGGTCAAAAGGGAAGGGAGAGGGGATGTGAACAGGAAGGGTGGGGGAGGGTTGAGCGGGGAAGTGGAAGGTGAGGGGATGGGAATGAGAAGGAAAGAGCAAGGAAGGGAAAGGGGTGCGGGGAAGAGAAGGAAAGGGGAGAGAAAGGAGGGAAGGCCCGGGAATATGGAGAAGGGAAGTGTGATGAGATGTGCAGGTGTTGCAGACAGAGAAGGAAAGGGCAAGGAAAGGGAGGAAGAGGAAGAAGGAAAGTGAAGGGAGGAAGAGGAGAAGGTGAGGAGAAAAGGAAGGGACTTGGGGAGGGTGGAAAAAAAGGGAAGGGTGAAGGATGGGGAAGTGAAGAGCAGGGGGAGAGGATGGAGAGAAGGGAAGCGGGAGGGGAAGAGAAGGGGTAGGTAAAAGAAGAGAAGGGGATTGTGAGGTAAAGGGGAAGTGAAGGGTGAGGGGTTTTGGAAGGCAAGGGGGTAGGGGAAGAGAGAAGGGGGAGGGGAGGGTAGAGAGGAGGGAGAGGGGAAAGGGTGAGGGAAAGTGAAGTGGATGGGAAAGAGAAGGGAATGGGGAACAAAGGCAATGGGGAACAGAAGGGATGAAAGAGGGGGAATGGGAGGGGGGCACGAGGGAGAGGGAAAGAGGGAAGAGGTAATGGTCAGGTTGGATGGGATGGGATGGAAAAGAAAGAGAAAGGTTGGGAAGTGAAAGGGAAGGAAAGGAAAGGGAGGGGCAGGAAAGGAGAGCGGAGGCAAAAAATGTGAGGGGAATGGAGGAGGAGGTAAGTAAAGGGAAGGGGGTAGGGTGGGGAGGTAGAAGGGGGAGAGAAGGGGAAAAGGAAGGAAAGGTGAGGGAATGGGGAAGGGTAAAAGACGCAGAAGAAAAGGGAATGGAGGATGAGGAAATGCAAGGGAACCGTAGGGAAGAGGTGGGGGAAAAGGGAGGGACATGGGAGGGAGACGGGGGAAAAAGGATTGGGCAGGAGGAAGGATGTGAAAAGGAATGGGAAGGGGAATGGAAAGAGAAACGGGAAGGGTGGGGGAAGGGAAGAGCAGGGGAAGGAGATTTGAAGGAGTAAGGGAAGGGGCAGAGAAGGGGAGGTTAGGTTGAGGGGATGGGGAATGGAGGGTGAGGGGAAGGGTTAGGAGATGTGGAAGTGTAAAGAAAAGGGCAAGGAAAGGAAGGGGTGAGGGGAAGGAGGAGGAGAGACGAAGGGGAGGGAAAGGGGAGGGAGGTGGGGAAGGAGAAGGTAAGGAAAAAGGGGTGAGGGAAAGTGAAAGGGATGGGGAAGAGAAGGGGATGGAAAAGAAAGGGAAAGGTTGGGAAGTGAAGAGAAAGGAAAGGGAGGGAGGGGGCAGGAAAAGAGTGTGTAGGGATAGAGAGGGCAAAAAAAGGGAGAAGGGAAGAAGGAAAGGGAAGGAAAGGGTGAGGGAATGTGGAAGGGTATGAGACGCAGAAGAAAAGGGAAGGGAGGATGAGGAAATGCAAGGAAAGGATAGGGGAAGGGGTGGGAAAGGGGAAAGGGGAGGGACATGGGGAGAGAGAGGTAGGAAAGAGGGTGGGGGCGGGAGAAAGGAGGTGAAAAAGAATGGAAAGGGGAATGGAAAGGGAAACAGGATGGGTGGGGGAAGGGAAGAGCAGGGGAAGGAGACGGGGAGGGGGAAGGGAAGGAGCAAAGAAGGGGAGGTTAGGTTGAGAGGATGGGGAAGGGAGAAGGGGAAGGGGTGGGGTATGGAAGAGAAGGGGATTGAGAGGTAGAGGGGAAATGGAGGGTGAGGGGATGGGGAAGAGAAGGAAAGGGTGAGGAGATGCGGAAGGGTAGGAAAGGAAAGGAAGAAAAGCTAAGGGAAAGGAAAGGAGGGTGGGGAAGGAGAGGTAGAGGGAAGACGGGAATGGGACAGGAGAGGGAGGGGAAGAGGAAGTGGATGGGGAAGGGAAGAAAAGAAAAGGAGGGAAAGGAAAGAAGGAAGGGTAGGAGACAGATTGGACGGGAAAGAAAGGGAGAGGTTGGGAAGTGAAAGGGAAGGAAATGGAGGGGGCAGGAAGGGAAGGGAGAGGGAGAGAGGGCAGAAAAGGGAACAGGAGGTAAGTGAAGGAAAAGGGAAGGAGTAGGGTGAGGAGGTAGGGGAAAGGGAAGGGGTACGGTGAGGGGTAGAAGAAGGGAAAGGCTATGGGATGCAGAAGGGAAAGGGTGAAAGAAGGGGTAGGGAAGGGGATGGGAAAGGGAAGTGGATGGGCAAGAAGAAGAGGGGAAGGGAAAGGTGGTGAGGGGAAGGGAAAGGAGGTAAGTGAAGGAAAAGGGGAAGGGTCAGGAGGCAGGAAAAGGGAATAAGGAAAGGGAACGGAAAGGATGAGGGAATGGGGAAGGGGTATGGGATGTAGAAGAAAAGGGAGGGGAGGAGGAAATGCAAGGGGTAGGGAAGGGGTGGGAAAGGGGAGGGGCATGGGGAGGGATAGGTGGGAAATAGGTTGGGGTAGGAGAAAGGATGTGAAAATGAATGGTAAGGGGAATGGAAGGAGAAACGGGTGGGTGGGGGAAGGGATGAGAAGGGGAAGGAAACGGAGGGGTAAGGGAAGGGGCAGAGAAGAGGTTAGGTTGAGGGGATGGGGGGTGGGGGGTGGGGAAGAGAAGGGGGTTGGGAGTTAGAGGGGAAGTGGGAGGTGAGGGGGTGGGGAAGGCCCGGGTATAGGGAGAAGTGAAGGGTGATGAGAAGTGCAGATGTTGGAGATAGAGGAGGAAAGGAAGGGAGTGAGAGGAAGAAAGAAAGGAGAGGGAAAGTGAAGGGAGGTGGGAAAGGAGAAGGTTAGGAGAAAAGGAAGGGACTTGGGGAAGCGAAGGGCAGCGGAAAGGGAGGGGATGGAGAGAAGGGAAGGGGAACAGAAGGGGAAGAGGATTTGGAAGGTAAGGGGGTAGGGAAGAGAGAAGGGAAGGCAAGACAGGAGGGAGAGGGGAAGGGTTGAGGGAAAGTGAAGAGGATGGGGAAGAAGAGGGAATGGGGAAGAGAAGGGACGAGAAGGGACAAAAGGGAGGGGAGTGGGAGGGTGAGGGGAAGTGTTAAGAGAGGTGGAGGCATAAAGAAAAGTGCAAGAAAGGAAGGGGTGAGGGGAAGGAGGAAGAGAGAGGAAGGGGGAGGGAAAGTGAAGGGGATGGAAAAGAAAGGGAAGGGTTGGGAAGTGAAGTAAAAGAAAAGAAAAGGGAGGGGGCAGGAAAGGAGTGTGGAGGGAGAGAGGGGGCAAAAAAGGGGAGGGGCAGAGGCAGGTAAGGGAAGGGGAAGGGAAGGGGTAGGGTCCGGAGGTAGGAGAAGGGAAGAAGGGAAAGGAAAGGGTGAGGGAATGGGGAAGGGTATGGGATGCAGCAGAAGAAAAGGGAGGGGAGGAGGAAATGCAAAGAAAGGGTAGGGAAGGGGTGGGGAAAGGGGAGGTACATGTGGAGGAATAGGTAGGAAAGAGGATGGAGGCGGGGGAAAGGATGTAAAAAGGGAGTGGAAAGAGAAATGGGATGGGTGGTGGAAGACAAGGGATGGAGACGGGGAGGGGTAAAGGAAGGGGCAGAGAAGGGGAGGTTAGGTTGAAGGGGTGGGGAATGGAAGGGGTGGGGAAGAGAAGGGAGAATGGGTGGGGTAAGGAAGAGAAGGGGATTGGGAGGTAGAGGGGAAGTGGAGGAAAGGGTGAGGAGATGGGGAAGGGTAGGGGATGGAGAAGGAAAGGAAAGGAAGAGAAGGGAAAGGAAAGGTGGAGGGCACATGGGAAGGGGAGGAGAGGGAGGGGAAGAGGAAGTGGATGGGGAAGGGAAGAAAGTGAAGGAAAGTAGGGAAGGGAAAGAAGGAAGGGTAGAAGGGGAGGAGACAGATTGGTTGGGAAGTGAAAGGGAAGGAGAAGGGGGAAGGGGAAGGAAGGGGTGAGGGAATGGGAAAAGGGAAGGGGTAGAGTGAGGGGTAGGAGAAGGGAAAGGGAAAGGCTATGGGATGCAGAAGGAAAAGGGAGAAGGAAGGGGATGGGGCTGGGGAAGGGAAAGGAGGTAAGTGAAGGAAAGGGGGAAGGGAAGGGGTAGAGTGAGGAGGTAGAATGGAAAAGGAAAGGGAAGGAAGAGGGAAGAGGAAGGGGTGTAGGAGGAGGGGATGTGGAGGGTGAGGGGATAGTGGTAAGGGAAAGGTAAGAGGATGGGGAAGGGGATGGGCAAGAGGAAGGAAAGGGGGGAGGAAAGAGGCAAGTGAAGGAAAAAAGGAAGGGGTAGAGTGAGGAGGTAGAAGGGAAAGGGAATAAGGGAGGGAGAGGGGAGGGAGGGGGAGAAGAGAAAGAA
The DNA here is from genome assembly GCF_031143425.1 of Pleurodeles waltl. NCBI lineage: Eukaryota > Metazoa > Chordata > Amphibia > Caudata > Salamandridae > Pleurodeles > Pleurodeles waltl. The sequence continues at coordinate 240,094,634 of NC_090451.1, forward strand.
TGAATGGGGGAGAGAACAGGAGAAGGAAAAGGGGGAAAGGAGAGAAGAAGAGAGAAGGGAAGGGTAAACGAAGAGAAGGGGAGGGGAAGGAAGGGGCTTGAGTATGGTGAGGAAGAGAAGAGGATGGGTAAGGGAAGTGTAGAGAATTAAAGGAAGGCAAGGGTGAGGGAATTGGGAAGGGTATGAGACGAAGAAGAAAAGGGAAGGGAGGATGGGGAAATGCAAGGAAAGGGTAAGGGAAGGGGTGGGAAAGGGGAGGGACATGGGGAGAGAGGTAGGAAAGAGGGTTGGCGGGAGAAAGGATGTGAAAAGGAATGGAAAGGGGAATGGAAAGAGAAACTGGATGGGTGGGGGAAGGGAAGAGCAGTGGAAAGAGACGGGGAGGGGTAAGGGAAGGAGCAAAGAAGGGGAGGTTAGGTTGAGGGGATGGGGAAGGGAGAAGGGGAAGGGGTGGGGTATGGAAGAGAAGGGGATTGAGAGGTCGAGGGGAAGTGGAGGGTGAGGGGATGGGGAAGAGAAGGAAAGGGTGAGGAGATGCGGAAGGGTAGGAAAGGAAAGGAAGAAAAGCGAAGGTAAAGGAAAGGAGGGTGGGGAAGGAGAGGTAGAGGGAAGACGGGAAGGGGACAGGAGAGGGAGGGGAAGAGGAAGTGGATGGGGAAGGGAAGAAAAGAAAAGAAGGGAAAGGAAAGGAAAGGAAAGAAGGAAAGGTAGGAGACAGATTGGACGGGAAAGAAAGGGAGAGGTTGGGAAGTGAAAGGGAAGGAAATGGAGGGGGCAGGAAGGGAAGGGAGAGGAAGAGAGGGCAGAAAAGGGAACAGGAGGTAAGTGAAGGAAAAGGGAAGGGGTAGGGTGAGGAGGTAGGGGAAAGGGAAGGGGTATGGTTAGGGGTAGAAGAAGGGAAAGGCTATGGGATGCAGAAGGAAAAGGGTGAAAGAAGGGGTAGGGAAGGGGATGGGAAAGGGAAGTGGATGGGCAAGAAGAAGAGGAGGGGAAGGGAAAGGAGGTGAGGGGAAGGGAAAGGAGGTAAGTGAAGGAAAAGGGGAAGGGAAGGAAGGGGTAGGGAAGGGGATGGGAAAGTGAAGTGGATGGGCAAGAAGAAGAGGGGAAGGGAAAGGAGGTGAGGGGAAGGGAAAGGAGGTAAGTGAAGGAAAAGGGGAAGGGAAGGGGTAGAATGGAAAAGGAAGGGAAAGGAAATGGGAGGAAGGGGGAAGGGGTGTAAGAGGGAATGTGGAGGGTGAGGGGATAGTGGTAAACGAAAGGTAAGAGGATGGGGAAGGGGTGGGCAAGGGGAAGGAAAGGGGGGAAAGAGGAAGGGGGAGGAAAGAGGAGGCAAGTGAAGGAAAAAAGGGATAGAGTGAGGAGGTAGAAAGGAAAGGGAAGAAGGGAGGGAAAGGGAAGGGAGGGGGAGAAGAGAAAGGATGAATAGGGGGAGAGTACAGGAGGGAAGGGAAGGAAAAGGGGAAAAGTAGAGAAGGCGAGAGAAGGGAAGGGTAAAGGAAGGGGGGAGGGGAGGGGAAAGGAAGGCGCTTGAGTATGGTGAGTAAGAGAAGAGGATGGGAAAGGGAAGTGTAGAGAATTAAAGGAAGGCAAGGGTGAAAGAAAGATGGGGAAGGGAAATGAAAGGAAGGTAGGAATGTTAGGGGTGCAGAGGGTAGAGGAGGGAAGGGAGTGAAAGAAGGAGAAGGGTGAGTGGGAGGGAAGGGGTGGGAATTGAAGGGGAAAGGAGGAAAGGGGAAGGTAAATGAAGGGAAGGGTAGGAAGAGGGGGAGTGGAGGGTAAGGGGATGGGAAGGAAATGGGATGAGGAAGGCAAGGGTGATAGGGCAGGGAAGGAAAGTTTACGGGATGGTTAAGGATAGGGGATGGAGAAGGGAATGAGGGGACGGGTGTGGGTAAAGGGTGAGGGAAAGAGAAAGGGGAGTGGAAGGGAAGAAGGGGAAGGGAAACTGGTGTTTCAAGCCAGTATCAAGTCAGTTGCAAGCCAGTATCAAGTCAGTTGCAAGCCAGTATCAAGCCAGTTGCAAGCCAGTATCAAGCCAGTTTAAAGTTAGTTTTCAGTTTGGTTTCAAGTTCAGTTTCAATTCGCTTTTCGTTTGGTTTATATACTCACCTCGTGCCCTTGGACCCACCCCTGCCTGTCCGTTTTGGAGCCTGATAGGCCCCTGCGGCTTCGGGCTCTCACTGGCCTCAGCTCCAGAGCCAGCAGTGTCCGCCTCCTCCGGTGTCCTCGCGCGCAGTGCTGCAGCTGCCTGGATACCGGCCTCTTATACCAAGGACACGTCACAATGTAGACTTTTCAACCTGTCATCACACGTCACAGGTTTATGGGTGATGCCACGTGCTTCAGTTTAACGGGGAACAAGCATTGCACGGGTTTAATTCAGTTTCCTGAAAATAAACAACCATTTAGTGACGAAAATGATCCTGCGATGAACCAAAAAGTGATCCCACTCTCCCCCTTAGTGGGATTTTATTCTTCCTGTCTCCCTGCTGCGGCGGAAACCCCTACCCCGCGATAGCCTGGACCTACTGACGTCACACTGGAGGTCCTGCATGTCATAGGGTTCCATTCACAGGATTCTGCTTCTGGTGTTGCTGGGAGGGCGGGGGTATTTTGTAATAATTTAAAATGTGGAGTTATCTCAGACTTTGTTTAAAATAAATATGTTGAACATTAGGCGCATTGCCGTGCTCTAGGCGCGCAACGACCACTGGGTTAATAGGCCGTCAGTTCTCCTCAGCTCCCATGGGCTGGACACGCCGGGCAGGGCTACAGGGCTGAGGCCTACCTCGTCCACAGTGTCTCTTCCCCAGGCTACTGTGCTGTTTTATACTTAGATGAGGAGAGGACTGCACGAGATGGTCGTAGATAGGGAAATGTTAATGGATGGGCCCCATAATCAGCTGAGTGACTGGGGAGAAAGAAGGGGAAACATGGAAACAAGGAGATGACAGAAAAAATATGGTGCTGGGTGAGCAAAGTAAGCAAAAGAGAAACAGTTGAAAAAAAGAAAGAGACAAACTAGAAGAGAGAGCTGGGCACTAATGGAGCGACAATCGTTTGAGAATGGGAAGTGGTAGTTACAGTGAAAGAAGCACAGAGATGGGGGAATCATAAAAACAGGACGAGTGCAAAGAGAGGGATGTACAGGGAATTCAGTGATACAGGATTATTGATGGGGAGAGGCAATGGGGAGGGATGCAGTCAAAAGGGTACTGAGAGGGTTGTGGACTAAAGGTCACGGAACATGAGATGTGCAGGACGCCTCACAGATAATAGAATCTGGAGAACTCGAGATAGAGACAAATATATAGGTGGAGAGAAGGGCAGGTAAAGAGATGAGAAGGGAATATGCATGCGGACAGAGAGGGAAAGGCACCAAATGAACATAAAGATTGAGATTGGGTGAGATTGAAACAACCAGATAGAGAAACAATCGTGGGAGATGTGCACAGAGGGGTGGGGGTGGAGACAGAAGACAGCTGAATAGATGAGTCGACATTTAAACTGGAAGAAAAAGAGCAAAAATTGAGAATCTGATAAAATGGAGATTATCTATGAAGATCAGCAAAGGGGTAGAGTGAGACCTGGACGAACAGTCGGGAATGAGTGGAGGCAGGGGATACCGAGAAAGGGAGACCTCAGCGGAGAGTCATGAATGGGTGGAGGCTGGAGAGTCGGAGGAAGGGAGACCTCAGCGGAGAGTCATGAATGGGTGAAGGCTGGAGAGTCGGAGGAAGGGAGACCTCAGCTGAGAGTCAGGAATGGGTGGAGGCTGGGGAGTCGGAGGAAGAGAGTCCTCAGCGGAGAGTCAGGAATGGGCGGAGGCTGGGGAGTCGGAATGGGTGGAGGCTGGAGAGTCAGGAATGGAGACCTCAGCGTAGAGTCAGGAATGGGTAAAGGCTGGGGAGTCGGAGGAAGGGAGACCTCAGCGGAGTGTCAGGAATGGTTGGAGGCTGGGGAGTCGGAGGAAGGGAGACCTCAGCGGAGAGTCAGGAATGGGTGGAGGCTGGGGAGTCAGAGGAAGCGAGTCCTCAGCGGAGAGTCAGGAATGGGTGGAGGCTGGGGAGTCGGAATGGGTGGAGGCTGGAGAGTCAGGAATGGGTGGAGGCTGGGGAGTCGGAGGAAGGGAGTCCTCAGCGGAAAGTCAGGAGAGTCAGGAATGGGTGGAGGCTGGGGAGTCGGAATGGGTGGAGGCTGGGGAGTCGGAGGAAGGGAGACCTCAGTGGACAGTCCGGAATGGGTAAAGGCTGGGGAGTCGGAGGAATGGAGACCTCAGCAGAGAGTCAGGAATGGGTGGAGGCTGGGGAATCGGAGGAATTGAGACCTCAGCAGAGAGTCAGGAATGGGTGGAGGCTGGGGAATCGGAGGAATTGAGACCTCAGTGGAGAATCAGGAATGGGTAATGGCTGGGGAGTCGAAGAAAGGGAGACCTCGCGGAGAGTCAGGAATGGGTGGAGGATGGGTAGTCGGAGGAAGGGAGACCTCAGCGGAGAGTCAGGAATGGGTGGAGGCTGGGGAGTCGGAGGAAGGGAAACCTCAGCGGAGCGTCAGGAATGGGTGGAGGATGGGTGGTCGGAGGAAGGGAGACCTCAGCGGAGAGTCAGGAATGGGTGGAGGCTGGGGAGTCGGAGGAAGGGAGACCTCAGTGGAGAGGCAGTAATTAGTGGAGGCTGGGGAGTCGGAGGAAGGGAGACCTCACCGGACAGTCAGGAATGGGTGGAGGCTGGGGAGGCTGAGGAATGGAGACCTGAACGGAGAGTTAGGAATGGGTAGAGAGTGGGGAGTCAGAGGAAGGGAGACCTCTGCTGAGAGTCATAGGGATGGGAAGAGGCTGGGGGAGGGGGTCAGATGAAGCGAGACTTCAGTGGAGAGTCAAGTGGGTGGGTAGAGGCTGGGAAGTCAGAGGAAAGATTTGTGGGTTTTGGGAGAGAGTCCTGACAGACATTGTTAGTTAGAGTGGTAGGGCAAGGCATTTTGGGGCTCATGGGACCCCGAGATGCTGTAGTGTCAAGCGAAGGGCGTGCAGCTGTGGTGAATGTGTGGTCATAGGCAGAGGCTGGGGTAGAGGGACTAGCTGTGGGGGGGATGAGAGAGACAGTAACGTCATAAGATGTGATCAATATAAGTGTGAAAAGAAATAGAGACTGTGGTGCAGGGGGAGATTTGGAGGCTGGAGTAGAGGACTAAAGGAACGGGGACTCGCAGGGGCCAAGAGAGCCACAAACTGGGTTGTCGTGCAGTTCTAGTTCGACAGGCCAGCGTTTGTCAGTTCTAACTGGCTGCATTGGCCACAGTGGCGGCTGGTATTGTTGGGTCTGTGGTAGATGGAGAAGGGGCACGGTGGAGGAATCGGGTTCAAGCCCCACTCCCACACACATACACAAGTACTAACACATGGATTGGGCGTGGCTCCCATATGCAAGAGCTTTCCCATTGTGTTTGTTGCATGGCAAAAGTATGATTCCTCAACCGTTTTCCTGCCAACCTCTGCCTGCCTACCACATGTCTACCCTTCTGATGCCCCAGCTTCTCGTTATAGGATGCATTCCCCTGCGTGTGGGCGTGTCGATGTGTCAGGCACCAAACTGGTGAGTGGCGGGGGCGGCTTGCAAGAAACTGTACTTTTGTACTGTTTCTTTATGTTCACCTGTCAGTGTGTTACTGTGTACCTGTTTGCCGGTGTTTCCCCAATAAAACTGTCTTCAGTATATATGTGTCCCCCTCTTTCACAACAACTTCAACAAGAAATTATGCGATTCTGCCTCTATCGAGTTTTTCTGCATAATTATGGATTTGGTGCATTTGCCACATAATCCTTCACTGTCTGAATAACCGGCAGCTTTTAATAAAAAAATGTTTCTAGCTAAACGAAATCAAACGTTTTTTAGGTGGGGATAGGAAAGGGGTGAAAGTAAAATGAAAAGAGGAATGTTTGAGAGGTTAGGGACAATCACCAAAAAACTAAAGTGAAGCTAACATTTCCTATCATCAAAGAGAAGAGAGTAAATTAGTGACTATGAAGCCTGCCAATGGAAAGCAATGGGGTGGCCCTAAGCGCCCTGTAAGTATTGAAAATGTCTTGAAGTGGCTTGCATGCATTGTCGCAGGTGAGACTTAAAGTACAGTGCCGATGGAGCAGGCAAACAGTCAAAGAGGTGAAGGTGTCTGCCAAACATACCAAAGGGCATAAAAAACCAACAGAGCTTGTGAAACATCTAGGGGGACTTGGGTGTAGGCAGGTGAGTGATTAAGAAAGGGACAGGCATGTGTCATACCTGAGTGACTTTCGGGTTCATGTAGGGTTAGAGGTAAAAGGGGCAAGAATAACGTTTGAGTTCTGCGGGTTAGAGGTAAAGGGTACAAAAGTGACTTTTGGGTCTTGGTAGAGGTAAATGGGGCAATGGAGACTTTAGAGTGCGGGGAATAGAGGTAAAAGTTGGGTGAGGGCAACTTTAGGGATCCGGAGTTAGAGGTAAATTGGGTAAGAATGACTTTGGGGTTCATGAGCATAGAGGTGAAGGATGGGGCAAGGGTGACTTTGCGATTCGGAGGTGGAGCTAAAGGAAGGTATGGAAAGTTTTGTGGTTCGGGAGAGTAGAGGTAAAGGGGCAAGGTCATTGTTGATGTTCGGTGGGTAGAGATAAAGGAGGCATGGATGGTGAGGTGACAGAAGAGCAGTTTCTTCATAAGTAGTAGAGCCAACTTGGTTTATTATAAGATAAGTACGATGTATAAAAGCCACAGACTGTCAGCCAGGTGTTCATACACAACTGCCTCAGAAAGAACCTCCTTGGACCCTTTGCATTCTATAGTCTAAGAACTGTCTTGCTTACGAGGTTGAGTGGCTCCTATAGTAACAGAACATTTCTTAATAATAAATGGTAACATAAACAAATGGACATTACCACATCACCTCCCTTCCCTTGCAAACATCAAAACAATCAAATGAAATTACATTCATAGCTTCATAACTTATATAACATTTCCTAATAATAAATGAAAACATAAGTAAATAGACATACATAGATTCAAGACTTATACAAGCCCCTATGTTGACATGAACAAATCATACATAGGCCCTCATTCTAACTCTAACATTCTAACTCGACGGTTGCCGCCCGCCAGGCGGGAACCGCCATTTGGCCGCTACGCGGCCAAAATAGCGCTTCCCCCATTCCGACCTTCCCGCTGGGCCGGCGGGCGCTAACCATGTTAGCGCCCGCCGGCCCAGCGGGAAGGAGGGCTGCAACACAAAAGCCGGGTCCGAATGGAGCCGGCGGTGTTGCGGCCGTGCGACGGGTGCAGTTGCACCCGTCGCGCTTTTCACTGTCTGCTAGGCAGACAGTGAAAAGCCGGCCGGGGCCCTGTTAGGGGGCACCTGCACTGCCCATGCCAGTGGCATGGGCAGTGCAGGGGCCCCAGGGGCCCCAGGACGCCCGTTCCCGCCAGCCTCTTCCTGGCGGTGAAAACCGCCAGAAACAAGCTGGCGGGAAGGGGGTCAGAATCCCCAAGCCGGGGGTAAACCGGCAGGAAACCGCCGGGCCCGGTTTTCTGACCGCGGCTTTACCACCACGGTCAGAATGGGCTTGGAAGCACCGCCAGCCTGTTGCCGGTGCTTCCGTCATTCGCGGCCCTGGCGGTGTTTACCGCCAGGGTCAGAATGACCGCCATAGTCTCGTAATCTCATCGGCCTCCTTATCAGTCTTTTAGACCTCGAACACGAATTCTTAACTGAATCAGGATCAACATAAGACCCACCATCACGTGTAGTGGGTTCTCTTCTTTCTCCCGACTCACCAATACCACATTTCGCCACTCTATTTAAGTTTCATATTTTATGGTCATTCGTTTTTTTATTTTTATTTATTTATTGTATATTAGAAAAAGACAACATACAGCAAACAAAGACAAAGCAGCCCGCAGGACTGAGTACACGAGTACAATAAATTCGAGCCCCGAACAGTCCTGGGCCCCACCTGTGAAGAGAGAAAGTAATGATTCACTATCCCGAGTGCCGAGCGAGACTCCTGGTACACCACTAGGGGCCCCAGCCACAACTAGATTAACATGGCCACGACAACCTGATCTCAGGGCAGTTCACATCTAGTCCGTCGGGATAGCAACTAAGTAGAAACAAGGAAATAGGGGAAATAAAGGAAAGGAAAAGAGGCAGGCAGGAAGAAAACATAGGAGCACACACAACAATCAGTGCCACACTTCCACTCCCAGAGAGAAAGCGAGGGCGCACAATGCTCCTAGACGCATAGGCGATCTTACAATGTCAACACATCTATATTATAAGGCATCCAAGAAGGAGCGCAGCGGAGCCCAGATGTCCCTTGGCCGGGAGCCCTCCGGCGTCAACTCCCAGAAAATCGTCAGCTGCTCCTGACAAAAGGAGGCATTGCGCAACCAGTCAGATCCACGAGGGGGCCTGCCCCGGCCCCAACACATCGCCACTCTACGCTTGGCTAACAACAAAAGAAGACCCACCAGCTGCCTATGGGATTGCAGCACTGCATCCACACATCCAAGCAACGCCAGTCTGGGGGACAAGGCCAGCTCCAGTCCGGTCATTGCCTCAATCATCCTCACGACCTCCACCCAGAAAGCGTGCACCTCCTTACACTCCCACGCGAGATGTAAGAACCCAGCATCAGGCGCGCAGCACCGCTCACAGCATGCGTCCGCACGCAGGCCCATCGAGCAGAGACCTCTAGGAGTATAATATAGGCGGTGCAGAAATTTGAAGTGGATCAGACGGAGCCTATAATTGGTGATGGGAGGTAGGACAGGAGAGCAGCGCAGCAACGCCATCCAAGCCCGAGCGGTGAACGTCACTGTGTCGACACCTCAAGCTCGAGGCCAGGAGGGATTGCCCAAGACACGAGGCAAGCCGTCCGGCCACACCAAATCAGTCTCCTGCGCAAGATGCAGCAGATAACGGTTCAGCCGCAACCAGTAATGCGCAAAGTGCGCCTGAGCACAATAATAGTATAGCTCCAGATCCGGGGCAGCAAGGCCGCCCAGCTCAAACGACAACCTCAACTTCTCCCAGGCAATACAAGGCTGCCCACCAGCCCAAACCAGTCGTATCAGAGCAGAGCGAAGACGTCATAAAAAACTCGCTGGGAGTGGGAGCGGGAGGTTAACAAACAAATACAGAAACTTTGGCAAAACCACAATTTTTGCAATAGCTATACAACCTGTCAGCGAGAGCGGTAAGGAGCGCCACGCCTCAACTTTCCCCTCCAACCACGATAGTGCCTTGCCATAGTTAGCCAGCCAAAGGGTTCCTACATCACAGCTCAACCAAACCCCCACATACCGCACAGGACCGTCTGCCATTCAATTGGGTACCGAGAAGGAAAATTCGCCACCCTGCGGATAGAGGCAGCACCACGGATTTAGACCAATTAATCTTAATCCCGGGAAAAGGAACCGAAGTGTACAATTTCATGCAGCAGAATGTCCAGATTATTCTGCAGCTCACGAACATACAGCGCAATATCATCAGCATACATAGATATCAAAACAGACCGCTGTCTGAACTGCAGACCCCTATCGCCATAGTGGTGCCGCAACCATGCCCCAAGAGGCTCCATAGCCACAGCAACGAGTAACAGGGACTGGGGGCATCCCTGGCGAGTTCCACTGGCAACCGGGAAGGAGTCCGAGATAGACCCGTTCAGACGCAGCCTCGCGGTGGGGGACAAGTACAGCAATCGAATTAATTTCACAAAGCATGCACTCAGTCCAACTCTAGCAAGCAACACAAACATGTAGTCCCGTGCCACAGAAACAAAGGCCTTAGTGGCGTCCAAGAACACCGCAGCCGCTTCCTCCTCGACCCCTATTGTACCCAGCACTGCAAAAAAGGTACGCAGATTATGTGATGTAGATCTACCCAGCACAAACCCAGACTGGTCCGGAAGCACCAACTTCGGAATCACAGGCTGCAACCGCGCCGCAATCATTTTGGCCAGTATTTTGTTGTCAATATTAATCATAGAAAGCGGACGATACGAGTCACAGCTGTGCGGGTCCTTGCCAGGTTTGGGTATTGTGACAATTAAGGCCTCACGGAGTGAGGCGGGAAGAATTCCAGTCTCAAGTGACTCCGCATACCCCTCCAAAAGATAGGGCGCAAGGATATCAGAGTACTCTTTGTAAAACGCAGGAGTCAAACCATCCAGCCCCGGTGACTTGTCACTCGGCAAACTGTGAATCGCCGCAACAACCTCCTCTACCGAGAATGGTGTGTCAAAATACACGCAATGAGCATCATCAAACCAAAGGAGAGCAATGTCAGAAAAATAAGCCTGAGCCGCAGCCGCGTCTAACTCGGCCGGCTCAGAATATAAATTCACAAAAAATTGGGTAAGAGCCTGCATAACGTCCCTCGTCCCGACCACATGCGCACAGCCGGGGCCGTCTATTTCAGTAACATAGCTACTGATCCATGGTTTACGCAACATGTACGCCAACATGCGGCCAGCCCTCTCCCTCTCGCCATATCGTCGCGCACGGGCGTACTGCCCAAGGAAGCAAATCTCTCAGAGGGAGGCCTCCTCGTACAAAGACCCCACACTTTGCAACTCCGCAAGCACCGCCCCGGACCAGTCCGCCTCTCCAGCTCCGCAATCCGCCCCTCCAGATCGGCCAGCTCACGGCGCAGCACCTTCAACAGGACATGCTGTTTCGAAATGCACACCCCACAAATAACCACCTTGAATGCCTCCCACAAGGTACCAGCTGAGCTCACAGACTGACAGTTGTCAGCGAAAAAGTGGAGCACGGCTTCACAAATCTCCTCCCGGAACACCCCATCCCGAAGCGCCCCCTGCGGCAGCCGCCACAAAAATGTTCGCTCCAATCCACAGGGCACCTCCAGCACCAGCCGAACCGGCGAATGGTCCGACAGAGTGCGAGGCAAGTGCTCCACAGAACTAGTCCAGAGCTCCACATCCCTCGTGCCCAACCAGCGATCAATAGGGGACCAGCTACTGTGCGCATAGTTGACACATGTGCCCGCCCTAGCAGCACCATGCCTTGCCCTCCACAAATCCACCAGAGCGCCATCTTCCATCACTGACTGCAGAGCTCTCACGGCCGCGACATGCTGTACACGAGCCGCACTCTCCCAATCCGCCACAGGGTCCAAGATTACGTTGAAATCTCCGCCCCAAATTACCGTGCCACTACCCGTCGACTCCACCAATCGCCACAGTTCACGGAAAAACTCAGGATCGTCCGTGTTAGGACCGTATACAGAAACAAGTCTACCCTCTCTGTCCAGTAACGTGCCGCTCAGCACAACATAGCGACCACCAGGATCGACAACAACTTCCTGAGTGTGCTACTGCAGCCCTTTACGCAACAAGATCGCCACCCCCTGGGTGTAACGCGAGAATACAGCGCAGTGGAATTCCCCTACCCAGCCAGCCTTCAATCTGTCCCGCGTCGAAGCGACTAAGTGCGTCTCCTGAAGCATGCAAATATCTATGTCATGACGTTTGACATAAGCCGACATGAGGCGCGCCTTACGCCCATCACCAAGCCCACGCACATTCCAGGTAAGACAGCGAACAGCTGTCATCTTACTGGAGCCCATCCCAATCTCTCAGAGAAAGGGAGTCACCATCGCACTGCCCCCACCCGCCTGCCACAGCGAACGAAAAAAGAGAGAAAAGGAAAAGGAAAGGGAAACAACCATAGCACAGAACACAAATTTCCCCGACCTCCCACCCACGCAGACCCCCCAATCGGGTCGAAGCTGAAACCCACCTCCCCACATCAACCAAAAACCATTGTATATTGCGAGTACAAGAATCAGGACTCACCCCACGGGCATAAGCCAGGCCATCCAACCCACCATCCCATTAAGAGTAGGGGATAAGGGCTAAAGGGCCAAACAGCAAGATAAAACGGCAGAGCAGACACTCATGACGGGGAACCATAACATGCGATACCTCAACAATCACAGTGAGGTACCCCCAGCCACCAATCTCCCATAGATCAGTCATTGTCACTCATGGCGGCGCGCTCAGACCGAGGACTCTCCAGGCCCGAAGCCTCCGATCGCTTGGGCACTGATTTTGCAAATTTCGCCGCCTGCTTCGGATCTGTAAAGAACAACGCCTTCCCATTGTGTTGCACCTTTAGCTTGGCAGGGTACAACAGCGTGAACCTCGCATTGGTTTGGCTCAGCGTGCGCTTGACGAGTAAGAAGGCACACCGCGCCGCATGCACACCCAGAGTATAGTCAGGGAAGAAAGTGAGTTCGGAATTCTTATAAATTATAGGTCGCCTGTCCCAGGCCAGCCTGAGAATAGTATCTCTATCCCGGTAATTTGGTAATTCAACAGGTGGGCAATGATGGAATGCGGAGGAGTTCCAGGCGGGGGCCGAGGACCCAGGGATCTATGAGCCCTCTCAACCACCAATAGCCAAGAAAGTTCACCAGGTAAGAGGTCAGAGAGCATACTCTCCACAAAGTCCTCCATTCGGCCCATATCAGTAGTCTCTGGTAGACCTATTATGCAGACGTTGTTGCAGCGCGACCTCACCTCCAAATCTTCATTCTTGTTATGGATGACCTCTAGGACGCGCTCCATCCGCAAAAACTGTTCACGCTCCCCATGGCTATGATCCTCCAGATCAGATGTTCGCGACTCCAGCTGTTCAAACCTAGAGTCATGATCATCCACCCGGGCCTTAATGTGGTCCAGTTGCACGGTGACATGGTACAATTTAGCATCTATACCTGCAAGGCTGCCCTTGAGGTCCAAAAACATAGCCTTGACCGAGGCATCTGAGCTCCCATCCTCAGAGGTCTCACCACCATGCATGGTAGATAGGGCGCCACCTCTCCTCCTCCCGCCCTCAAAGGTAAGCTTGGACTGTTTTTGTTCAGACTTGCCCATACTCCAATCCTGTCAGCCACCACTGAGCCACCAACAATATACTAACGACGCTGCTGTCAGGCAGGGCACAAGGGAGGCACCAGGCCGCAACCCACGTACACACAGGGTGCCAGCCAAGAGAGTCCAGGCCCAGCTCGGAGCCCCCTGAATAGCTCTCACACAAGGCTCAGGTAGAGCGTCCAAAGGGAGATCAGTGACACAGGGCCTGGCCCCAGACCCACATTCCACTCCACTCTACTGACCTGCCACTGCACAGGTGTATCAGCCAATAAAGTCGTCAGAGCTGTGAAGGATTCCGTAGCACCAATAGATAGACAATCTCTCCCAACCTCTGCCTCCTCTGGCCCGATCCAGCCAGCAACCATTTCCAAGCACCAAGGCATCAGGGACACCAGGGGCCCACCACGCAACCACCAGTCTGCACAGGGTATCTTCAATCCACCCCAGGCCACTAGCGGCTGCAATCCACCAGCAGGCGTAGAGGGCACAGGGAGCGCAAAGTCAACCAGGCGCAATCCAAAGTGCACCGCAGCTCCAGCCCCATGTCCAGCCAACTCCGGCAGCCACAGCAGTCTTCCTGGCTCGGCTCGGCGCGCGCGTGCTCCAACCCTCTCCAGGCCACAGCTCCTCCTCAGGCCGCGGCTCGAATCAGCCGCCGATCCGGCCACAGCAGGGGATACCAGGAACACCCCAACCGAAATCCTCCGCGTCTCAAGTCTGCGGCGCACCTCCCGGGCTCGCTCGTCCACCACCCGAACTGGGAGAGAAAGCGCCTACCAGCCGCACAGACCGTGCCACGCCTCACCACAAGGCCCTGCTCTGATGAGCCGGGGAAACCGCATCAAGAAACCCGTCGCGGGTCCAGCCGCCAGCATCAGGGCAGTCACCAAGCTCCCAAGGAAGCAGCAGCGCTAACCAAGCGCCCGATCCGCCGCTCTGCCAGGAGAAATGTACGACGCAGACCCTAAGCCCGGCAGAGCCTCACGGAGTGACGGCCATCTTGCTGGCAGGCCTGGCCACGCCCCATGGTCATTCGTTTTTACTGCGGTTTTGAATAGTTTTATTACTTCAAATGGCCCTATAAATTTAGTAGGTCGTTTCTCACGTCTAGGAGATTTTATCTTTACCCACTCACCAATTTTTATTCGAGTTTCTTTCACACTTTTGCGTACATCATACCATCCCTTCCTCTAAACTTTCTTACTCTGTTCCTTGTTTCTCCATCCGTCCACATCATTGATAAAAGGATCAATGGTCAACCGTTTTTCTTGTACCCACCCAGGAGCCACCTCATGACAACGTAATCTTCCCCTAAATAGGCAAAAGGGTCCCGTGGAGGAGTGTGGAGTTAAGCGATATTCATGCACCTTTTTTTTATTTCACTCTCCCACTTAACTCCTTGTGCTTGTGCCAGTTGTATACTTTCTTTGAGCACCTTAATAAAACGTCCCACCAAACCATTCGACTCAGGATGATACAAGGCCGCTCTTTTGTGTTTAATGCCTCTATCCTTCAAAAAGGACTCCATAATCTTTGATGTAAATTGGACACCATTGTGAGTTAGAATTGAAGAGGGAAACCCTTCCCTCTCAAAAAGTTCCTCAAGAAAAGCAATTACGTCTCCAGACTCCGCAGAACTCACAATCTTTATCTCTGGCCACCTGGAATACATATCAATAGATACCAAAACGTAACGATCTACCAAGCCTAATCTCACCAGACCGAGAATATCTAAAGCCACATCTATCCATGGTCCTAAGACATCCTCTCTTATCACCATTGGTTGAACCCTACACTTTAAAACTTTGTCTGATTGAGCACAGATTTGACACTCTCTCACCTCTCTCTCCACCATGGTATCCATGGCGAGCCACCAATATGTAGCCCTTAATCTTCCTTTGGATTTAGAAATACCCATATGACTAGCATGAGCATGTGCTACCAATTTCTTCCTCAAAGAATGGGAAGAAATTAACGTACTATCTCTTACCAAGAGATGGTCAATGACCGCCAATTCATCTCTTACCTGCTAGAAAGGTACCAGAAGCTCTTCACAACTTTTCTTTACACCCCATCCGCAATATTATCTTTCAGCAACTCTTCCTTCCATTCCGATTCCTGAATAACAGTGCTTGTGATGAGACAAACTTTAACATCCTGATCAAAATCATCACCTGCAAAATAATCTTCATCAGCAACATCATTCTCAACTCCTGCTTCCTTGGAAGAATATGTCTCGCAAAGTCTAGAAAGACAGTCAGCTTGTACATTCAACACTCCTGGTATATAGGAGACAGTATACTCAATTTCTTGTACGGCCACAACCCACTTGCGAATTCTGTGAGAAACCAAGTCAATTCCCTTGTTCTTGAACACTTCTTTCAAAGGTTTGTGGTCTGTGATAACTTCAAAGTTGCGACCCCATAAAAACATCCTCAGTTTCCTAACTGCCCAGTAAACACCTAGTTCCTCATTTTCAATCACAGAATAATTACATTTTGCTCCTTTCAAGCTTCTTGACAAAAATAAAATGGTCCTATTCACACCTTTGGTTCTCTGCATTAGAACTGCACCAATACCCTTTGAATTGGCTTCACACATCAACATAATCTCATCTTTGGAGTCATAACTGCCCAGGTCAGCTGCACTTCATAAACCACACTTTATATCATGGAATTAATTTGTACATTGAACACACAATAAAAATTCAACACCTTTCTTCAAAAGACCTCTCATGCACCTTGTTCTCTCTGCAAATTTTTGTACAAATCTGTTCCAGAATTCAGCCATACCAAGAAACTTTACCAGTTCCTCCTTGTTTTCTGGGACTGGCATATTGGTGATTGTGTCAACTAAAGCCGCTTTAGGACGAATCCCTTTTTCAGAGATTTCATGACCCAAATATTAAATCGTGAAAGTATTAAACATGCATTTCCCAGATTTTAGAGTTAGACCTGAGTCTCTTAGTCTGTGTAGGACCTTTTCTAATGTTTTATCATGTTCAGTCAAGTCAGCTCCATATATTAAAATGTCATCTTGATAAATTTTAATACCTTCCACCCCTCTCAAGACTTTTTCAAGTGCTCTTTGAAAAACGGATGCCGCTGAGATTAGACCAAAAGGCATCCTGAGGAATTTGAAGGTGCCGAAAGGGGTAATAAAAGTTGTAAGATCCTGGGATGACGGATGTAATTTTATCTGATGATACGCTGATGAAAGGTCAAGTGTTGAAAAATGCTTGGCACCATTAAGGGAACACAACATTTCATTAATGTTGGGGAGAGGATGATGATCTACTACCACAGCTTTATTCAATTCTCTGAGGTCCACACAGAGTTGTGCCTCTCCATTGGCCTTATTTGCCATAACTACAGGGGCCACCCACTCTGATGCTTCAACTTCTTCAATTATATTACTAGAAAGTAATTTGTCAATCTCCTCCTTCATTTTTTGTTTGACAGAGAAAGGGACAGATCTTAATTTCGCAACTTTGAGTAGAGCCCCAGGCTTCAATCTAACCTCAAGTAGATAATCATTTAGACAACCTATTTTCTTATTGAAAACTTTGGAGAATTTGCTTATCCATATTTTTCCCGATTCTTCCACCTGATTAACAGAAGGAGCATCTTTCAAGATTACTGAAGGAACATCATTAGGATCCAAATAAACACGTAAATCACGTTGATGAAACCAGCTTATCAAAGAATCGCCTTCTAAGGACACATACACTTTAACTGGAATGATACGTTTCTTAAACTCAATAGTACCCCAAAAGTACCCAAGTAATTTATCTGGTACCCCACCATATCCTTTGGGACTGTTATCAGGCTTAAACAACTTAAGTTTACCTTCTAAGTGCTGATCGTAAAAACTTTCTGGAACAAGGGTTATTTTTGCTCCAGAGTCAAACAAGATTTTAACAGCCTCACTATTGACTAAAATTGTTTCCACAGGACCACTCAAACATCCACTCCTGTTTTGCAAAATCTCAATCTCATTTACAAAGTCTACTTCAGCACTTATATCTTCACACTCTACCTCTCTCACTTTCTTAGTACTCATTTTTGTCCTGCAACATTTCGCTAAATGTCCCTTTCTACCACAGCTTTTGCAGAATATTTTCCAAGCTGGACACACCTTATTGTTAGCCATGTGTCCCACATTGCCACACCTGAAACACTTACCCGGAAAAGGTTTTATCCCTTTAGGATCATTCTTGTCTTTGGAATATTTGATTTCTGTATTATAATTTTGCACTGTTTTGACAGAAAAACCTTCCTCTGCATCATGCTCAGTTGTCGTCATTTTATGGTTCTTCAACACCTCAACACAATTCTTAGAGTGCTCACACATTTTTGCAACAGGAAGTACTTCATCCAACGATGGGTTGTCTTTTTGCCACATGTTCTCTCTGGCCTTTCTAATGAGCATCCCAACATGAATTGATCTCTTAAGCACTCTTCAAAGGAAACTCCAAAAGCACAGGTAGCAGCAAGACAACGTAATGCAGTGATGTATTGCTCTATTGTTTGATCCTTGTTGCTATACTCTTTTCCAAAATTGATAGCGCTCCAAAATTGTGCAAACTTTGGGTAAAAAATGCAAATCAATTTTTTTTACACATATCTCATATTCATTGAGGCTGGCAGCATCATTGGCAGACAAATCAGGTAAGTTTTTAAATATCTCTTGTCCTTCGGTACCTTGACAGGTCATTAGTAAAGATGTCCTTCTTTCCGCACTGAGAGAAGTACCGCAGATTTTGGCATAATTAGTGAATACCTTTTTCCACTTTTCCCACTTGATAGGAGGTTCACCAGGAGATACTAAGAAAAAGGGGGCTGCTGGTACGTTTTGTATGTCGATATAGAATATTACGTAAGGGAATTTACTCTAATTAGGTTTAGATACACTAAAACACACTCTATCACACAACAATAAGAGCTTAACGGGTTTCAATTTGTTAGATAAGAATATGTTATTTTTAAACGGTGGTACATTCAAGACAGTGAAAAAATACATAATATAAACAATGAGTCTTTATGCGCTTAAAGGTGTGCACATCACCATGGTATACTGGTGTCAAAGATCAAAGTCAGGTGTGCACAACACCGTGGTGCACTGAGATGAGAGATCAAAGATGTGTATATGAACAAATTGCTAAAAGAATAAGATTTTTAATGTAGTTGTGTAGGAAGTTGGCTCTGTATGTACTATTTCAAAGTAAGAAATAGTATGCACAGAGTCCAAGGGTTCCCCTTAGAGGTAAGATAGTGGCAAAAAGAGATAATTCTAATGCTCTATTTTGTGGTAGTGTGGTCGAGCAGTAGGCTTATCAGAGGGTAGTGTTAAGCATTTGTTGTACACACACAGGCAATAAATGAAGAACACACACTCAAAAATAATTCCAGGCCAATAGGTTTTTATATAGAAAAATATATTTTCTTAGTTTATTTTAAGAACCACCGGTTCAAGATTTACAAACAATACTTTAAATGAAAGGTATTTAACTCGGGTATCTTAAGAACTTTGAATTATCACAATAGCATGTACAGTTTTGGCAAAAATTGCAATAAGCTATTTTAAAAGTGGACACATTGCAAAAATCAATAGTTCCTGGGGGAGGTAAGTAAATGTTAAGTTCACTGGTAAGTAAAACACTTACAGGGCTCAAAGTTGGGTCTAAGGTAGCCCACCGTTGGGGGTTCAAGGCAACCCCAAAGTTACCACACCAGCAGCTCAGGGCCGGTCAGGTGCAGAGGTCAAAGTGGTGCCCAAAACACATAGGCTTCAATGGAAATAGGGGTGCCCCGGTTCCAGTCTGCCTGCAGGTAAGTACCCGCGACTTCGGGGGGCAGACCAGGGGGGTTTTGTAGGGCACCGGGGGGGACACAAGTCAGCACAGAAAGTACATCCTCAGCGGCACAGGGGCGGCCGGGTGCAGAGTGCAAACAGGCGTCGGGTTTGCAATAGGTTTCAAAGGGAAACCCAGGGGTCTCTTCAGCGATGCAGGCAGGCAAAGGGGGGGCTCCTCGGGGTAGCCACCACCTGGGCTAGGAAGAGGGCCACCTGGGGGTTGCTCCTGCACTGGAGGTCGGATCCTTCAGGTCCTGGGGGCTGCGGGTGCTGTGGGTTTCCCAGGCGTCGGGTTCTTTCAAGCAGGCAGTCGCGGTCAGGGGGAGCCTCTGGATTCCCTCAGCAGGCGTCGCTGTGGGGGCTCAGGGGGGGTCAACTCTGGCTACTCACGGGCTTGCAGTCGCCGGGGAGTCCTTCCTGTAGAGTTAGTTTCCGCAGGTCGAGCCAGGGGCGTCGGGTGCAGAGTGGAAAATCTCACGCTTCCGGCGGGAAACGTGTGGTCTTTAAAAGTTGCTTCTTTGTTGCAAAGTTGCAGTTTCTTTGGAACAGGGCCGCTGTCCTCGGGAGTTTCTTGGTCCTTTTAGATGCAGGGTAGTCCTCTGAGGCTTCAGAGGTCGCTGGACCCTGGGGGACGCTTCGCTGTTGCAGTTTTTCTTGAAGTGGGGAGACAGGCCGGTAGGGCTGGGGCCAAAGCAGTTGGTGTCTCCGTCTTCTCTGCAGGGCTTCAGGTCAGCAGTCCTTCTTCGTCTTCAGGTTGCAGGAATCTATTTTGCTAGGTTCTGGGGGCCCCTAAATACTCAATTTAGGGGGGTGTTTAGGTCTCGGAGGTTAGTAGCCAATGGCTACAAGCCCTGAGGCTGGCTACACCCTCTTTGTGCCTCCTCCCAGTGGGGAGGGGGGCACATCCCTAATCCTATTGGGGGAATCCTCCATCTGCAAGATGGAGGATTTCTAAAAGTCAGAGTCCCCTCAGCTCAGGACACCTTAGGGGTTGTCCTGACTGGCCAGTGACTCCTCCTTGTTTTTCTCATTTTCTCCTCCTGCCTTGCCACCAAAAGTGGTGGCTGTGGCCGGATGGGCGGGCATCTCCACTAGCTGGGATGCCCTGTGGCGCTGTAACAAAGGGGGTGAGCTTTTGAGGCTCACCGCCAGGTGTTACAGTTCCTGCAGGGGGAGGTGAGAAGCACCTCCACCCAGTACAGGCTTTGTTACTGGCCACAGAGTGACAAAGGCACTCTCCCCATGTGGCCAGCAACATCTCTGGTGTGTGGCAGGCTGGCAAAAACTAGTCAGCCCACACTGGAAGTCTGGTATGTTTTCAGCGGGCATCTCTAAGATGCCCTCTGGGTGTATTTCACAATAAAATGTACACTGGCATCAGTGTGCATTTATTGTGCTGAGAAGTTTGATACCAAACTTCCCAGTTTTCAGTGTAGCCATTATGGTGCTGTGGAGTTCGTGTATGACAGACTCCCAGACCATATACTCTTATGGCTACTGTGCACTTACAATGTCTAAGGTTTTGCTTAGACACTATAGGGGCATAGTGCTCATGCACCTATGCCCTCACCTGTGGTATAGTGCACCCTGCCTTAGGGCTGTAAGGCCTGCTAGAGGGGTGACTTACCTGTGCTATAGGCAGTGTGAGGTTGGCATGGCACTCTGAGGGGAGTGCCATGTCGACATAGTCATTTTCTCCACACCAGCACACACAAGCTGGCAAGCAGTGTGTCTGTGCTGAGTGAGGGGTCCCCAGGGTGGCATAAGACATGCTGCAGCCCTTAGAGACCTTCCCTGGCATCAGGGCCCTTGGTACCAAGGGTACCAGTTACCAGGGACTTACCTGGATGCCAGGGTGTGCCAATTGTGGAGACAAAGGTACAGGTTAGGGAAAGAACACTGGTGCTGGGGCCTGATTAGCAGGCCTCAGCACACTTTCAAATCATAACTTGGCATCTGCAAAGGCAAAAAGTCAGGGGGTAACCATGCCAAGGAGGCTTTTCCTTACAACCCCCCCCCCCCCAAACGAAGGAGGATGAGACTAACCTTTCCCAAGAGAGTCTTCATTTTCTAAGTGGAAGAACCTGGAAAGGCCATCTGTATTGGCATGGGCAGTCCCAGGTCTGTGTTCCACTATAAAGTCCATTCCCTGTAGGGAGATGGACCACCTCAACAGTTTTGGATTTTCACCTTTCAATTGCATTAGCCATTGGAGAGGTCTGTAGTCAGTTTGAACTACAAAGTGAGTACCAAAGAGGTTGGATTCAGCTTCCTCAGGGACCAAACCACAGCAAAGGCCTCCCTCTCAATGGCACTCCAACGCTGCTCCCTGGGGAGTAACCTCCTGCTAATGAAAGGAACAGGCTGGTAAAGGCCATCATCATTTGTTTGGGACAAAACTGCCCCTATCCCATGTTCAGCGGGATTAGTCTGCACAATGAACTGCTTGGAGTAATCTGGAGCTTTTAGAACTGGTGCTGTGCACATAGTTTGTTTCAGGGTGTCAAAGGCCTGTTGGCATTCTATAGTCCAGTTTACCTTCTTAGGCATTTTCTTGGAGGTAAGTTCTGTGAGGGGTGTCACTATTGATCCATATCCCTTCACAAACCTCCTGTAGTAGCCAGTCAAGCCAAGGAATGCCCTGACTTGAGTCTGGGTTTTTGGAGCTACCCAGTCCAGAATAGTCTGGATCTTGGGTTGGAGTGGCTGAACTTGGCCTCCACCTACAAGGTATCCCAAGTAAATCACAGTCCCCTACCCTATCTGACATTTGGATGCCTTGATAGAGAGGCCTGCTGCTTGCAGGGCCTTCAAAACCTTCTTCAGGTGGACCAGGTGATCCTGCCAGCTGGAGATAAAGACAGCAATATTGTCAAGATAAGGTGCACTAAAGGACTCCAAGCCAGCAAGGACTTGATTCACCAACCTTTGGAAGGTGGCAGGGGCATTTTTTAAGCCAAGGGGCATTACAGTAAACTGATAATTCCCATCAGGTGTGGAGAATTCTGTCCTTTCTTTTGCTCCTGGTGCCATTTTGATTTGCCAGTACCCTGCTGTCAAGTCAAAGATACTCAAGTATCTGGCAGCACCTAGTTTGTCAATTAACTCATCTGCCCTTGGAATGGGATGGGCATCTGTCTTGGTGACAGAATTAAGTCCTCTGTAGTTCACACAAAACCTCATCTCTCTCTTACCATCTTTGGTGTGAGGTTTGGGGACTAAGACCACTGGGCTAGCCCAGGGGCTGTCAGAGTGCTCAATGACTCCCAATTCCAGCATCTTGTGGACTTCCACTTTGATTCTTTCCTTAACTTGGTCAGATTGTCTAAAACTTTTGTTTTTGACAGGCATGCTGTCTCCTATGTCCACATCATGGGTACACAGGTGAGTCTGACCAGGGGTTAGGGTAAAAAGCTCAGCAAACTGTTGTAAGACTTTCCTGCAGTCAGCTTGCTGTTGGCCAGAGAGGGTGTCTGAATAGATCACTCCATATACTGAGCCATCTTTATGGTCAGTGGAGAGGAGATCAGGGAGAGGTTCACTCTCAGCTTCCTGGTCATCATCTGTAACCATCAACAGGTTCACATCTGACCGGTCATGAAACAGCGTGAGGCGGTTCACATGGATCACCCTTTTGGGGGTCCTGCTAGTGCCTAGGTCTACCAGGTAGGTGACCTGACTCTTTCTCTCTAGCACTGGGTAAGGGCCACTCCATCTGTCCTGAAGTGCCCTGGGAGCTACAGGCTCCAGAATCCAGACTTTCTGCCCTGGTTGAAATTCAACCATAGCAGCCTTTTGGTCATATCACATCTTCTGAAGTTGTTGGCTGGCCTCAAGGTTTTTACTTGCCTTTTCCATGTACTCTGCCATCCTGGATCGTAGGCCTAGTACATAGTCCACTATATCTTGTTTAGGCTCATAAAGAGGTCTCTACCAGCCTTCTTTTACAAGAGCTAGTGGTTCCATGACAGGATGGCCAAACAGAAGTTCAAAGGGGGAAAACTCTACTCCCTTCTGAGGCACCTCTCTGTAGGCGAAAAGCAGACATGGCAGGACATCCCATCTCCTTTTGAGCTTTTCAGGGAGCCCCATGATCATGCCCTTCAATGTCTTGTTGAATCTTTCTACAAGACCATTGGTTTGTGGATGGTATGTGTGGTGAATTTGTAAGTCACCCCACAATCATTCCACATGTGTTTCAGGTATGCTGACATGAAGTTGGTACCCGTCAGACACCACCTCCTTAGGAAATCCCACTCTGGTAAAGATACCAATGTTTGCTTTAGCTACTGCAGGGGCAGTAGTAGACCTAAGGGGAATTGCTTCAGGGTATCTACAGTAGTAGCATGATCCACTACTACTAGTATGTCCCTGAGACTGTGGGAGGTTCAAGTGGACCCACTATGTCCACACCCACTCTTTCAAAGGGGACCCCCACCACTGGAAGTGGAATGAGGGGGGCTTTGGATGGCCACCTGTCTTACCACTGGCTTGACAGGTGGCACAGGAGACACAAAACTCCTTTACTTTCTGTGACACGTTGGGCCAATAGAAATGGTTGACTAACCTCTCCCAAGTCTTGGTTTGTCCCAAATGCCCAGCAAGTGGAATATCATGGGCTAAGGTCAGAATGAACTCCCTAAACTCCTGAGGCACTACCACTCTCCTAGTGGCACCAGGTTTGGGATCTCTTGCCTCAGTGTAGAGGAGTCCATCTTCCCAATAGGCCCTATGTGTTCCAGTGATTTTGCCTTTTGTTTCCTCAGCAGCTTGCTGCCTGAGGCCTTCAAGAGAGGGACAGGTTTCTTGCCCCTTACACAGCTGTTCCCTTGTGGGTCCCCCTGGCCTAGGAGTTCAACCTGATAACGTTCCAACTCCATGGGCTCAGTTCCCTCAGAGGGCAGAACTTCTTCCTGGGAAGAGAGGTTATTTTTCTTGTGTTGTGTTGAAGCTGGTTCCTCAGTCTTCTTTCCTTTTCTCTTGGAGGGTTGGGCCATTATTCCATGGTCCAACACCTCTTTTTCACCCTAAGCTCTGCACTGTGCCCTTGTCTTGACACACCAGTTCAGGGATACCCAGCATGTTCTGCATGGGTTTTGAGTTCTACCTCAGCCCATGGTGAGGACTCCAGGTCATTTCCAAGCAAACAGTCTTCAGGGATATTTGAGGAGACTACCACCTGTTTCAGGCCATTGACCCCTCCTCACTCTAAAGTTACCATAGCCATGGGATGTACTTTAGTCTGATTGTCAGCGTTGGTGAATGGATAAGTTTGTCCAGTGAGGTATTGTCCTGGGAAAACCAGTTTGTCTGTCACCATTCTGACACTGGCACCTGTATCCCTAAGCCCTTCTATACTAGTCCCATTAATTAAGAGTTGCTGCCTGTATTTTTGCATATTAGGGGGCCAGGCAGCCAGTGTGGCTAAGTCCACCCCGCCCTCAGAAACTAATGTAGCTTCAGTCTGAACCCTGATTTGCTCTGGGCACACCGTTGATCCCACCTGGAGACTGGCTATTCCAGTGCTAACTGGAGTAGAGTTTGAAGTGGAGCCTTTCTTGGGACAGGCCTTGTCTCCAGTTTGGTATCCCTGCTGATTACAGCTACAACACCAGTCCGTTTTGGGATCAAAGTTTTTATCCTTGTACCCAAAATTGGATTGTGAAGAGGCTTTGGACCCTCCCTCCTGAGCAGGTCTTTGGGGCCCTGTAGAAGACTTTTTACTTTTACCCTTGGATGTCTCAACACTCTTCCCCTGGGGAGTCTTTGTGACCCCTTTCTTTTGGTCACCCCCTGTGGAAGTCATGGTCACCCTAGTCTTGACCGAATGGTCCGCCTACTTTCCCAATTCTTGGGGAGAAATTGGTCCTAGGTCTACCAGATGCTGATGCAGTTTATCATTGAAACAATTACTTAAAAGGTGTTCTTTCATAAACCGTTTGTACAGCCCATCATAATCATTTACACCACTGCCATTAATCCAACCATCCAGTGTTTTGACTGAGAAGTCAACAAAATCAACCCAGGTCTGGCTCGAGGATTTTTGAGCCCCCCTGAACCTAATCCTGTACTCCTCAGTTGAGAATCCAAAGCCCTCAATCAGGGTAGCCTTCATGAGGTCATAGGATTCTGCATCTTTTCCAGAGAGTGTGAGGAGCCTATCCCTACACTTTCCAGAGAACATTTCCCAAAGGAGAGCACCCCAGTGAGATTTGTTCACTTTTCTGGTTGCACAAGCCCTCTTAAAAGCTGTGAACCATTTGGTGATGTCATCACCATCTTCATATTTAGTTACAATCCCTTTGGGGATTTTTAGCATGTCAGGAGTATCTCTGACCCTATTTAAATTGCTGCCACCATTGATGGGACCTAAGCCCATCTCTTGTCTTTCTGTTTCTATGGCTAGGAGCTGTCTCTCCAAAGCCAATCTTTTGACCGTCCTGGCTAGCAGGAGGTCATCTTCATTGAGACTGCTCTCAGTGCTTCTAGAGCTGTTTGACTCTCCTGTGAGAGAAGCAATATCTCTGACTACCACTTCTGGAGTCAGGGTTGGAGAAACCCTGGGCTCCCTATCTAGGACTGGAGGTGGGAAGTCCTCCACATCACTAGTGTCCCCCTCTGTGAGGCCAACATCAGAGGGGTTGTTTTTAGCAAACTCTGCCAAAAGCTTCTGGAGCTGTACTTTGGTAGGGTTTGAACCAGTTTTTATCTTTTTTATTTTGCAAAGAGACCTTAACTCTGACATCCTAAGATGCAAGTAAGGGGTGAGGTTGACTTCCACCACCATCTCTTCTGCATCAGACACTTTGGGCCTGATTCTTACTTCGGCGGGCGGCGGAGCAGACACTGAAATACTTTGTGGGGCCCTCTTACGGGGGCCCCTGCAGTGCCCACGCCATAGGCATGGGCACTGCAGGTGCCCCCAGGGGCCCCGCGGCACCCCCTACCGCCATCCTGTTCCTGGCGCGAGACCCGCCAGGAACAGGATTGCGGTAGGGTGTGTCAGAATCCCCATGGCTGCGGAACGCGCTCCACAGCCATGGAGGATTCTGTAGGGCAGCGGAAAACCGGCAGGAGACCGCCGGTTTTCCTTGTCTGACCGCGGCCGAACCGCCGCGGTCAGAATGCCCTGCGGGGCACCCCCTTTGTTTCTAAAAGTTGGAATACTTTTTAGGAATCTAAAACTATCTCTAGAATTTAATTCAAACTTTTACAAAACTTTTAAACTCAACTTTTGGAATTTAGTCATGTGATCAGGTATTGGCTAAGTAGTCTATCAAATGGAAAGTCTTGTACCCCACCGCTGATCCACCAATGTAGGAAGTTGGCTCTGTATGTACTATTTCAAAGTAAGAAACAGCATGCACAGAGTCCAAGGGTTCCCCTCAGTGGCAAAAAGAGATAATTCTAATGCTCTATTTTGTGGTAGTGTGGTCGAGCAGTAGGCTTATCAGAGGGTAGTGTTAAGCAGTTGTTGTACACACACAGGCAATAAATGAGGAACACACACTCAAAAATAATTCTAGGCCAATAGGTTTTTATATAGAAAAATATATTTTCTTAGTTTATTTTAAGAACCACTGGTTCAAGATTTACAAACAATACTTTAAATGAAAGGTATTTCACTCGGGTATCTTAGGAACTTTGAATTATCACAATAGCACGTACAGTTTTGGCAAACATGGCAATAAGCTATTTTAAAAATGGAAACTGCAAAAATCAACAGTTCCTGGGGGAGGTAAGTAAATGTTAAGTTCACAGGTAAGTAAAACACTTACAGGGTTCAAAGTTGGGTCCAAGGTAGCCCACCATTGGGGTTTCAAGGCAACCCCAAAGTTACCACACCAGCAGCTCAGGGCCGGTCAGGTGCAGAGGTCATAGTGGTGCCCAAAACACATAGGGGGTGATTCTAACCCTGGCGGTCGGTGATAAAGCGGCGGCCAACCCGCCAACAGGCTGGCGGTCCAAAAAATGGAATTCTGACCCTGGCGGGAACCGCCAACACAGCCCGCCACTTTAACACTCCGACCGCCACGGCGGGACAAACAAACAGCGCGGCGGTCACCGCCAACAGGCAGACGGCAGACAATGCACCGCCCACACTATCACGACCCACCAATCCGCCACCTTTTCCGGGGCGGGAGCACCGCCGATAAAAACACGGCGGAAACAGACTACGAATGGGAAAACGCTCACCTCTACGCACTCCACGAGCACGGAGGACAGCATGGAACCCGAATTGAACATCATACCTGCTCTCGTCTACCTTCTCATCTACCACGAGTACGAACTCCGGCGCAGACGTCAACGGTGAGTACTGCACCTACGACACACGGGAGGGGGGAGGACGAAAGGTTACGGGCACACACATATGCGACCCCCCCCCCCAATATGTACACACCAATGCAGAGCAACAAGTCACAGTGACACCACCCAAACCCCCCTGAAAAATGCAATGACATTTTCAAATTGGGAACAAATATTTATGTCCAAAATAGCCTCCGATCAGTATTGTTCAACTAGCAAAAATATTTACATTCAAAAAGTCTATATACACAGCAGTGGACAACTGAAGAAATTAGTCCTGCACATTTTACGAATTATCGATTTGTCCGTGGGCCAAAGTGTAGCAACACAAGGGCAAAGCCCACACAGGAGACCTGAGTCCTTTGGAGAGAACACTGCAGGGGCATCTGATGACAAAACTACAGGCACCTCAGGGGGAAGGGAAGGGGGGGGCACCACAGCCACATGAGTCCACGACGCCAGATCCACGAAGGGCCCACCATGCCCACTGCAATATCTTGGGGAGTGCAAAGCCACAGTCTCTCAATGTCTCTACAGTGGGTGGCTTGCCCACTGCAATATCCTGGGGAGTGCAAAGCCACAGTCTCTCAATGTCTCTACAGTGGGTGGCTTGCCCACTGCAATATCCTGGGGAGTGCAAAGCCACAGTCTCTCAATGTCTCTACAGTGGGTGGCTTGCCCACTGCAATATCCTGGGGAGTGCAAAGCCACAGTCCATCAGGTGGAGAAATAGCTCCACTGGTCAAGGAGGATGCATGATGGCCACAGTGAACCGTGAATTGTGTTTGCAGGAAGGGCCCAGCGGAGCGGTGCTTGAGACGGCGGGGCCCAGCGGAGCGGTGCTTGACAGGAAGGGCCAAGCGGAGCGGTGCTTGAGACAGCGGGGCCCAGCCGAGCGGTGCTTGAGACGGCGGGGCCCAGCGGAGCGGTGCTTGAGTTGAGGGGCCCAGCGGAGCGGTGCTTGAGACGGCGGGGCTCAGCGGAGCGGTGCTTGAGACGGCGGGGCCCAGCGGAGGGGTGCTTGAGACGGCGGGGCCCAGCGGAGCGGTGCTTGAGACGGCGGGGCCCAGCGGAGCGGTGCTTGAGTTGAAGGGCCCAGCGGAGCGGTGCTTGAGATGGCGGGGCCCAGCGGAGCGGTGCTTGAGACGGCGGGGCCCAGCGGAGCGGTGCTTGAGTTGAGGGGCCCAGCGGAGCGGTGCTTGAGTTGAGGGGCCCAGCGGAGCGGTGCTTGAGACGGCGGGGCTCAGCGGAGCGGTGCTTGAGACGGCAGGGCCAAGCGGAGCGGTGCTTGACAGGAAGGGCCAAGCGGAGCGGTGCTTGAGATGGCAGGGCCCTGTTCAGCGGTGCCTGTCTTCACGGCGGGGCCCTGTTCAGCGGTGCTCTTCTGCACGGCGGGGCCCTGTTCAGCGGTGCCTGTCTTCACGGCGGGGCCCTGTTCAGAGGTGCTCTTCTGCACGGCGGGGCCCTGTTCAGCGGTGCCTGTCTTCACGGCGGGGCCCAGTTCAGCGGTGCCTGTCTTCACGGCGGGGCCCTGTTCAGCGGTGCTCTTCTGCACGGCGGGGCCCTGTTCAGCGGTGCTCTTCCAGTAAGTCTAGGGAGCCAGACCTGGGCTGGACACCCTGCTCACTCGCCCTCCGACCGTGCAGTGGCAGGCCCCTTCGGGGACGGAGTCCTGGGCCCTTTGCTGTCGTCCCTTGCAGGCGGGATGGGGCTTGTGGGGCCCTCCTGCTCCGCGCTCCTGCTGGCTGACCTCTCCGCCCTGCTGCCCTTTCGCTCCTTAGATGGGGCTCTCGGGCCCTTGCCTCCCCTGGCTGTTGTGGCAGGTGAAGTGGCCGTTGGTAGCTCCTTGGGGGCAGCCGTCTCAGTCCTCTCACGGCGGCCCTTCAGTTTACGTGTCCTCTTGCCTGGGGGTGGGCTGGATGTCCCCTTGCTGCTCAGTGAAGTGTCACTGCCGCCAAAGGGTGGACTCCAGAAGCCATGCACCACTTGGACACTCGAAGCTGGGCTGGTGGTGGCTGCGGTGCTCTTGGGACTCTTAGCAGATGGAGGGGGTGGGTCAGGGGAGGGAAAGAGGTTAAGATGAGAGAGGTAATATTTCTTAGGACCAAGGTAAAGGGTAGGAGTAGTGGTGATGGAAGTGGAGGAAGAGGATGTGGTTGTAGGAGAGTCAGGTGTGCTGTCTTTGGGTGCAGGTGACTGAGACGTAGGCTGTCGTGAGGTGGTTGGCTGTTGGGTGGGTGGCTGCCTGCGTTTATGTGTCTTGGAAGAGGGGGTGACAGACACAGTGGGAGAGGACACAGGGGACGTGTAGATGGCAGTGGGGGTGGTGACTGCACGTGTGCGGACTGTAGTGGAGGGTGTGCTGGTGATGGAAGCACTGGCTGATGGTGGTGTGCATGCAGGTGTGAGTGTAGACGTCACAGGGAGGGAGGAGGGAGACGAGGAGGAGGGGGACACAGAGGTGGTAGTGACTGTTGGTATGTCTGCATCTGGGTGTTGCTTGGGTGAGTGTTTGTGGGTTCTGTGGTGCTTGTGTCTGGATGAGCTGGCCTTGGGTGTTGAGGTGTGTGCAGGCTGGTCTGATGGTGTGGATGGGATAGGCTGAGGAACAGGAGACAGAGAAAGGGTGGAGGCAGTTAGAAGAGGGAGACTGGAGACAGGGACAATGGCTGCCGTCAGTGCTGAGGCCAGAGCAGTGAACGATCGTTGATAGGCAGCCTGACCCGAATGAATGCCCTCCAGGTAGGCATTGCTCCGATGCACCTCCCTTTCCACCCCCTGGATGGCATTCAAAAGGGTAGTCTGCCCAACAATGATGGTCTGAAGGAGGTCAATGACCTCCTCACTGAGGGCAGCAGGGGTAACTGGGGCAGGGGCTGAGGTGCCTGGGGCGAAGGAGACGCCCGCCTTCCTGGGCGAGCGGGCACGGAGCGAAGGCTGAGAGACTGCAGGGAGGGCGGTGCTGGTGCGCTGGGTGGCGGCTGTACCTGTAGAGGCGGGGGGCCCGGATGTTGCCGCCACCGCTAGGGAGCTCCCAACCGAGGACGTGTCCGTGTCGCTGGTGTCTTCACCGGTCCCCGTTGTGGTGCTCCCCTCGCCCTCCGGATCACTGGTGCCCCCGGTGTCTGTTCCAGTGCCCACCGGGGCCTTGTGACTTGCAGCTCCCTCGTGCTCCGACGCCAAATCTCCTCCGCCTGATGATGCTAATGCACAAGAAGACAAAGAATAAGGGTGGGGGGAGAAATAAAAACAAGTTGAGTGCATGCCTTGTCAACACCGTTGGCGGAGAGGACAGACACAGGTGCCTCATGCACTAAGACGCGCAATTGGGGTACACTACTCAGTACTCCTGACTAGGCCAACAGGTCTAGGGACAACAGACGCGCACATGGGTGATGCAGGACCATGGATAGCTGTACTTGGCACCCTCCAGAGGTGGGGGGCGGGGGCACAGGGCCATGTCTAAGGGAGGGGACTACACTACAGAAAGCACCCTGGCCTACTGTCACCCACAGCCCTCCTCCCCCACCCAGACGCCTCAACTGCGCGTAAAGATAGCAGAATGTGCAGATACTCACCCCCTTGTGTCTGCTGTGATGTCCTCAAGCGCCCATCCAAATCAGGGTAGGCCACCGCCAGGATCCGGGACATCAGGGGGGTCAGGGTACGACTGGCACCCCTCCTAGGTCGGGAGGCCATCCCCAGCAGTGACTCGGCGGTCTTTCTGGTTCCACGGCGGATGTCCTCCCACCTCTTGCGGCAGTGGGTGCCCCGTCTGGTGTAGACCCCCAGGGCCCGGTCTTCCTTGGCGATGGCACGCCAAATGTCGATTTTCTGATGGGCGCTCACCTGTTTGACATGTACAGGGTGGGAAGGAGAAAACGTGATTTTTCTGCATGTTTGAAGTAAATGCCCCCCCCTCCCCAACCTTGCCATGTGGCCCATTCTCTCATCTGTCGTGCGTTGCACTCATCATTTTCTCCCCACCCCACCAACTTACATCCACCCCACTCCACACAGGCATCGCCCATTCCATGTGCACCCGGTGTACTTACCTGTTGGTCTGGAGGACCGTAGAGTAACGCATACTGGGGGAGGACCCCATCCACGAGCTTCTCCAACTCTTCAGACGTGAAGGCAGGGGCCCTTTCCCCAGTCGCAGCAGCCATTGTCACTTCCAGACCGAGGTCACAGCAGCACTTGCAGTATAGGTCCTCTCCTGTGGATGATCAGGTCTCGAGTGATTAAGCAGATAGAAAATGGCGGTCACGTCCGCGGCGGTGCGTACCGCGACCGCCGGCGCACCTCGTCATTGGCTCCTGAAACCCATAGGCTTCAATGTTAACCAATGCGGCTTCGTATAGCGGTCTTCGACCGCCTACCGCCACGGTGTGCCCCGCCAGCGCATTGACCTCACATCCCATTGTCCCACTTCACAGGTCAGGCAGCCGCCATTTCAAGGGCCCACATGGCATAATTTGTACTGCGTCACACAGGCCTAGGCCTTGCATTGCCACACATACACGCCTTTCAATACATAGATAACCGTGTGCTATGCAAGCTGTGGTGAACGTACCAGTGATTTGCTTGACTCTGTGCTCCATGTGGTCCTTCTTAGGCACCGTCCGCTGGGACTTGCGAGGAGAAGGATGAATCCTCGCGTGTACCGACCGCTGGTGGACCTGTCGACAATGGAAGAACGCCACATCATACTACGATACCGACTTGACCGTGCCACTATCCATGAACTGTGTGCCCAGCTGGAGCCAGCCCTGATGTCCCCCATCTGCCAACCCACAGGAATTCCCCCTCTGGTGCAGGTTCTGTCAGTCCTCCATTTTCTTGCAAGTGGCTCATTCCAGACGACAGTGGCCATGTCATCTGGAATGTCTCAGCCCATGTTTTCAAAAGTTTTGTCTAGAGTGTTGTCTGCCCTGACGAAACACATGCGGAGTTACATTCTATTCCCTGAGGAGGTTGATTTGGCCACTGTGAAGGGTGATTTTTATGCCTTTGGACATATCCCCAACATAATTGGTGCCATTGATGGGACCCATGTGGCCTTAGTACCCCCAAAAGACGATGAGCAGGTGTACAGAAACAGGAAAAGTTATCATTCTATGAACGTCCAGGTGGTCTGTTTGGCTGACCAGTACATCTCCCATGTAAATGCCATGTTCCCTGGTTCAGTGCATGACGCGTATGTGATGCGTAATAGCAGCATCCCTTATGTGATGGAACAGCTACAGGGACAACGTGTGTGGCTAATAGGTGACTCTGGTTACCCCAACCTGCCTTGGCTATTGACCCCAGTGAGGAATCCCCGGACCAGGGCTGAGGAACGGTACAATGAGGCCCATGGGCGGACTAGAAGGATCATAGAAAGGACCTTTGGCCTCCTGAAGGCCAGGTTTAGGTGCCTGCATATGACAGGGGGATCCCTGATGTACTCACCAAAGAAGGTGTGCCAGATCATCGTGGCCTGCTGTATGCTTCACAATCTGGCATTGCGACGTCAGGTGCCTTTCCTGCAGGAGGATGGTCCAGATGGTGGTGTTGAAGCAGCTGTGGAGCCTGCGGAGAGTGAAGAGGAGGAAGACTCAGAGGACGACACAGACAACAGGGACAGAGTTATCCAACAGTATTTTCAGTAGCACACAGGTAAGAATCACCCACGCCATTTTACATTTACTTGAAGACTCCTGCATCTCAACTTTGTCTATTTCCCCCCCGTTCTTTTAGACTGATGTTTGATTTTCCCTTCCCTTTTCAGTGCTGTATGACCCACTGCGTGACTTCTGGTTGGTTAGCCCATGGACTAATGCTTATTGACCTCGGTATGTTTTCAACACAAAGTTAAACGAACATAATTGATCTGTAATGTGTTATACATTTGTAAATAATACAGGCTGACTCCTGAGAGATTGCAGTGCAATGAGTGATTTATTTGTAGTGCTAGATAATGGTACATGATATTAACACGGTGATGGGTGGGGGTGGAGTAATGTCCATGGCAGAGTCCAGTTCTCAGTCTCACAGGTGCATTGTCCATATGCCTGTGGAAGGATGGAGCAGGGGCAGTTCAAGGTTGGACAGGGTGGCAATGTGGGACAGTGGGATGACTTCAGGGGGTATCTCATGCTGGCGGGGGTCTTGACATCCTACTCTGTCTATTTTTTTTATCTCAGGCTCCTCTTGCGGGGTGGTTGTTCTTCAGCAGGAGGTGGGGTTCTGGTGGCCTGTCGTTGTGGTGGGGCCTCCTGTCCATTAGCGCCGGCGGAGGTGGTAGGCTGTTCCTGGTCCGGGCTAGTGACAGGGGCCCTCTGTGGTGCCACATGGTCCCGCAACGTGTCTTCTATACGGTTCAGGGCCTGGACTATGCTCCCCATAGCGGTAGAGATGTTGGTGAGTTGATTGCTGAACCCCATGTAGCGTTCCTCCTACTGTGCCTGGATCTCCTGGAACCTGGCCAGTACCGTCGCCATCGTCTCTTGGGAGTGGTGGTAGGCTGCCATGATGGTGGTGAGGGCCTCTTGGAGAGTGGGTTCCCTGGGCCTCTCCTCCCTCCCCTGTCGCACAGCAGCCCTCCGAGTTGCCTGGTTTCCCCCGGCCTCTGTCCCCTGGACGGTGTGCCCACTACCACTGCCCCCAGGTCCCTGTTGTTGTCGGGGTGGTGGGTTAGCCTGGGTGCCCTGTAGTGGCAGACACACCGCTGATTGACCTGTCCTAGAGACAGAGGCATGGGCCCGCTGGGTGGGAGCTGTGCTGTTGGTCCCAGGTTCCAGGTCGACAGAGCTGCTGTCATCACTTGGGGCCTCTTCCGGGGGTGGGATGGACATTTCTGGACCCTCCTGACCGGTGTGTTGGCGTTCGGGTCCTACATGGGGTAAGAGAGTATGGTTATTGTTTCTGTGTGTGCTATTGCGTGCGATTTATGGGTGCCCTTGTCCCCCAGTGCTGCCATTCCCTTGGGGGAGGTGTTGTGAGGGTGTTTTGGGGGGGGGGTATGTGCAGTGGTCATGCTTAGGTGATGGGTGTCCATAGTTTGTGGTGGCATGCAGGGGTTGGTGTTGGGTGGGTTGTGCTGGAGAGACATTCTCAGGGAGGATGTGTGATGGGGGGTTGGGGGTGAGGGTGGTGGTGGGGGTTAGCATGCTGGGGGGGGTGAAGTAGTTGAGATTGTACTTACCAGAGTCCATTCCTCCGTGTACTCCAGCGAGGCCATCAGGATGCAGGATGTTTAGTACCTCTTGCTCCCATGCTGTGAATTCGGGTGGAGTGGGTGGGGGTCCCCCGCCAGTCTTCTGCACTGCGATGTTGTGTCGCGAGACCATCGAGCGCACCTTTCCCCGTAGGTCGTTCCAGCGTTTGCGGATGTCGTCCCGATTTCTGGGATGCTGTCCCACCGCGTTGACCCTGTCCACGATCCGCTGCCATAGCTCCGCCTTCCTGGCTATTGTGGTGTGCTGCACCTGTGAGCCGAAGAGCTGGGGTTCTACTCTTATAATTTCCTCCACCATGACCCGGAGTTCTTGGTCGGAAAAGCGTGGGTGCCTTTGGGGTGCCATGGGGTGGTGTGGATGAGGTGTGGGGTGGTGTATGTGGTGATGAGTGTGTTGGTGTGTGGTGCTTTGTGCTTCTATGTGGTGTGTGTGATGGTGTAGTGTGCCTCTGTGTGATGTAGCTCTCTATTCTGTGATGTGTCTCTCTCTCCTTCATCTCTGATCTTTGGTCGTAGGGGTTTGTGGGTGATGTGGGTGTGTGTTTTATATTGTGTTGGGTGTGTGGGAGTGGTGTGTGTATGTGTATCAGGTGTGTGTATTTCAAATTGTCCAATGTGGCTGTGTTTTGGAGCTGTGTGTGTATTTTGAGCGCGGCGGTGTGTACCGCCAATGGAATACCGCGGTTGAAAGACCGCCGCGTGGATTTGTGGGTCAGAATGACATGGGCGTGTTTCTGTTGGCGTGGCGGTGGAGGTTTGGTCATCTCCAGTTTACCACTGGCCGCTGATGTGGCGGCCTGCTGTGGATGTCGGATTTTTGGAGGTTTGTCAGTTGTGGGTCAGAATGACCATGGCGGTTTACCGCGGCCGCGGCGGTAGAATGGCAGACTTCTGACCGGCGGTAAGGGCCTTTTACCGCCGAGGTCAGAATGACCCCCATAGGCTTCAATGGAAATAGGGGTGCCCCGGTTCCAGTCTGCCAGCAGGTAAGTACCTGCGACTTCGGGGGCAGACCAGGGGGGTTTTGTAGGGCACTGGGGGGGACACAAGTCAGCACAGAAAGTACACCCTCAGCGGCACAGGGGCGGCCAGCTGCAGAGTGCAAACAGGCTTTGGGTTTGCAATAGTTTTCAATGGGAGACCCAGGGGTCTCTTCAGCGATGCAGGCAGGCAAAGGGGGGGGCTCGTCGGGGTAGCCACCACCTGGGCTAGGAAGAGGGCCACCTCGGGGTTGCTCCTGCACTGGAGGTCGGATCCTTCAGGTCCTGGGGGCTGCGGGTGCAGTGGGTTTCCCAGGCGTTGGGTTCTTTGAAGCAGGCAGTCGCGGTCAGGGGGAGCCTCTGGATTCCCTCGACAGGCGTCGCTTTGGGGGCTCAGGGGGGGTCAACTCTGGCTACTCACGGGCTCGCAGTCACCGGGGAGTCCTCCCTGTAGAGTTAGTTTCCGCAGGTCGAGCCGGGGGCGTCGGGTGCAGAGTGGAAAGTCTCACGCTTCCGGCGGGAAACGTGTGGTCTTTAAAAGTTGCTTTTTTGTTGCAAAGTTGCAGTTTCTTTGGAACAGGGCTGCTGTCCTCTGGAGTTTCTTGGTCCTTTTAGTTGCAGGGTAGTCCTCTCAGGGGGACGCGTCGCTGTTGCAGTTTTTCTTGAAGTAGGGAGACAGGCCGTTAGGGCTGGGGCCAAAGCAGTTGGTGTCTCTGTCTTCTCTGCAGGGCTTTTGGTCAGCAGTCCTTATTCATCTTCAGGTTGCAGGAATCTATTTTGCTATGTTCTGTTCTGTTTAGGTCTGGGAGGTTAGTAGCCAATGGCTACTAGCCCTAAGGCTGGCTACTCCCTCTTTGTGCCTCCTCCCGGTGGGGAGGGGGGCACATCCCTAATCCCATTTGGGGAATCCTCCATCTGCAAGATGGAGGATTTCTAACAGTCAGAGTCACCTCAGCTCAGGACACCTTAGTGGTTGTCCTGACTGGCCAGTGACTCCTCCTTGTTTTTCTCATTATCTCCTCTGGCCTTGCTGCCAAAAGTGGGGGCTGTGGCTGGAGGGGCGGGCATCTCCACTAGCTGGGATGCCCTGTGGCGCTGTAATAAAGGGGGTGAGCCTTTGAGGCTCACCGCCAGGTGTTACAGTTCCGGCAGGGGGAGGTGAGAAGCACCTCCACCCAGTACAGGCTTTGTTACTGGCCACAGAGTGACAAAGGCACTCTCCCCATGGGGCCAGCAACATGTCTGGTGTGTGGCAGGCTGGCAAAAGCTAGTCAGCCCACACTGGAAGTCGGGTATGTTTTCAGGGGGTTTCTCTAAGATGCCCTCTGGGTGTATTTCACAATAAAATGTACACTGGCATGCGTGTGCATTTATTCTGCTGAGAAGTTTGATACCAAACTTCCCAGTTTTCAGTGTAGCCATTATGGTGCTGTGGAGTTCGTGTATGACAGACTACCAGACCATATACTCTTATGGCTACCCTGCACTTACAATGTCTGACGTTTTGCTAAGACACTGTAGGGGAATAGTGCTCATGCACCTATGCCCTCACCTGTGGTATAGTGCACCCTGCCTTAGGGCTGTAAGGCCTGCTAGAGGGGTGACTTACCTATGCCATAGGCAGTGTGAGGTTGGCATGGCACTCTGAGGGGAGTGCCATGTCGACTTAGTCATTTTCTCCCCACCAGCACACACAAGCTGGCAAGCAGTGTGTCTGTGCTGAGTGAGGGGTCCCCAGGGTGGCATAAGACATGCTGCAGCCCTTAGAGACCTTCCCTGGCATCAGGGCCCTTGGTACCAAGGGTACCAGTTACAAGGGACTTACCTGGATGCCAGGGTGTGCCAATTGTGGAGACAAAGGTACAGGTTAGGGAAAGAACACTGGTGCTGGGGCCTGTGGCAAAAAGGCAGGGGGTAACCATGCCAAGGAGGCATTTCCTTACAAGTTGTGAATCAAGAATAAGGAAGATCTTTTCTGTTTACACTGTCTTTCCGTGGTGACAGATGTTTGTAAAAAAAAACGGGTTGCCTGGCAACAGGTAACGCACTATGGATGCGTCGGTGTACGGGGCTTAGCGTCCTTAGTCACTATGGAAACAAGCAAAGACACAGTTGAAGAGGCGTGACTCAGCAAGGTGTCATGCCTTTACGTTTTTCGCGTGCAAGTGGAAGGAGAAATTGCGCACGCGAGGTTCTGCAACGTGTTGTGCCGTCACATTCTTCGCGTCACACGGCAAAGCTGAATTAAATATAATGCGCATGGTTGATTACACTTGCTGCTCGCGCTTCAGTCTAGGCATCCCAATCGCACAAACAAGCCAAGTCCGGACGAAGACACTTGGAAGTAACTTGCCTGATTGAGCAGACTTGCCTGACTTCTACCGCCTTCAAAGTCGAAGTAAAACTGGAAGAGAAGTCATGACTGGCATGAAACACAGTACCCAGTTGAGGCTTCCATTCTTTAAGTCCCTCGTCGCCAAAATGAGGTAACAGATGAGCGGTTTCTTTAAAAAGTAGTAGAGCCAACTTGGTGTATTATACGATAAGTACGATGTCTAGAAGCCTCATCCTGTCAGCAAGACGTTGAAACACAACTGCCTCAGAAAGAACCTCCTTTGACCTGTTGCATTTTATATTCTAAGAACTGTCTTGCTTATGAGGTTGAGTTGCTCCTATAGTAACAGAACATTTCTTAATAATAAATGGTAACATAAACAAATGGACATTACCACAGATGGCTCTGCGGTTTGGGTGTAAAGGTAATTGGGGAAAGGGTGACTTTGTGGTTAGGGGCTAGAGGTAAAAGGGGCAATAGTTTCTTTGGAGTTTGGTTTTTAGAGGTAAAAGGAGGCATAGTTGACTTTGGGTTTTAGGGCTGGGTAGAGATAAAGGAAGGTTTCAGTAACTAGTTAGAGGTAAAAGGAGGCAAGGGGGAATTGGAGTTAGGGGTAGTTAGAGTTAAAGGAAGACTAGGCAAATTTGGGTGTTGGGATCCATAGAGGTAAATAGATGCAAGGGGGACTTTGGGGTTTGTTGGTGGGTAGAAGTAAATGAAAGCAAGGACGAATTTGGGTTTTGGGGTAGAGGTAAAGGGCACATGGGTGACTTTGGAGTTTGGGGGTAGAGGTAATGAGGGGCAAGCACAACTTTGGGGTTTGGGGGATTGAAGGTAAAGGGGACAAGGGAACTTTGGGGTTTGGCAAGCTTAGAGGTAAAGGTGGCTGGAAGAAAATGACTCCTCGGCATGGTTACCCCCTGACTTTTTGCCTTTTGCTGATGCCAAGTTATGATTGAAAGTGTGCTGGGACCCTGCTACCCAGGCCCCAGCACCAGTGTTCTTTCCCTAAACTGTAACTTTGCTTCTAAAATTGGCACAGCCCTGGTACTCAGATAAGTCCCTTGAAAATGTTACCCCTAGAACCAAGGGCCCTAATGCCTGGGAAGGTCTCTAAGGGCTTCCATAACCTGCTTGAGCGTGCTGCCACGCAGTTTGATCTTCCAATGCTTGCAACTCAGCAGGATTGCTTCCTATATGCTTTTAAAGAGCCCCACAGGAAAATGGTCAGAGCTATACCCATCATAGACCATGTTTGGAGCCAGGGTCTGAAAAGTATGGAGACCAGCAACGGTCCCTGCAGTTCTGCCGAGACTGGATAAGAAATATAAACCCACGGAGGATGCTCCGGCTTGCCTCTCAGGACACCTGAAGCTGAACTCCGTTATATCGGAAGCCACCCAACGACCGTCCAGGAACCCCTCTACGCCAGTGACATCACCGCCAGATAAAGAAGTGAGACACTTAGATAACATCGGCAAGCGTTTCTCCTCCATGTCCGCTACTGTGGTAAGGGCAGCCAATTCCCTTGCTCTACTGGGCAGATATGATCAACAGCTCTGGTCTGACATATCCCAATCACTGGAGGAGCTTTCAGACACTTCCAAAACAAAAGCTAGGAAGGTACTTGTAGAGGGCCAGCAATCTTCATCAGAGATCATCGATTGTGCACTGGATATAGCAGCAATGGGCTTCAGATTACTCGCGGGTTCAGCTGTGTTGAAACGTCAGGGTTGGCTCAAAGCCACCAACTTTCGTCCCGCAGTACAGAGAAAAATTCTGTATCTTCCATGTGACGAGGAAGCACTATTTGGCAAGCACGTCAACGACGCCCTTCAAGCCATCAAGTCTGATATGGAGACTGCAAAATCCTTAGGCACTCTGCAGTACAGGAAAGTGTCCTTTTGTGGTGCTAGGGGCAGAGGTCAACCTTCCTTTCCTGGGGGATACCAGCAATATAGGTACCCATCCTATTCCTCCACTTACCAGCCTTCTAGGACACAATACCAGCCAAGGCAACCGCCTCCCGCAGCCTATACCAGGCCCTCCCACAAGAGCAAGTCTGGGAGACATCCTAAAGAATCGGCACGTAGACAATGACTGTCTAACGACATGTCCTATACACTCTCCTCCTACAATCTATCACAGAATTCTAAAACATCATATCCAACGCTGGCAACAAATAACCAAAGACAAGTGGGTGCTGGATGTCGTCCGCTTCGGACACCTGTTGGAATTCACCCAGATTCCCCCTTCAATGCCTCCATCCCAGATTTGTCAAAAACACCTTTGTCTACTCCGCTTGGAGGTAATAACCATGCTGAAGAAAGGGGCTATAGAGTCTGTTCCACACTCCCAGAGAGGAAAAGGTTTCTACACCCGCTTCTTTCTCATCCGAAAAAAGTCTCGCTTCTGGAGGCCAATTCTGCTGGACTTACGGGAGTAAAACAAGTACCTCAAGAAACAAACATTTCGGATGGTCACCCTTCAAGACGTCCTCCAGCTTCTGAACAGAGCAGACTACATGGCCTCTCTAGACCTTCAGGACGCGTACTTTCACATTTCCATTCATCCACCCCACAGAAAGTACCTGAGGTTTGCAGTCAACGGCAAACAGTTCCAGTTCAAGGTCCTTGCCTTTGGCCTACGTTCAGCACCACAAATCTTCACCAAATGTCTAGCGCCAGTGGCGGCCTACCTAAGGAGAAACAAACACCATGTTTTTCCCTACCTCGATGACTGGTTAGTAAAAGCTCCAGATGTCCAGTCAGCAGAAAACTCAGTCAAGGCGACACTGCACCTTTTCAAGGAATTAGGCCTTACACTCAACAAAGAAAAATCATTCCTACAGCCATCCACTCAATTAGCCTCCCTAGGGGCTATCTTAGACACTCAACGAGCCAAAGCCTATCCAGTGACTGACAGACAAACAAGGTTAATACAGCTGACAAGGCGCTTCCAAAGAAGAAAGTGTCTTTCAGTTCGGCGGTACAAGTCCTTACTGGGCATGATGTCGTCATGTATAAGCCTCATTCCATTCTGCCGCCTGTGAATCTGCCCAATTCATGAGGAGCTGGACAGGCAATGGATGCAAGCACGAGGATCCTTCAAGGATACCATCCTCGTAACACCGCGCATGGTCCATTCTGTGGATTGGTGGACAAATCCCGAGAACATTTCCAAAGGACTCAGCTTCTTGGCATAAGTTCCTCCAATGATTGTAACTATGGATGCATCGCTCACAGGATGGGGGCGCTTGCTTTCAGGACCTTTGGGTGAGCGAAAAGTGGCCATCCTCTAACCGTCTGTTCCACATAAATATTCTCGAGCTGAGAGCGGTCTATTATGCCTTGCAAGCCTTCCGAGGATACGAGGGTCAGCAGTTCTGGTCAGGACAGACAATACCACCACGATGCACTATTTATACAAGCATGGAGGAACACTTTCCCACATACTCTCTTGAGAAGCACAAACCATCTGGAAATGGTGCATTCACCACTCAATCCACATAAGTGTGGAGCATGTCCCAGGCCTACAGAATACCATCGCAGATTCGCTAAGCAGGTTGGCGACATCCTTCCACGAGTGGGAATTAGACCAGAGAACACTAGATTGAATCTTCGACCAGTGAGGAAAACCAAATCAGGTCCTATTTGCATCCTCCCAGAACTCCAAATGCCGACATTATGCAAGCTGGCATCACCAACAGAGATCATGGGGGGATGCACTTTCGATCGCCTGGTCAGGGATCTATGCGTACGCTTTTCCTCTGATCCCTCTCCACTCAAGGGTGATCAGGAAGATGAAGACGGATCGCTGCCAGCTGATCCTAATAGCTCCAGCGTGGCGGCTTCAACCATGGTGCACGGAGTTGCTTCTCCTGTCGGCCTGTCCACCCATCACACTCAGACCAATTCCGGAGCTATTTACCATCAACTGGGAGGCACCCGGTTCCCAAGTCTCTCAGTTTATACGCTTGGCTCCTGAATACAACGAATTTGGCCATCTAGATCTACTGACTGAGTACAGAGAAGTGCTAGCTAACCCACTTGCAGCTAGCACCTACAAATCTTACCGCCTAAAATGGAAACGATTTTGTGTATGGTGCGAAACTCAAAATTAGCACCCTCTATCCTCCACACCGGAGGCAGTGTTGCCATATTTCTTACAGCTGGCATGTTCCGGTCTGGCTCATTCCTCAATTAGAGTCCATTTAGTGGCCATCTCCAGATACAGAAGAGTACCAGGCAAACCGTCCTTATGCGCTCTCAGATTAGTAAAGCAATTCCTGAAAGGTCTCTTCAGATCTTTTCCTTCAGTTAAGCCTCCGCCGCCAGCATGGCAATTTAACATCGTCTTTGGCCAGCTTATGAAGGAGCCTTTTGAGCCTATCCACAGGGCGGACATCAAGTACCTCACTTGGAAAGTGGCTCTTCTTCACGCCGTTACTTCGGCAAGCAGAGTTAGTGAAATTCAAGCTTTCACTATACAAGAACCTTTTTTGCAGTTCAAACAAGACAGAGTCATCCTGTGCATCAATCCCAAATTCGTTCCTAAAGTGCCTTCGGAATTCCATATCAAAGAGCCGGTGGTGCTCAAAACTTTCTTCCCAAACCCATAAACTACTGCGGAAAGAACTCTCCATTTGCTCAGCCTTAAAAGGTGCATAAAATTCTATCTGGACAGAACAAAGTCGTTCAGACAGTCCACCCAGTTATTTGTAGCGTTCAGTGCCGCTGGAAAAGGTCATTCTGTAACAAAACAGACTATGGGGGTCATTCCGACCCCGGCGGGCGGCGGGCACGGCCCGCAGGGCGGAAACCGCCCAAACACCGCACTGCGGTCAAATGACCACGGCGGTGATTCTAACTTTCCCGCTGGGCCGGCGGGCGATCTCAAGAAGATTGCCCGCCGGCCCAGCGGGAAAGCCCCTGCAAAGAGGAAGCCGGCTCCGAATGGAGCCGGCGGATTTGCAGGGGTGCGACGGGTGCAGTTGCACCCGTCGCGATTTTCAGTGTCTGCAAAGCAGACACTGAAAATCATTATGGGGCCCTGTTAGGGGGCCCCTGCACTGCCCATGCCAGTGGCATGGGCAGTGCAGGGGCCCTCAGGGGCCCCATGACACCCGTTCCCGCCAGTACACCGCCAGGAACAGGCTGGCGGGAAGGGGGTCGGAATCCCCATGGCGGCCATGGCGGCCATGGAGGATTCCCTGGGCCAGGGGTAAACCGGCGGGAAACCGCTGGTTGCCCTTTTCTGACCGCGGCTTTACCGCCGCGGTCAGAATTGCCCATGAAGCACTGCCAGCCTGTTGGCGGTGCTTCCGCGGCCCTCTGCCCTGGCGGTTTCAAACTGCCAGGGTCAGAATGAGGGCCTATATCCCGATGGATTATAGACGCAAACATATTCATCAGAAAGCAGAAAGACCATTGCACACAAGTGTAAGGGTGCATTCTACCAGAGCTATATCTGCGTCCTGTGCACTGTTTGCTGATGTGTCGATTAAAGACATCTATCGTGCTGCGACATGGAGGACAACTCACACCTTCACGCAGCATTATTTCTTGGACACGGAGTCACTTCGGGATGCAGCCGTTGGTGAAGCGGTCCTTCAAAACCTGTTTCAATGAAGGTGAGCTAAATCATTATTTCCCTCCATCCGCTTGTTTTCTGTTATATCACATTTTCTTTATAATTGTGCTGTAGATCATAGCAAGAGGTGTATGTACATATTATCATGCCAGTTTGCATTTCAGAGTGCTCTGCTGCTATCTACAGGACGAAAATGTGTTATCCATTGCTTACTATTCTGATTCAAGCATGTGAATCTATGAAAGTTCCAATACTGGAGTAAGAAACAAGTTACTTACCTGTAACTTTAGTTCTCCAGTATTGGAAACTTTCATAGATTCACATGCGACCCACCCTTACTCCCCTGAGGAGCTCTCCTTCATATTTCCTCAGGCCTAGATCCATTATTGCACTTGTACTTGGAAAATCTGAGGGAAATCAGCTCCTCACAGGACGGTTCTAGAAGGTGGTCAGAGCTGATTGGTTGTCTCTTAAGTTTGGTCCTTTTTTATAAAACGACTATAAGATGTTACTAAATTAAGAGGCCTAGTGCTTCTGAGCTTTATATGCAATTGAGCATGGCTTTTGTATTACACCGGGAACTCTCCCATTTCGACAACGGGGAATGATTCAAGCATGTGAATCTCTGAAAGTTTCCAATTCTAGAGAACTACAGTTACAGGTAAGTAACTTGTTTCTTCCTTCCCTCCTTCCCATCGATTACAGATATGTGGTATGGATAGCAGACCAACTAAAGGTAATATACAACAGAGAACATCTTTTTATGGATAAATGGTCCACACTGATATATTGCATTGTATCTGTGGTCCTGCCACATATCCATGCGCATGGGTGATCACATCCATGTGCACCCTTCTTCTTTTCGACATGCACAGAAGAATAGAATAGTGAGAG
Source organism: Pleurodeles waltl (assembly GCF_031143425.1). Lineage (NCBI taxonomy): Eukaryota > Metazoa > Chordata > Amphibia > Caudata > Salamandridae > Pleurodeles > Pleurodeles waltl. The sequence continues at coordinate 240,138,749 of NC_090451.1, forward strand.
AAGCTTGATCCCTGGGTTTCTATGTTATTCCTATAGCTGGCTTAATCTTGGTCTCTGTGGCTGTTGCTGAAGCATATCCCTGGTCTAGGAAAAATTGTGTTTTTTGAAGTGCAAAGACAGTGGCTCTACAATGAGGGATATATATACACATACATGCAGAGTGTGATAGAAACTGATTATGTGGTCAATGGTAATGAAAGATGCAGTAATATCAGAATTAGGACTACTTGTTATCATACGGAGTGGTATCACTACTGAAAATGATTTTGCTTGTAATGGGATCCGTGGTAAGAAGGAAAGCTTGAAGGGTATTTTCCACATACATGTCTGAACAGTGGAAAGTAGTTTGCAGAAAAAGCTTTGTCTTTGTGGGAATTAAATACATCAGAACTGAGACGGAGATTTGGAAGTGACAGTGCATTATAACTGCCTAGAAATGGACTAGAACAGTTTTGTGGAAATTCTGTGACTTCAAAAGTCACAACCTCTGTAAAATCGGTTCCCAGAAATAGACTGTTCTCTGAACAGCATGACATTTGCCTTTCGGTCTTTTTCAATAACTTTCTCTCATGTTGTTAGCCACAAGATCCCTATCTTGGATGACTGAAACAAAAGACTGAGGGCCTGATGTGCCATCCCCTTTCTCAAACCAGCGTGTGTAAATTGCACACCCACTGGTTTGCAAACAGAAGGCAGTCTGAAATGCGACCTATGTCCAAATAAGAGAACATCACACATGGTCTGTTTTCAAAGGGTCTCAAAATGACCTGTCTTATGAATAATAACTATGCAAGTCACAACAAGTGACCCCTGTGATTGGTTCTGAATACAGGGATGGAAGCCTAAAAGGAACAGAAGACTGCTATCCTTGTAGGCAGCCCCTGTCTATTAAAGGCACAGCCACTGCTTTTTAAAAAACACTTTCGTATTCGGGAACACTTTTATGAGAGCAAAGCTATCAGTGTTCTGTTAAAGCACAGCCTGCTCTACCCAAAGCCACCAGCATAAAATCCCAAAAGGGGAATCCTTCCCAAGGGGATAGCTTTGTCTTTGCTAGCAATTCCGACCCTAGTTTCAGCGTTGGTGACAGATCAATAGTTTGCCACTGGAGTTGTGTTCACAAGCTGTCAATTTATTTCATTGTTAATCCCAAATAGGAGGTGGCCTTTTCTTTTATGCCTGCTCCAATTTGCGTTTGTTAAAAGCCCTTTTATGAATCAGAAAGTAATTTCTGACACCAAAAATGAATTTTTTAACAATGTGTTTTTTGCCCAAAACCTGTTTTTACAAATCACAGGCAATCACAAAACACATTTGTACCTGAGGTCCAGCGGCAGACATGATGTATTTTCTTTGGGCGGTTTTATTTACTCCAGTATTGGAACTTTCATAGATTCACATGCTTGAATCATTCCTTGTCGTCGAGATGGGAGTCCCTGGTACCTTAGAAAAGAAATGTCCCCAAAGACATGACAGCAATAATATTAAAACTCTACATTTTAGTAATCTATCCAAGTCCTTATGTAAAAAGGACCAAACTTGAGCCTCAGCCAATCAGAGTGCCCCACCATCTAGAACCTTCCTGAGAGAAGCTCCAGTACCTCATATTTTCCACTGCACGTCGTGCTAGGGAGTCTCGTCTGAGCTCTGCTCAGTTTGTTCTTGTGGAAGAAGATTTGGTCACTATATCTGAATTTCTATTTGCTTATTGAGTGTTTCTGATTTACACTCATACTTTCTGGAGCCTGCTATACCAGCATAATGTCTGACAGAGAAAGGAAAGGTCTCTTTAGAGCCTGCAGCACTTGTGGGAAGAAAAGGCTCGATTCGGAAGACCCTCATTGAGATTGTAGCCTCTATTCTGATCATTCTGCTTCGGACTGTAAGGTATGTTGTACCTTTTCCTCAAAGACTCTAAAGGATAGAGAGGGGAGATTGTTGATGTGGGTCCAGAAGCTTAGATCAAGAAAAAAACATGTCTCAGACTCTGACAGTGAAGAGTCTTCATGGTCTTCTAAGAGGTCACAGAAGAGGCAGAGATCACCTCATTCTGAGAAGGGTGCAAAACAACCCTCAAATACTTTTAAAAAGACCTCACAGGGGTCTGGTGAAGGCTGGAGTCTCTCATCTGCACCTCAGGAGAGAAGATCCTCCTCTAAGACCAAGCATCATCCTTCAACATCAAAGGAGGTGCCTAAACCTTCCTGAGACCCTTCTATGCCTCCTCCAAAGGTTCTGACGGTGTTCAGAAAGCTTTCTTCAGCTCCTGAAGACAGACCGTCGATGACGATTCCACCGCCGATGAAGTTGTTGACACCGCCGTCAACAAGAACTTACACAGCGGCTGCACCAACAGCGATGACGGTAGCCAGTCTTTCAATCGTAGCTTCCTGCTCGTCAACGACATCCACGTCGACGATAACAAAATCTAGGCCGTCGACGCTGAAGATCAAAATGTCATTTACAACGATGATCCTAACAATGGCTCCGTTGACAACACCATCGACGACGAGGATTCCTACATCTACGCTGTCGTCGGTGACACCGTCAACGGAAGCAGTAGAATTTTTGGACACAACTTTGTCCACTTCACCGTCGTTGACACCGTCGACGAGGAGAAAAACACAGTCTTTTTCAGGAAGAGGAGGTATCACTCCAAGAGCTACATCCCCAAGTAAGAATATACCATTAATCCCAACTCATCTTCTGGAGGAAGATTCTGATGATGATTGGCCGTTTAGGGCAGCCCATAGCCCTTCACAACTCCATGTTAAGTGTCAGGAAGATGAAGAGGAGTATTATCAAGAATATTATTCTCCTAGACGATGGCAGCCATATGCACCAGAAGACATAGGGGGTCATTCTAACTCTGGCGGGCGGCGGAGACCGCCCGCCAGAGTTCCCCCGACAGAACACCGCTCCGCGGTCTAAAGACCGCTGCAGTGATTTTGTGTTTCCCGCTGGGCTGGCGGGCGACCGCCAGAAGGCCGCCCGCCAGCCCAGCGGGAAACCCCTTCCCACGAGGAAGCCGGCTCCGAATGGAGCCGGCGGAGTGGGAAGGTGCGACGGGTGCAGTTGCACCCGTCGCGAATTTCAGTGTCTGCTAGGCAGACACTGAAATTCATTGTGGGGCCCTCTTACAGGGGCCCCACAACACCCCATACCGCCATACTGTTCCTGGCGGGCGAACCGCCAGGAACAGGATGGCGGTATGGGGTGTCAGAATCCCCATGGCGGCGCAGCAAGCTGCGCCGCCATGGAGGATTCAATAGGGCAGCGGAAAACTGGCAGGAGACCGCCGGTTTTCCTGTTCTGACCGCGGCCAAGCTGCCGTGGTCAGAATGCCCTGCGGGGCACCGCCAGCCTGTTGGCGGTGCTCCCGACGACCCTGGCCCCGGCGGTCAAGGACTGCCGGGGTCAGAATCATCCCCATTGTCTGTGTCCCAAGTTCCCTTATATCTGATTCCCAACTTACGTTATCAGATTACAAGAAGAGGTTTCCATCAGCGCCACAATCGGACATTTAAACGGCATCTTCTCCCTCGATGCCCACCACTCCGGTGCCACAGCCTAAGTTATCTCCTAGATCAGCCAGAAGTACCCCACAAAGGTCTTTCATACAGATTTCTGACTCTTCGGATGAAGAGAGAGAAGAGGGAGAGTTGCAGAGTGCAAACTCCGATTGGGACAACAATATATTGCCGACACCCTCATCTTCCCTAGGAGATATTGGGGGTTTCCATAATCTGCTTGAGAGAGCAGCAAAGAGATTTGCATTGCCCATGCCATCTAAGCAGATAGATTGTTTTTTTATACAACTTCAAGGAGCCTTATCAGAAAAGTGTCCGCTCCATACCAATAGCAGGCTACATCTGGGAGGAAGGTCTCAAGATGATGAGAAACCCAGCTACCGTGATAGCAGTCTTGCCTCGATTGTACAAGAAATATAAGGCCCCAGATGACGCCCCAGTGTGTCTAGTCAGTCACCCGAAGCCGGACTTGGTCATAACCAAGGCAGCGCAGAGGCTTTCAAAAAGTCCATCAACGCCAATTTCAGCTCCTCCAGATAAGGAAGGGAGAAGGCTGGACAACATCGGGATGCGCTTCTCTTCCATTTCGGGCCTGAGAGTAAAAGCAGCAAATTCATTGGCAATCCTGGGGAGGTATCTAGACCACCTTTCGGAAGACTCTAAGGTGGAGGTGAAGAAATCATTTTGGAGGGAGAGCGCACCTCGGCTGAGGTGATAGACTGCGCCATGGATATAGCAAACACAGCTTTTCGGCAGCTAGCTGGTGGGGCAGTGCTGCAGTGTCAGGGCTGGCTTAGGGCGACTTCTTATCGTCCAGAGGTTCAGAATCAAGTATTGGACCTCCCTTTTGATGGGGAGGCTCTTTTCGGCAAGCATGTTAATGAGGCCCTACAAGCCATCAAAACAGATCCAGACACTGCAAGGTCCTTAGGAACCCTTCAATTTAAGAAGATGCCCTTTCGTGCCTCCAGAGGTCGATGAGTTTCGACATATCAAGGGGGTTACCAGAGCTTTCGTCACCACTCCTATGCTACACAGCAGTTCCGACCGCAATTCTCCCAAAGGCAACCACCTCAGGCGTCCTATTCCAGACCCCCTCCTAGGGGTAGACCGCATCAGAGCAAAGAGGTGGTCAGACGTCAATGACATGTTCCAGGCTCTGGCTACAACCTTACCACAAAGCCAGAAGATAGGGGAAAGGATATAACACTTCTATCAGAAGTGGGAACAGATATCATCCGATCAGTGGGTTTTAAACATTGTTTGATTTGGCCATACTTTAGAGTTCATTCAACGCCCACCTTCTCGTCCTCCTCATACCTTCTTTCAGAAGCATCTAAAACAACTCCGGCTGAAGTTGTGACCATGCTCAGGAAGGGAGCGATGGAGAGGGTTCCTTCTTCAGAAAAAGGCAAAGGTTCTTACTCCTGTTTGTTTCTGGTGAGCAAAAAGGAGGAATCTTGGCGTCCCATTCTGGATCTAAGGGACCTGAACAAATACCTCAAACGCCAAACCTTTTGCATGGTCACATTGCAAGACATTCTTACTCCAGTATTGGAACCTTCACAGATTCACATGCTTGAATACTTCCCTATTGTTGAGATGGGAGTCCCCAGTGGATTATACAACCTAGGCCTGAAAATGTATGTAGGAAGTTGGCTCTGTATGTACTATTTCAAAGTAAGAAATAGCATGCACAGAGTCCAAGGGTTCCCCTTAGAGGTAAGATAGTAGCAAAAAGAGTTAATTCTAATGCTCTATTTTGTGGTAGTGTGGTCGAGCAGTAGGCTTATCAGAGGGTAGTGTTAAGCATTGGTTGTACACACACAGGCAATAAATGAGGAACACACACTCAGAGACAATTCCAGGCCAATAGGTTTTTGTATAGAAAAATATATTTTCTTAGTTTATTTTAAGAACCACAGGTTCAAGATTTACAAACAATACTTTAAATGAAAGGTACTTCACTTAGGAACTTTAGGAACTTTGAAGTAGCAAAATAGCATATACAGTTTTCACACAAATGGCATATAGCTATTTTAAAACTAGACAGTGCAATTTTCAACAGTTCCTTGGGGAGGTAAGTGTTTGTTAGTTTTGCAGGTAAGTAAACCACCTACAGGGTTCAAAGTTTGGTCCAAGGTAGCTCACCGTTGGGGGTTCAGGGCAACCCCAAAGTTACCACACCAGCAGCTCAGGGCCGGTCAGGTGCAGAGGTCAAAGTGGTGCCCAAAACGCATAGGCTTCAATGGAGAAGGGGGTGCCCCGGTTCCAGGCTGCCAGCAGGTAAGTGCCCGCATCTTCGGAGGGCAGACCAGGGGGGTTTGTAGGGCACCGGGGGGGACACAAGTCAGCACAAAAAGTACACCCTCAGCGGCATGGGGGCGGCCGGATGCAGTGTGAAAACAGGCGTCGGGTTCGCAATAGGTTTCAATGGGAGACCAAGAGGTCTCTTCAGCGATGCAGGCAGGCAAGGGGGGGGGGCTCCTCGGGGTAGCCACCACCTGGGTAAGGGAGAGGGCCACCTGAGGTCGCTCCTGCACTGGAGTCGGATCCTTCAGGTCTTGGGGGCTGCGGGTGCAGTGTCTTTACCAGGCGTTGGGTCTTTGAAACAGGCAGTCGCGGTCAGGGGGAGCCTCGGGATTCCCTCTGCAGGCCTCACTGTGGGGGCTCAGGGGGGTCAACTCTGGCTACTCACGGTCTCGTAGTCGCCGGGGAGTCCTCCTTGTGGTGTTTGTTCTCCACAAGTTGAGCCACGGGCTTCGGGTGCAGAGTGCAAAGTCTCGCGCTTCCGGCGGGAAACGTGTGTTGTTTCAAAGTTGCTTCTTTGTTGCAAAGTTGCAGTCTTTGTAGAACAGAGCCGCTGTCCTCGGAGTTCTTGGTCCTTCTAGATGCAGGGTAGTCCTCTGAGGCTTCAGAGGTCACTGGAACCTGTGGAACGCGTCGCTGGAGCAGTGTCTTTAGAAGTAGGGAGACAGGCTGGTAGAGCTGGGGCCAAAGTAGTTGGTGTCTCCGTCTTCTCTGCAGGTTTTCAGCTCAGCAGTCCTTCTTCGTCTTAGGTTGCAGGAGTCTGTTTTCCTAGGTTCTGGGGAGCCCCTAAATACTGAATTTAGGGGTGTGTTTAGGTCTGGGAGGGCAGTAGCCAATGGCTACTGTCCTTGAGGGTGGCTACACCCTCTTTGTGCCTCCTCCCTGAGGGGTGGGGGGCACATCCCTAGTCCTATTGGGGGAATCCTCCAAAATCAAGATGGAGGATTTCTAAAGGCAGGGGTCACCCCAGCCCAGGACACCTTAGGGGCTGTCCTGACTGGTGGGTGACTCCTTGTTTTTCTCATTATCTCCCCTGGTCTTGCAGCCAAAAGTGGGGGCTGTGTCCAGGGGGCGGGCATCTCCACTAGCTGGAGTGCCCTGGGGCATTGTAACACGAAGCCTGAGCCTTTGAGGCTCACTGCTAGGTGTTACAGTTCCTGCAGGGGGGAGGTGTGAAGCTTTTGTTTCTGTCCTCAGAGAGCACAAAGGCCCTCACCACATGGGGTCAGAAACTCGTCTCTCAGCAGCAGGCTGGCACAGACCAGTCAGTCCTGCACTGAACAATTGGGTAAAATACAGGGGGCATCTCTAAGATGCCCTCTGTGTGCATTTTATTAATAAATCCAACACTGGCATCAGTGTGGGTTTATTATTCTGAGAGGTTTGATACCAAACTTCCCAGTATTCAGTGTAGCCATTATGGAGCTGTGGAGTTGGTTTTTGACAGACTCCCAGACCATATACTCTTATGGCTACCCTGCACTTACAATGGCTAAGGTTTTGCTTAGACACTGTAGGGGCATAGTGCTCATGCACCTATGCCCTCACCTGTGGTATAGTGCACCCTGCCTTAGGGCTGTAAGGCCTGCTAGAGGGGTGACTTACCTATGCCACAGGCAGTGTGAGGTTGGCATGGCACCCTGAGGGGAGGGCCATGTCGACTTAGTCATTTTCTCCCCACCAGCACACACAAGCTGGCAAGCAGTGTGTCTGTGCTGAGTGAGGGGTCCCTAGGGTGGCATAAGACATGCTGCAGCCCTTAGAGACCTTCCCTGGCATCAGGGCCCTTGGTACCAGGGGTACCAGTTACAAGGGACTTACCTGGGTGCCAGGGTTGTGCCAATTGTGGAGACAATGGTACATTTTAGGTGAAAGAACTCTGGTGCTGGGGCCTGGTTAGCAGGGTCCCAGCACATTTCTCAGTTAAATCAGCAGCAGTATCAGGCAAAAAGTAGGGGGTAATTGCAACAGGGAGCCATTTCCTTACACAAGCCCCCCCCCCCAGCCCACAGGCCAGGAGACTCAGCCAAAGCTGGGAGAGTCTTCCTAGTCTGTCAGGCGAGGAAGAGTAGAGGAAATAGGCTGATTTGTTGCAGGTCCTACTCTGCCTTACATCCTCCTGTTCAGGTCATTCCCTCTGGGGAACTGACCCTCTTCCACAGTGATAGGACCTAGTCTGAATTGCCTCTTGTCTTCACCCATTCTCTCTATTTTGGGGTTAGAGGTATCCACCTCTGCTAATCTTATCTTAGCCAGGGTCACCCCTAGCTTACCCAAAGAGGTTACCCAGAGTTCGAGTAACCTCACCATGACCAAAAGAGTCAGGTGGCCTAACTTGCTATGTGGCATGGGGTCAGACCACCATGCCAAGGATAGTGCAGCCATAAAGGCTAACACCCAGCAGAGGCCACTGACAGTTGTCAGTGCCCAGAACCACACCTTTAGCTCTTCACCTACAAGGGAATGGGCTAAGTTACAGATTTCTTTGGGTTCAGGGTGCCTGTCTGCTGTATTAGAGTGGGGGGTTACTACATATTGTAGTAAACACCCTTCTTCCACTCTTTCTTCTGTTAGCTGAGGAGCCACCCACTCATGCTTAATAGTTGCCTGACTAGCCAGGACTTCTTGTGGGTCAGGTTGGACTTTACCAGTGCCACTTATGGAGTTCTCCCCTACTGGAGCAGAATCTCCTTGGCATGCTGGAACCTTGGCTAAAGGTTGTCCACCCTTCCTACACTGTTTTCTTTTATTTTTCTTCTGGGGCCTGCTTGCAATTACTGCAGGGGCAGGACCGCCAGAATCCTTGGGAGAGGACTGGCACTGGACCAGTTCCTCTCTTGGGCTCTGACTAACCTCTGGGTAGTCATTTCCAAGGAGACAATCAAGGGGGAGGTCTGTACTGACTACCACCCTTCTCCAGCTAAAAGTCCCACCCACTTCTATGGGCACAAAAGCCACAGGCCTATGAGTGACCCTGTCTGGGCTAACTCTTACTCTGGCAGTCTCACCTGGGATGTACTGGTTTGAGAACACCAGCCTGTCATGCACAACAGTGTGACTGGCACAAGTGTCTCTCAGGGCAGTGGCTGTGATTCCATTCACCAGTAGGTGGTGGAAGTGTCTACTTCCCTCTGGAATCTCCAACTCACCTGTTGGGCCCTTTTTCCAGTTGAAGGCTATGAAGACCTCCTCATCTGAGGAGTCATCCCCAATGGCTACACTGGTCACCCCTGGGATTTTGCTAGGGGGTTGGTTTTTGGGACAAGAAGTGTCCTTGGTGTGGTGCCCTGTCTGTCTACAATTTTGGCACCATGCCTTAGTGGCATCCCAGTTCTTACCCTGGTACCCACCTTTGTTTTGGGTTGTGTCTTGGGGCCCACCAACCTGGTCTGGTTCTTGGGGGCCTACAGAGGACTCTTTCTCCTTGTTTCTAGTGTCACCCACTTTCAGCTGGGGAGGTTTTGTAACCCCTTTCTTTTGGTCACCCCCAGTGGAAGTTTTGGTTACCCTAGTCTTGACCCAGTGGTCTGTCTTCTTTCCCAATTCTTGGGGAGAAATTGGACCTAGGTCTACCAGATACTGATGCAACTTTTCATTGAAGCAGTTACTTAAAATGTGTTCATCATCATCATCATCAGCTTTATTAGATCAATTGACCATAAAAGCAACATAAAACAAAACTAGTAAAAAGTACATGAATAAATAATAATTTTTTGTTAAAATACAGCATCTACACATCTATAAATTAGTTAGAAATCATTAAGACATTAAGGGGGGTCATTACAACATTGGTGGTATAAGGCGCTTACCGCCGTGCAGAAGACTGCCACAGCTATTATGACACACATCACAGAATCCGCCGAAATTCAGACACCCACACAATACCGCCACACCAAAGGTCAGCGATAAACTGGCGGAAACACATCCTCCACGTCCACGCCAACAGAAACACGACCATGCTATTAAGACCCACGAATCCACGCAGCGGTCTTTCAACCGCGGTATTCCATTGGCGGTACACACCGCCATGCTCAAAATACACACACATCTCCAAAACACCGCCACATTGGACAATTCCAAATACACACACCTGATACACATACAAACACCACTCCCACACACCCAACCCAATATAAAACACACACCCACATCACCCACAAACCCCTACAACCAGAATTTCTGAGAGAAGGCCAGAGAGACAGCACAGCTATTGACAACCCCATCACACAGAGGCACACAAAACCATCACCCACACTACATCCACGCACAAAACACCACATACCACTACATTCACCAAACTCAACAACACATACACCACCCCACACATCACACACACCACCCCATGTCACGCCAAAGACACCCCCGCTTCTCCAAGGAGGAGCTCAGGGTCATGGTGGAGGAAATCGTACGGGTAGAGCAACAGCTATTTGGCTCACAGGTACAGCACACATCAATAGCCAGGAAGATGGCGCTATGGCGCAGAATAGTCGACAGGGTGAACGCCGTGGGACAGCACCCAAGAAATAGGGAGGACATCAGGAAGAGGTGGAACAACCTACGGGGGAAGGTGCGTTCCACGGTCTCCAGGCACAACATCGCGGTGCAGTGGACTGGCGGCAGACCCCCACCTCCTCCCCCACAACTAACAACATGGGAGGAGCAAGTCCTGACCATCTTGCATCCTGAGGGCCTCGGAGGAGTCGGTGGAGGATGGGACACTGGTAAGTCATATCTTAACTATCACATCCCCCACCCTACCTGCATGCTATCACACACCCCCACCCTCACACCCCAAATCCTCATTAATCTACCCATGACACCAACCACCCATCCCAACACCAAGCCCTGCATGACAAAACTAAGCATGGGCACCCCTCACTAAAGCATGCCGTCTGCACATACCCAGAACACCCCCCCCAACAATCATCACCCAACCCCCACACAGGAATGCTTGCACTGGGGTACACAAACACCCACCCATTGCACACCATTACACACACACATGCAATAATCATGCTCTTATGCCCCTGCAGGAACCCAAAGGACCGTCACCACACCAGAGGGTCCAGACAACACCACTCCACCCCCAGAAGAGGCCCACAGTGACGAAAGCAGCTCTGCCCTACTGGATCCTGATGACCAGCCCGGACAATCGTGGGCCTCTGGACAGTCGGTTCCCCTTGCACAGGCACAGCCCAACACCAACCTTCCACCCTCTGGTAACACCAGCACAGCACCCACCCAGCGGGCCCAAACCTTCCTACCCAGGACAGGTCAATCAGCGGTGTGTCCACCACTACAGGGAACCCAGGATAACCCGCCACCCCAACAACAACAGGGACCTGGGGGCAGTGGTAGTGGGCACACGGTCCAGGGGACGGAGGCCCAGGAACACAGGGCAACTGGGAGGGCTGCTGTGCGACAGGGGGCGGACAGGCCAAGGGAACCCACTCTCCACGAGGCCCTATCCTCCATCATGGGAGCATACCACCACTCCCAGGAGACGATGGCGACGGTCCTGGACAAGTTGCAGGAGACCCTGCGCCTGCAGGACAAACTGTATTTGGGGTTGAGGGAGGAGCTCAGGACCATCAGCTCCACCCTGGGCACCATCGTAGGGGTGCTGAAGGACATACAGCAGACCTTGAGGGACACCGTGGCACTCCAAGGGGCCCCTGACACTAGCCAGGACGATGAACTGCCCACCTCCTCCGCCGGCACTAGTGGACAGGACGTCCCGCCACAGGACCAACACACCAGCACCCCACCCCCTGCAGACGGACAACAACCACGCAAGCGGTCCCTGAGATCCAGGAACAGGACAGATCAAGATGGCGAGACCCCGCCAGGAAATGAGACCACCCTGATTGTCCTCCCACTGTCCCACTTTGTTACCCTGTCCATACTTAAACTGCACCAGCTCCACTTCCTATGCCCAGATGGGCAGTGCACCTGTAAGACTAATTGACTGGACTCTGCCATGGACATTCCTCCGCCATCACCCATCCTCATTTTACAAACCCCTCACATTTCAGAGCACTTCAATAAACACCCTTGAAACACAAAACAATCTGGAGTCAGTCTGTGATTTAGTAAATATTTATTATCAATGACAGTGTCATAATGGGTTTACCATTGTAAGGCTAACATACCTATGTCACACATCACAAGCCCTTGAAGGATGCAAGCAGTTGACACGTAGGTAACCACACCTGTGAAACCGTAATGGAAGGGTACAACTCAGTTAACAAATAGTGATATAAATCGAGAAACAGGATAGAGGTAGACGTGTGAAAGTTAATGTAATGCTAAAAATGAAAATGTTGTCACCTGTGTCTCACTGGAAATATTGCTGTATGACTGACTCCCTGTTGTCGTTGTCTTCTTCCTCAGCTTCATCCTCATCACTGTCCACAGGCTCCACAGACTCCACAGCTGCTACAAAACCGTCATCTAGATCATCCTCCTGCAGAAAAGGCACCTGGTGTCGCAAAGCCAAATTATGGAGCATGGAGCAGGCGATGATGATGTCGCACACCTTCTTCGGTGAGTAGAATAGGGATCCACCTGTCATATGGAGGCACCTGAACCTGGCCTTCAGGAGGCCGAAGGTGCGTTCGATCACCCTCCTAGTCTGCCCATGGGCCTCATTGTACCGTTCTTCTGCCCTGGTCAAAGGTTGGGGTAACCAGAGTCCCCCAATAGCCATACACGGTGCCTGTGGAGTTGACCCATCATATCAGGGATGCTGCTATTCCGCAGGATGTAGGCGTCATGCACTGAGCCAGGAAACATAGCATTTACCTGGGAGATGTACTGGTCTGCCAAACAGACCATCTGGACATTCATAGAATGATAACTCTTCCTGTTCCTGTACACCTGTTCACTCCTGTGGGGGGGACCAGAGCTACATGGGTCCCATCAATGGCACCTATGACATTGGGGATATGTCCAAGGGCATAGAAGTCACCTTTCACTGTTGGCAAATCCTCCACCTGAGGGAAAATGATGTATCTCCTTACGTGTTTCAGCAGGGCAGACAACACTCTGGACAACACTTTGGAAAACATAGGCTGGGACATCCCTGATGCCATGGCCACAGTTGTCTGAAAAGACCCACTTGCAAGGAAATGGAGCACTGACAGCACCTGCACGTCAGGGGGATTCCAGTCGGATGGCGGATTGGTGACATCAGGTCTGGCTCCAACTGGGTACATAGTTCCTGGATTGCAGCACGGTCAAACCGGTAGGTGATGATGACATGTCTCTCTTCCATAGTCAACAGGTCCACCAGCGGTCGGTACACCGGAGGATTCCGCCATCTTCTCATATGTCCCAGCTGACGGTGCCTACGAAGGACAACAGCGAAGAACCAGTCATTCCTACAGGTATGTACCCACAGTTACACACAAGACTACACCACTCACAAAACCCTTCCTGTATGTGTGTTGAGTGTAGGCCTAGCTGTGTGTGACGCAGTAGTAAATGAAGCCATGTGGGCCCCTGAAATGGCAGCTGCCTGACCTCTAAACTGGGACAATGGGTTTGTGGGGTAACTGCGCTGGCGTTGCACACCGTCGCGGTAGGCGGTCGTAGACCGCGGCGCAATGCTGCATTGGTTAACATTGGACCCTATGGGTCCCAGGAGCCAATGAACAGGTGCGCCGGCGGTGATGATGCGCACCGCCGCGGACGTCCCCGCCATTTTCTATCTGTTCAATCACTAGATACCTGACCTTCGACAGGAGAGGACCTACACTGCAAGTGCTGCTGTGACCTCGGTCTGGAAGCGACGATGGCTGCTGCGTCTGGGGAAAGGGCCCCTGCCTTCACTGCACAGGAGTTGGAGAAACTGGTAGACAGGGTCCTCCCACAGTACACGCTACTCTACGGTCCTCCAGACCAACAGGTTAGTACACAGGGAGCACTTTGTATGGGCTAGGCCTGGGTGGAGAGGGCTGGTTGGAAGAGGGAAGGGGGCAGAGTTCATAGAACAACAATGCATGGGAATGAATGGGCCACATGGCCAGAGTAGGAAGGGGGCCACTCACAACGACGGCGCAGTTGGTAATGACTGATCTCTTCCCTTGTGCATGTCATGTAGGTCAGCGCCCACCAGAAGAGGGACATTTGGCGTGCCATCGCCAAGGAGGTCCGGACCCTGGGGGCCCACCAGAGACGGGGCACCCACTGCCGTAAGAGATGGTCGGACATTCGCCGCTGGAGCAAGAAGACGACGGAGGCTCAGCTGGGGATGGCCTCCCAACGTGGGAGGGGTGCCCGTCGCAACTTGACCCCCCTGATGTTCCGGATCCTGGCAGTGGCCTACCCGGAGTTGGATGGGCGCTTGAGGGCATCACCGCAGAGACAAGGGGGTGAGTACAACCTCATTCTTCTGACTTTGCGTGCAGTGGAGGTGTCTGGGTGGGGGAGGTTAGCTGTGGGTGTCCCTAGGCCAGGGCGAGTTAGGTAGGCAAGGCCATGTGGCACTCTACCCCACCTCAGCAGAGTGCCAAGTCGAAGTACAGTTGTCCCTGTGGCATACATGTGCGCAAATGTCCACCATTGCCATGTAGGCCATATCTCAGAAATTGCATGTGCAGAGGGCAGGAGCACGGCGTAATGCAGGGGGCTGCTGCGTCTGTCTTGTCCGCCAACGGTAGCGGTAATCCATGCACTAAAACTCTCTTTCTTCTGTCTCCCCCCCCTTTTTCTGCTCTCCCTGTCCTTTTGTACATCAGCATCAACAGGCGGAGGTACAGTGGCACCGGAGCACGAGGGAGCTGCATCCCACATGGCCATGGAGGGCCACACCACGGACTCTGAATGCACCAGTGGGATGGAGGGCGAGGGGAGCTTCACGTCGGCCACCGGATCACCAAGCAGCGATACGGACTCGTTCGCCGATGGGGCTCCCTTGTGGTGGCAGCACCATCTGTGCCCCCCACCTCTACAGGTACAGCCGCCACCTCCTCTACCAGCACCGCCTCCCAGCAGCCCCTCAGCGTTCGCCCCGTGCCCGCTCACCCAGGAGGGTGGGCATCACCTTCGCCCCAGGCACCTCAGGCCCTGCCCCAGTCACCCCTGCTGCCCTCAGTGAGGAGGCCATCGACCTCCTCAGGTCACTTACTGTTGGGCAGTCTACCATTGTGAATGCCATCCAGGGTGTAGAACGAGAGTTGCAACACGGTAATGCATTCCTTGAGGGCATTCATTCTGGTCAGGCTGTCCTTCAGCGAACCCTGCAATCTCTGGCCTCAGCACTGATGGCAGCCATTGTCCCTGTGTCTAGCCTCCCCCTCCAACTTCCTCCACCCAGACCCAATCTCCTGTACCCAAGCCCATCCCAAGCACACCTGCAGACCAGCATGCACACAAGTCAACACACACAAGTAGCTCAAGCAAACATAGCCACCACACACACCACAGGCACTCACGCAAGCCTCACCCACATACAGACACAGCAACATCCACTGCCTCCACTGTGTCCCTCTTCTCCCTCCTCCCTCCCAGTCTCGTCTACACACACACCTGCATGCACCACATCTACAGGCACCATGAACCGCACAAGGACACCCAGCACCACAAGCCGCTCACCTGCACTCACCACCTCCACTACCATTTACACGTCCCCTGTGTCCTCTCCCAGTGTGTCTGTGACGCCCCCTCCCAAAGTACACAAACGCCGGCAATCACTCACCCAACATCCATCCACCTCACGACAGCCTCCAGTACCTGCACCCAAAACACCTAAAGTGACACCTCCGACAACCACCTCCTCTTCCTCCACTCCCAGACCCCCTCCAGCTACCCATCCCAGTGTTCGTCAGAAACTGTCCCTCTGTAAAGTAGACCTTTTTGCCCCCCCCCTCCAGTTCATCAGTCCCGTCGTAGCGCCTCAGCCAAAAACCCTCCAATACCAGTGGTGCCTGTTCAAGGTTTGTGGAGTGCACCGGCCACCAGGACAGGCAGTAGGACTTAGAGCCAAGGCACTGGCAGCCCACCCCCAGTAAAGGCTCTAAAATTGGAGAGTGGACAACGGGACCGTGTTAAGACTCCTGGTGGGAAAACAACTGACATGGGTTCCAAGGGGATTGGAGAGTCAGCTGTGACTCCACCAAAGGTGGGGAAGGGCCTGAGGAAGTCTGCCCAGCCTGTTGTGAGTGTCACGGCAGAGAAGTGCGCCATCATTTCCGGCGGTCGACACACAACCCCCAGCACTGTCGTCACTGGTCCAGAGACCACCGCCAGAGTCACAGCCCAGGAGGGCCCAAGTATCGTCACTGGTCAGGAGACCACCGCCAGAGTCACAGCCCAGGAGGGCACAAGTATCGTCAGTGGTCCAGAGACCACAGCCAGAGTCACAGCCCAGGAGGGCACAAGTATCGTCCGTGGTCCAGAGACCACCGCCAGTCACAGCCCAGGAGGGCCCAAGTATCGTCACTGGTCAGGAGACCACCGCCGGAATCACAGCCCAGGAGGGCCCAAGTATTGTCACTGGTCCAGAGACCACCGCCAGAGTCACAGCCCAGGAGGGCCCAAGTATTGTCACTGGTCCAGAGACCACCGCCAGAGTCACAGCCCAGGAGGGCACAAGTATTGTCACTGGTCCAGAGACCACCGTCAGAGTCACAGCCCAGAAGGTCCCAAGTATCATCAGTGGTCCAGAGACCACCGCCAGAGTCACAGCGCAGGAGGGCCCAAGTATCGTCACTGGTCCAGAAACCACTGCCAGAGTCAGTGCCCTGGAGGGCCCCGGCTGCCACAGCCCCGCTGGGCAATGATTGAACGTCATGCCACACACCAATGCCCAGTGTAGGGAACGTCATGCCACACACCAATGCCCAGTGTAGAGAACGTCATGCCACACACCAATGTCCGTATCAGAACCGCCATGTCAAAGCACCGCTGAATAGGGCAAAGACCGCCATGGCAAAACACCGCTGAACAGTCCGGAACCGCCATGTCAAAGCACCGCTGAACAGGGCAAAGACCGCCATGGCAATGCACCGCTGAACAGTCCCGAACCGCCATGTCAAAGCACTGCTGAACAGGGCAAAGACCGCCATGTCAAAGCACTGCTGAACAGGGCAAAGACCGCCATGGCAAAGCACCGTTGAACAGTCCGGAACCGCCATGTCAAAGCACCGCTGAACAGGGCAAAGACCGCCATGGCAAAGTACCGCTGAACAGGGCAAAGACCGCCATGCCAAAGTACTGCTGAACAGGGCAAAGACCGCCATGGCAAAGCACCGCTGAACAGTCCGGAACCGCAATGTCAAAGCACCGCTGAACAGGGCAAAGACCGCCATGGCAAAGCACCGCTGAACAGGGCAAAGACCGCCATGGCAAAGCACCGCTGAACAGTCCGGAACCGCCATGTCAAAGCACCGCTGAACAGGGCAAAGACCGCCATGGCAAAGCACCGCTGAACAGGGCAAAGACCGCCATGGCAAAGCACCGCTGATCAGGGCAAGCACTGGGTAGGAATGAATGGCCCGCCACATCAGGCATCCTTATCCCATGTGCAGCTGGGACAGTGACAGGACAGGAAATTTCACGGGGAGACTCATCCAGTCTGGGCACCAGTCCCCCCCAGTACCAGTAGAGACCTGCATCTACTTGAGAGACTGTGGCTTTGCACTCCCCAGGATGGTACAGTGGGCAAGCCACCCACTGTAGAGACTTGAGAGACTGTGGCTTTGCACTCCCCAGGATGGCACAGTGGGCACCCCACCCACTGTAGAGACTTGACAGACTGTGGCTTTGCACTCCCCAGGATACATCAATGGGCATGGAGCCCCGTCGTGGATCTGGCTTTGCAGTCATCCGGCTGAGGTGCCCCCCCTTCCCTTCCCCCTGAGGTGCCTGTAGTATTTCTATCTGATGCCCCGGCAGTGTTCTCTCCGATTGTGGTCAGGTATCCTTTGTGGGCCTCGCCCATGCATTTTTGGACTGTTGGTGCACGGACATTGTTATTTACATATCTGCACTACTTCTCGTATTGTATATAATTATGACTGATTTTCAAATATATATCTGTATATTTTTTTTTTACATGTATATTGCCACATTACAATGTTAGACCGAATTTCGCATTGTCTTTTAATTCTTCCGGGGGGATTGTGGGTTGTTACTGTGATTTTTGTGAATGCATTGGTGTGTATGTTGTAATATGCGGGGGTGGGGGTGTTTGGTGGGTGTCCCCCTAACTTTTGCCTCCCCCCGTGTCGTAGGTGCAGTACTCACCGTTGTCTTCTGCGCCTACGTAGCTGTTGGTCGTAGAGGAGCAGAAACACAAGGGCAGGGAGTATTTGAAGTTCCGGCTCCATGGACTCCTCGTTCCTCGTGGGATGTGTTCAGGTGAGCATTTTCCCATAGCAAAAGCTGTTTCCGCCATATTTTTATCCACGGAGAATCCGCCCCGGGAAAGGTGGCGGATTGGCGGGTTGTAATACTGTGGGCGGTACATTGTCTTCCGCCTGTCTGTTGGCGGTGACCGCCGCGCTGCTTGTTTGCACCGCCGTGGCGGGCAGTGTGTTAAAGTGGCAGTCTTTGTTGGCGGTTTCCGCCAGGGTCATAATTCCCTTTTTTTGTCCGCCGGCCTGTTTGCGGTATTTCCGCAGCTTTAACACCGTCCGCCAGGGTTGTAATGACCCCCCTAGACCTTACAAAAGAATGTATGGAGGTCATAAAACAAGCTAGGAAACCAACCACAAGACATTGCTACGCAAATAAGTGGAAAAGATTTGTTTATTACTGCCATAATAATCAAATTCAACCATTGCACGCATCTGCTAAAAACATCGTAAGCTACCTTCTACACTTACAAAAGTCCAAGTTAGCTTTTTCATCCATTAAAATACATCTCACCGCAATTTCAGCTTATCTGCAAATTACGCACTCAACTTCATTATTCAGAATCCCAGTCATAAAAGCATTTATGGAGGGTCTGAAAAGGATTATCCCACCAAGAACACCACCAGTTCCTTCGTGGAACCTCAACATCGGATTAACACGACTCATGGGTCCACCTTTTGAACCCATGCATTCATGTGAGATACAGTACTTAACATGAAAAGTAGCATTTCTAATAGCTATCACATCTCTCAGAAGAGTAAGTGAAATACAAGCCTTTACTATACAAGAACCCTTTATTCAGATACACAAACATAAAGTCGTTCTACGAACAAATCCTAAATTCTTACCTAAGGTCATATCACTGTTCCACTTAAATCAAACTGTGGAACTCCCAGTATTCTTTCCAGAACCAGATTCTGTAGCTGAAAGAGCATTACATACATTAGACATCAAAAGGGCACTAATTTACTACATAGATAGAACAAAACAAATTCGCAAAACAAAACAATTGTTTGTTGCTTTCCAAAAACCTTATACAGGGAATCCAATATCCAAACAAGGCATTGCCAGATGGATAGTTAAATGTATTCAAACCTGTTATATAAAAGCAAAAAGAGAACTGCCTATTACACCAAAGGCACACTCAACTAGAAAGAAAGGTGCTACCATGGCCTTTCTAGGAAACATACCATTGACTGAAATCTGTAAGGCAGCCACATGGTCGACGCCTCATACATTTACCAAGCATTACTGCGTGGATGTGTTAACAACACAGCAAGCCACAGTAGGACAAGCAGTACTACGGACTTTATTTCAAACAACTTCAACTCCTACAGCCTGAACCACCGCTTTTGGGGAGATAACTGCTTACTAGTCTATGCACAGCATGTGTATCTGCAGCTACACATGCCGTCGAACGGAAAATGTCACTTACCCAGTGTACATCTGTTCATGGCATGAGACGCTGCAGATTCACATGCGCCCTCCAACCTCCCCGGGAGCCTGTAGCCGTTTTAAGTTGAGAAAAAAAATAATAATAATTAAACTTGTACATTTGTAAATTTGTAAATATATCACTTTTAACCACATTATGTACATACATATTTACTCCATTGCATGGGCACTATTACTATAATACACAACTCCTACCTCACCCTCTGCGGGGAAAACAATCTAAGATGGAGTCGACGCCCATGCGCAATGGAGCCGAAATGGGAGGAGTCCCTCGATCTCGTGACTCGAAAAGACTTCTTCGAAGAAAAACAACTTGTAACACTCCGAGCCCAACACTAGATGGCAGGATGTGCAAAGCATGTGAATCTGCAGCGACTCATGCCACGAACAGATGTAAACTGGGTAAGTGACATTTTCCATATATAGATCAACTACCTGACTTCCGTAGGGAAAAATATGAGCAAGGCTTTGGTAACCGAAACGCATTGGGGCTTGCAGCAGAAAAGTGTGGTTCTGGCATCATCCTGTAGTGTACAACTCATTATTCCAAGAGAAAGTGTGTGATTTGAGCAATTGAATGTAACAGGTTTCCCCTCCCTGTAGTCATACAGCTGCGAGGGCTGAGTCAGACTTCTGAAGGGAGGAAGAGGCAAGGGGGAATAAATATAGATAGATAAATAATTCACTGAAAACAAATAAAGGTTACAGGGATGTTATAGTTAGGCTCACATTTTAAATTTACAAACCCATAGAAATTCAGCGGTTATGGTTATAGTTATTTCAAGTAACTATAACTTGTGCCCTAAGGTAACTATAACTCACACCCCTGCCATGCACAGTTTTTTCCTCAAAAATGTAACTGCAAATATTAGTGATATTATCAGTGATGTTATCAAAGATGTCATGAGTACTGTAATATGTGGGGTAATTAGCAGTGCATATCGAGGGTGCAAATCATAGTTACCTTAGGGCAGTGGTCTTCAAACTTTTTAATGCCGCGCCCCCCCAGTTGAAATATAAAAATCATTGGGCCCCCCCTCAGAATTTTTCACAATTATTTTAGAAAGATGGCAATGTTTAAATATATCTAAACCTATTTAAACATTGCAGTTAAGTACTGTTACCTTTTTAAAACTGCAATAACATGCTTCTGCTTAAAACAAAGGCATGGTATTTGTATAATATTTCTTTTGGCCAGAGTTTGGCGCCCCCCCTGGGATCACTGGGAACCCCCAGTTTGAAGACCTCTGCCTTAGGGCAGGGGTTGGCTCTCAGCAGCAGTTCACAAGAACAAACCCACTCATCACAGAAACTGCATGAAAAAGCAGGGATGCAAACACCTCCATCAATGTTTACAAATAACTTTTAAAGGTGAAAATGCATTGCTCCGGCTCGCAGGGAGCGTCTTCAAATAGCAGGGGTGCGAATTATAGTTAACTTAAGGCGAGAGTTGTAGTTACTTGAAATAACTACAACTATAACTGCTGAATTTCTAAGGTTTTGTATGAGTAAATTCACAGCCTAACTATACCCACTATAACGTCCCTGTAACCTTTTTTTAAGTGAATATATATATATGTATATATATATAGATAGATATAATGAGCATAAACATGGTTTGCCACTTTCCCCACCTGTCAGAATTAAATATATGTACTGCAATGATAAGATCCAAACACTACTTCTACTTGCATGCCTTCTTGTCTGTATAGTATTTTAGTGGACTATACTTAGGGCCTGATCTAGAGTGCAGAGCACATTATTTTACTTGTCAGGGCGACAGGTGTAAAATCCCCCGTTGCCGGATGGAGTTCCCATTCTCTGCATTTAGAGATGTCTCTAGTTATTGACAGGAACCACTGTCACAGCAGTTCATGTCAATGTGTTAAAAGTCTGATGGACAGCTACCTCAAATTTGTAACACATTTCTGCTTTTTTTTTAACCAAAATCCTAACAGATTGGTGGTTGGCGTAAAGTACTTTCACTGAAGTTTCATCAATTTATCTCCGCACAACCCTGTGTTTTTTGGCTCAACGTACAGGGGAGTAAATAATTTTAGTGTAGGTACATGGCCAAAACAACAACATACAGGGAGCGATGGAAGCAAAGGTCGCACCAAAGTATTGTGATGGATTGAAAAACACAAAGAGAGCCATGGATTCCAACTAGGATACATGCTAGTTTATGTAAAGTATTGAGATGCATCCTAAAGTAAAGACAGTGGGTGCCTGTGGTATACATATTTTGTAGGTGTAAGTATACTGCTACTATTACTCACACCTTTGATGCTGCTCAACTGCCCAAGTGAGCCCTTCACCCGATTGGCTGCCTCTGACCCTGGGCTTGATTTGAGAATTCACAACATACCTCGACCATGAAGGTACCAGTCAACAGCTGGGAATACTGGACGGTCTGCGAACTCCACAGCAGATTGCACTAAGGATTCCTTGACCACTTGGTAGCCATTGAGTATCACCATTGGGGTGCGACCGATAAAGATGGTGCATATGTCACCATATTTTCTGTGAATCTGAGGAGAGATAACCAAACAAAAATCAATCAAGGTTTAATCCAAAACATAAATCATAAAGAAATAATCAGCATGTCTGCAGTGTACATTAGTGCGGGAATTATTCTTTGGTAACCATTACCCACCCCATTGGTCCTTCTTTTATAGAAATCAAATGGATGGGAGCCAATGTTATTGGAATAAGACTCTGTGACTCCCTTTTGTTCACAAATCTTTAAATTAGGTTCTCAACCCATTGCACTATATCACAGGCCTAAAGATAGCCTAGTCTCTGACGATTTATACAAAGGATGTTTTGTGAAGTCCTGTTTAATTTTGACCGCAAATATATACAGAATATTGGCAACAAGCCAAAGCGCAGGAAGAAGTGACAAGTATGGTCTGTGCCAAGTGAGGCCACAGACAGCTATTTAATCTTTCAGTATTCTTTCAATTATCTTTTATTTTATAATGGTGCAGATCCTTCACATAATTCCACAGGATGGGTAATCCATAAATAGTTCACCATAGACCAGCTCCCAGGCATAACTAACAGTAATGCACAGTAGAAATACATATTTAATCAAATCTCTTTCGGGTCTACCCAGGATCGATAGAGAAAAATCCGCAGGCATGCACTGGTTACTGGCAGCCACGGTCAGTTGTCTCGTGGTCAATAATTGTGTGTGCTGGGACACAATCAAAGACACCAGATAAAACACAGAAGGTCACGTATCAAAGCAGGGGCTGTCCCGAAAATTTACACAGAGAGTGGTATAGTTGGATAAATTATTATGGCCTAGGCCGTACATATGAAATCGGAGCACTTTGGACACCGATGGGACCCGACATGTCCTCTGGGCAAAATGATCACTGATATGATTCTATGCACTTAAGAATAGAATGAGGAGATGTTTTATTGTGTACTGTGCTATTCCACTGTATTTCTATCACTTTGTCATGTGGATTTGCTGCAGCAGGAAGGCTTCTACATTGTGTGACTGACCTCTGTGTCATTGTCATGGTGGTTTATTTGACAATGTGTATGTTACAACAAACCATAAATTAAAAAGATATTTAACAAAAAAAAGATACCAGACAAAACAATCAAATTAAATGTGGCCAATCACATATCAGTAGGCTATGGCCTAAGCACAGCTCGTATAATGCAATTTATCACTTTGATCATGGAGAAATTTAAGTTTTAGACGTTGCTTGGTAGGGCCCAGGTGGAAGGACAGAGGAACAGTGACGCTTGCTGGGGTAGACCTAGAACTAACAGAAGTGCAGCCCTAAGATATGCTGTAATCACAGGCATTAAGTATAAAGGCTCTACAGTTTTGTTTCCATCAGTCAGGATAAATAGTCTCTAGGGTCTACTCAGTGTGAAACAGAGGAGCAGTCCAAGGACATGCATTGCTTATAGGTCTTCAGACTAAATACTATACACTGCCCGCCTAGAAGTGATACGGGAGCAGCCAAAGTCCAAGTATGGGTGATCAGCAGTCAGAATATGCATTCTATATAGTACATCCAGTGGCAACAAAGTGGCAACTCATGGGTTGTGTGGTTTATAGGCAACAGATATAAATGCCTTTTAAGGTCTACTCAGCAGTAAAAGAAGTACTCATTGGCACATGATGTCACGACTCACGTGCTGCTTACGCCTGGAATCCACAGATCGAGTGGCGTGGGTCTTGAGTGTTCGGCTTTGGCCCAGAAAGGGGCGACTCTTTCTGGTAGCCACGGTGCTGTAGGCAATGGAAACACCAAGAATAGACCGTGCCCTTCAGAAATAGCGCCAGAGGGAAAAAACCCTAAAAAGGGGAAAAAACCTCCAAACAGAAAGATTCCTGAAACAAGAACAAAAGAACAGGAATCAACAGAAACAAAATTCAGGAAACACAGAATTGACGAAATCCAGAACCGAAAGGCGAGGAATCAGGAGCGAAGACACTATCAGAACAGAAAGTGTTGCAGCGCAAGGAAAGGAAGAAAACACGTCCCTTAAATACCAAAAAAACAGGAAATGACCAACAGGAAGTAAAAGGACATCATCTTAGATAGGGAAAAGTACATAGAACAGAATAGAGTAGGAACCATAGAGAATAGGGAACAAGGAATGCTGGGAAGAAAAAGGTAACATGAGAAGGGGGAAAAGACATAAAGGAAGGTACAACCAAAAAGACCCAAGAAAAGAAGAAAAGAAAAAGAAGGAAAAAAGAACAGGTAAGAGGGGTCAGGAGGCACAAGAAACGCGGAGTGCAGAAGCAGAGCGAGGCCCCATGCCAAATCTGGGGCCTCGTAAGGTGCATGAAAGGCTAGGGGCGCGCCGCGTCTTGTAGACGCGCTGTGCGGCCCGAGCCGAATGTTGGTGCGGCGCGACAGTAGGTCCCCCTCCCGAAGGCCCAGGTTTGAGGGGAAATAAACTGTGAAAGCGACGAATCAGAAGAGGTGCGTGAACAGAAGATGCATCTTCCCAAGAGCATTCACTGAGAGGATAACCCTTCCAACGAATCAGATACTGAAGACGTTTGTGAAAAAGACGAGAGTCACAAATTTCCTGTACCTCATATTCAGGGACATCATCCATTAATACAGGGGGAGGACAAGGAAACTGACGAGAGTAAGGGTCAGGTACATAAGGTTTGAGCTGGGAAACATGAAAGACTGGATGAATCTTCCATGTATGAGGCAAGTGAAGACGGACAGTGACAGGATTAATCAACTGAAGAATACGGAAAGGCCCGTAGTAGCGAGGTGTGAACTTATTCTGAGAAAGGCGTGAGGGCAAGAATTTGGATGAAAGACAGACTTTGGGGGTCATTCTAACCCTGGCGGTCGTCGACCGCCAGGGCTAAAATGACGGGGGCACCGCCAACAGGCTGGCGGTGCCCCGCAGGGCATTCTGACCGCGGCGGTTCGGCCGTGGTCAGAAGTGGAAAACCGGCGGTCTCCCGCCGGTTTTCCGCTGCCCTTCTGAATCCTCCATGGCGGCGCAGCTCGCTGCGCCGCCATGGGGATTCAGATACCCCATACCGCCATCCTGTTCCTGGCGGTTCGCCCGCCAGGAACAGGATGGCGGTATGGGGTGTTGTGGGGCCCCTGGGGGCCCCTGCAGTGCCCATGCCAATGGCATGGGCACTGCAGGGGCCCCCGTAAGAGGGCCCCACAATGAATTTCACTGTCTGCATTGCAGACAGTGAAATTCGCGACGGGTGCCACTGCACCCGTCGCACCTTCCCACTCCGCCGGCTCCATTCGGAGCTGGCGTCCTCGTGGGAAGGTTGTTTTACACTGGGCTGGCGGGCGGCCTTTTGGCGGTCGCCCGCCAGCCCAGTGTAAAACCCAGAATACCCGCAGCGGTCTAATATCCGCGGTGCGGTATTCTGGAGGGGGGAACTCTGGCGGGCGGCCTCCGCCGCCCGCCAGGGTGAGAATCACCCCCTTTATCTTGAAGGTGATAGTCTGGAGTGGTCCTACGTTTCTTGTCTGCTATTTTCTTCATATATCTCTTGGTGTTTAACAAATTGGATCGAATTAGTCTATGGATTTGTAGAAGTCGTTTGGAAAGAGAAGTAATTGCGGGCAGAGGAGAGGTAGACTGAGGAGAAGTAGGAAAAGAGGTAGGATGATAGCCATAAGAACAGAAAAAAGGAGTGACCTTGGAGGCACTATGGACAGTATTATTGTAGGAAAATTCAGCAATAGGGAGATAAGTGTTCCAGTTGTTTTGGGTAGAATTGCAAAAACAGCGAAGGTATTGCTCTAATCCTTGGTTCAGACGCTCTGTCTGTCCATTGGTCTTTGGATGGAAACCTGATGACAGTGCTATATTGATATTTAGTGTCCTACAAAAATATTTCCAAAACCGGGAAATGTACTGAGGTCCTCTGTGAGATACAAGGGTATGTGGAAGTCCATGGAGACGGAAAATATGGTCGACAAATATCTGGCTTAGTTCTTGGGATGTAGGTTGCTTTTTCAGGGCAGTGAAGTGAGCCATCTTAGTAAAGGAATCAACAGTGACCATGATAACCCGGTTTCCTGCTGATGGTGGGAGCGAACACATGAAATCAGTAGAAACAGTGTGCCATGGAGCTGGTGGAACGGGCAAAGGCTGTAGTAATCCTGCAGGTCTGGTACGGGGAGTCTTGACTTGAGCACAAATGGGACAAGCCTGAACGTACCTTTCAAAGTCCGGCTTCCAGGTAGGCCACCAGAAAAATCGCGAAAGAAGTTCTTGTGTGGCCTTGATGCCTCTATGACCAGCAACCGGCGAATCATGGCACATTTGTAATGCCTTTTCTCTAACTCTGTTAGTAGGGAGGAATAACAGATTCTGATAATAATAATATCCTTGTTTTTTACATAATAAGGGTCTTAGTTTCTCTACTTCGCGATCAGACAGGCTGGAGTATTCCAGTTGTACCTCCTCCAGGAAAGACTGAGCTACTCCAATGATCTTACTAGGTTCAAGTAGATACTGAGATGGGGAAGGAGTACAATCTGGATAACGGCGAGACAGGGCATCAGCCAGAATGTTTTGGGATCCAGGAATATAGGTGATGTAAAAATCATACTGACTGAAGAAAAAGGCCCAACGAGCCTGGCGACTATTCTGGCATATAAAATTACGTAAACATTGTAGATTACAGTGGTCTGTTCTCACCTCAAAAGGCTCCTTGGAACCCATCAGAAACTGTCTCCATTCTAGGCAGGCTGTTTTCAGGGCTAATAATTCCCTTTCAAGTACTGAGTAATGTTGTTCTGATGTAGAGAGTATATGGGACAAATAGAAAACAGGATGTTCAAGACCATCATCTTCTTGTTGTTGGAGTAAGACAGCTCCGATGGCTCTTTCGGAAGCATCGGTAACTACAATAAATTGTTTGTTGGTATCAGGGTGTCTCAAGATGGGAGCTTGAGTGAAAGCCTTCTTTAAATCTTGAAAAGCTGTTTCAGCCGCCTTAGTCCAGACAAACCCTTTCGTTAAATTTTCCTTCTTTAAAGTGTGAGTTATGTGGCTGGTCTGTTTCGCAAAGTCTAAGATGAATTGCCGATAAAAGTTTGCTAATCCTAGAAAACATTGAGTTTCTTTAATAGAAGAAGGAGAAGGCCAATCTAGAATGGCTTGTACCTTTTCTTGGTCCATAGCTATGCCTGTGGGACTTAAATGATAACCCAGATATTTGACTTCCGTCTTGTCAAACTCACACTTTTCTGGTTTACAAGATAGTTGATGTGCCCGGAGTCTTTGAAGGACTTGTTTCACATGGGAAGAATGGAGTTCGGGACGTCTAGAATAAATAAGAATATCGTCTAAGTAGATTACAACTGTCTGGTTCAAAAGGTCAGAAAACACTGAGTCCATAAATCTTTGGAAGATTGCGGGGGCATTAGTGAGACCAAAAGGCATAACTTTGTACTCAAAGTGACCAAATGGGGTCCTGAAAGCCGTTTTCCACTCATCTCCTTCTTTAATACGTAACAGGTGGTAGGCTCCCCGTAGATCCAGTTTGGTAAAACGTTGAGCCCCTCTGACTGCTTCTAGAATATCCTTGATGAGAGGCAAAGGATAACGATCCTTAATATTTATCTTATTCAGGCCTCGAAAATCCAGGCAAGGACAAAGATCCTTTGTCTTCTTGGGTACAAAAAAAGAGAGGAGCCCCTGCCGGAGAAGATGATGGAACAATAAGACCACTCTGTAAATTTTCTTCCAGATACTCTTTTAGAACTTCCTTTTCGGGTTCCGTGAGGGAGTACATCCTCCCAAAGGGAACGACAGTTCCAGGTTCCAAGGGAATAGCACAATCGTAGTCTCGATGTGGGGGTAACACAGGTCTGGATGGTTTTTGGAACACATCTTGAAATTCTAAATAATGTTCAGGGACTCCTTGGACAGTATTAATGGAATAACCGGTAGTACTTTCAGTAGGTGTTAATCTTTTCGGTGACCAATATTTGTCGGAAGCAAAACAGTTCTCATGACAAAACTGTGAAGACAAGGAAATAGTCCGGGTTACCCAATTCACATACGGATTATGTCTTATGAACCACGGAATTCCGAGAATGATGGTATGGTTGGGGGATGATATGAGATCAAAGGAGATGTGTTCTTGATGGTTACCAAACTGTAAACTTAACATCAGGGTAGTAGTATCGACTGGACCAGAGGATAGCAAGGATCCATCCACTGTGTGCACTTGTTCGGGAATTTCTTTGGGTTGTGTTGGAATTTGTTGAGTAGTGGCACAAGTCTTATCCATGTAAAAACCACTAGCACCACAATCTAGTAATGCCATAGTCTTTTCTTGACGGCCGTCAGGTAGTTGTAACATGACAGGTAACATGAACAAGGATGTCGTATTGTCGTTAAATGAACTGATGGAAGGTATAGCCGATGATCCCGTCCCCTCCCTTCTTACAGAGGACGGGAAGTGGCATTTCCCGATGGCCTTGGCGGACGTACAGGGCAGGTACGAAGCATGTGACCAGCAGACCCACAGTACAGGCACAAACCTTTCTTACGTCTGTCTTCCCGCTCGCTAGCGGAGAGCAGGCCTCGAGTAGTATCCACCTGCATGGGTTCCCCCTCTATGTCTCTAGCAGGAGGGCGAGGTTCCTCAGAACGATGCAGATAAACCCGTGAAGTGCTTGGCTGGGAAGACCCTCTACTCCTTCTCTTCTCCAATCTTCGTTCTTGAAGACTGTACTCGATGGAAAGTGCTTGATCCATCAGGCCACGAAGATCTTCAACTCTGGTGGAATGTACTAATTCATCTTTTATTTCTTCTTTAAGTCCTCTACGAAACAAAGTCACCAGAGTACGTTCCACCCAGGTGGTCTCTGCCGCTAGCTGACGAAAACGTGTAATATATTGGAGGACATCTTGTGAGCCTTGTTGGATGTCACATAAGGCTTCTTCTGCAGAGGCCTCCAATCCTGGACGACTAAACATTTGTTTGAAGCGATTCACGAAAGCGGAATAGTCCGACAATACCGGATCGTTGGATGATACCATCGGGGTTGCCCAGGCCAAGGCAGGACCGGATAAAGCACTGATAAGATAACCCACCTTTGTCCTGTCATGGGAGAATTGGGTAGGTCGGAAGGCGAAATACACCGTTAATGCATCAAGGAACTCACGTAGTTTGGTTGGTTCACCAGAGAAACGAGGAGTAGAAGCGGAGATAGTCGGAACATCGCCACTGCGGAAAGCCAAAGCCTGTCGTAACGCAGCATTCTCATTGCGTAGTTGTTGCAATTCCTGAGCTTGTAGCTGAATTGTTCTCAGAAGAGATTGATCAGGATCTGCAGCAGCCGCCACTGTGTCATCCATGATGTTAGAGGATGTTGGGATGGTTTGGCACTGCAATCTGTCACGACTCACGTGCTGCTTACGCCTGGAATCCACAGATCGAGTGGCGTGGGTCTTGAGTGTTCGGCTTTGGCCCAGAAAGGGGCGACTCTTTCTGGTAGCCACGGTGCTGTACGCAATGGAAACGCCAAGAACAGACCGTGCCCTTCAGAAATAGCGCCAGAGGGAAAAAAAACCTAAAAAGGGGAAAAAACCTCCAAACAGAAACATTCCTGAAACAAGAACAGGAATCAACAGAAACAAAATTCAGGAAACACAGAATTGACAAAATCCAGAACCGAAAGGCGAGGAATCAGGAGCTAAGACACTATCAGAACAGAAAGTGTTGCAGCGCAAGGAAAGGAAGAAAACACATCCCTTAAATACCAAAAAACAGGAAATGACCAACAGGAAGTAAAAGGACACCATCTTAGATAGGGAAAAGTACATAGAACAGAATAGAGTAGGAACCATAGAGAATAGGGAACAAGGAATGCTGGGAAGAAAAAGGTAACATGGGAAGGGGGAAAAGACATAAAGGAAGGTACAATCAAAAAGACCCAAGAAAAGAAGAAAAGAAAAAGAAGGAAAAAAGAAAAGGTAAGAGGGGTCAGGAGGCACAAGAAACGCGGAGTGCAGAAGCAGAGCGAGGCCCCATGCCAAATCTGGGGCCTCGTAAGGTGCATGAAAGGCTAGGGGCGCGCCGCGTCTTGTAGACACGCTGTGCGGCCCGAGCCGAATGTTCGGCTCGCGCCGCACCACGCAGCGCGACACATGATCAATACAGGCAGTCTCAATCAGTATCCTTTTGGGTCAACCTAGGTGCAACGTAGCAGCATCTCCTAGGTATGTGATAGTTACCACTATAGGGATAAGTGCTGAATGGGGATTAGTGATTATGGCAATACAGCAATAACAAAGTGGGCATTTGACACACATTGGACTATGAAAGGTTGGTACTAGACTACTGCTGTGGCAGACTAAAATAAGTATTTTAAATTATTTGAAGAAGTAAGGGAACGATAGGTGTGTTATGACTGTCAAAGTGCACCTTTTCGCCCAGAGTGGATATGATGCAAAGAGATGCCAAGATGGTTGGCTGCAGGAGTCTTGGGCTTGTGGGATGTGGTGCACTCTCCACCACCCATCCAAATGGTAAAACTGGGGGGCGAGAGACCGAAGGCAGTTCAAATCCCTTTATTGTATGAATATCTTTGGAATTTGGCTTGGATGAACAATGGATCAGTCTCTGTAACAGACTGCCCTGCGAATGAACAGTGTATGGCGGTAGGGAGCCAAAGAAGCAACTGTAACACTCGGTTGATGCGTTCCAGTGAGCAAAGGGATAACCGCTGTTGTTTGTGTGTTATCTCTTTTCAGCAGGATTTAAATGAACTTGCTGTTCATAAACATTAGAGGCTGTAGACTTTACAGGGTAATTCAACAGCCACAACGTGCCTCCATATAGACCAATGGTTCTTGAGATTAGAGCCTGTTTTAGAGGGTCTATCACATACCTAAGGTTGTTGATTTTGAGTGACTAGTGCCTTTGGGGCTAAGTGCTACTTTTGGGATTGGGTGCTTGCGGATGTTTTTGTAGGCATATCTTTTTTAATTAGCATTTACTTTTACATTCTGTGTTTTGGATATTTATTTTTGGAGTTTGAATATCTTTGTTATGTATTTTCACATGGTACTTCAAAACTAACATTACTTGCAAGAGAGAGGGGGCAATGTGCAGCTCTGAGACAATTCACCAAAATGTTAAACGTGATATCACACAAGGTGAGTAATAAATGTGGCTACCATCTATTTGCATTCTGGTACACGATGTCCTGAATTTATGCCAGAGGATCAGTAAAACCACAAATACCGAAATGCTAAGAAATACGAACTAAACAACCAAAAATGGCCAAACTTCTTATGTTTGTGTTTTTCATTCTGCAGTTTTCTTGTAACATGATCCACGCTCACAAAAAGCTATCAGAGCATTTGTAACAAGGAATAATGCACATTAAAGTAACAGAAGCGCTCAAAGTAGCATGCTTGTACACAAAATCAGCAACACGTTGTGAGAGAAACCTTAATATACTAATCAGTTCACGTGTGGCTAAAAACATGATACGTAGTGTATAACAACAGGGCAACGAAATGCAATTGGTTTATTTAAAAATCATCTTGGATTTAAGCGGGGATACCAGAGAGAGAGCACGGTGCCTAGCAATGATTAGAAGTGCCAGGGTTAGTGCAACTTGGAGCTACAAAGAAAAAGGTTTCATATTCAATAAGTTTATTTCGGGTTACAATGAACCCATAAAATGTGTAGAATCATAAGGAACAATACCTACATGAGTACTGGTAAACATACAAGTTAAGAGTATAAACACTGTCCATTAGATAAAACAAAGCTGCCATAACAGATCAGCCTAAGTACATAAAGTGTAAAGTGTGATGTAATATCAACAACAGATGACCAAAAGGTAGTCATGGCACTCACAATCACAAAAAGAACCCAAATATTTGGATTGATTAATATTGATGACTTTGGACATTGGAAGCTGCCTAAAGTCACATCAGATAACAATTCATAAATAAACAGAAATTCAGATACGGCCTACAATTATATTTGCAGTACAAATAAGCTAAAATATAAAGATGTTACCAGAGAGAGGATGATGTCAGTGTTCTTCCGGGTCGTTTCCTTATTAGCCAAACAGCATAAAAGTTCCTGCCCATGACAAATACAATAAGCACACCAGTTTGTTGTTAGTACCCTAGAGGCTACCGAACAGCTTCTAAACCCTTTGATTGTTACAGAGAGGTTTAACTCATTTTCTACGAGGATTTTTGCACCATGGGTAAAAAAAAACCATTAGATGTTGAACATCTTCACAGGGTGCTCCACACAAAACATGGGATGGTAAGGCTATTAGGTGATTATTCCAGCTGCTCATGTACTGCCCAATCTAAAGAGTACCCAACCTCAATTTAACAAATAATATCCTAGCAAATCCTGGTCTAATATTATCAAGATATGGTTCAAAGGCCACATTGCATTTAAACTGAAAAAGTCTGGCGTCAGAGATCCAATGGTAATAGCAGAAGGAGTGCTCCATAAAGTGCTTATTGCTGTCGCCTGTAGAGTAGATTTTCAATAAGTAAAACATTTAATAGACAGTGAATTGGGCATACCCAGGACCTCAGTCAACTAAGTTCTATGATATTTCAGCTCTGCAGTACTCTTAAAGCATACCCAGAATAGCATGGGTCTTAAAACTGCCATATCACTAATCCGCTTAAGATAACTTTCAGAAACTAGGGATATGATAGAAGTACTTTGTGGCAAATTAAACAGATCTAAGGAAAAGATTCTCTTTTGTGACTGCCTCCTTTTTCCCCACATGTCCCCAAATTTCCACCCTGTACAGAGCAGTGCTCTGCACCTTCACACAGTAGATATTAATGGCTGGTGAGACATGTCTCAGTGTCGTTTTTTAAAAACCTTTTGAACACAATAAATACTCTGTGCAACAAAGAAGCACTTGCTTTATCCATGTATGACGGCCAGATGTTTGATTTGTCTATGGCGATACCTAGATAATCAAATGTTTCTTCTCTCTGTAAAGGAGCCCCTTTCCTACTAAAGCCACCTCTATGAGATTTATGGAGATTGAGGATCATATACTTTGTTTTTGATGTACTGACTTCAAGGCCCCTCTCATTGCAGAAAAGAGTGAATTTGTTCAGAAGGTTTTGTAGACCCATGGGGGTACGGGAGATTAATAAAGTATCATCAGCAAATAGAAGTACTGATATGGGCCTGCCACCTAGTCTGGGGGAATCATGAGTACAATCCAGCAAGTATGTAAGGCATCAGTAATGTACAATGAAAATAATGTCGGGGCTAACACACACCTCTGACCGACACCTCACTTGATTGGAATACCTTAGTTAGTTCCCCCTTGGAAGCCAATCTCACCTGAGCATAATTTGAACCATGCAATCTCATTATTACATTTATCAAAACAGGGCCCATCCTCATCAGGTCCAAAACTAGCCATAGCTTATTCCTGGATTGTAGATCAAAAGCTGTTTTGAGATCTACAAAGGCCACATAGAGATGGTCCCTGGATAGCGCAAGGTACTTCCATTGCTGAAGTATACGCTGAAAGATTTGGTCTGCAGTACTGGTCTTCTGTCTAAATCCTCCTTGTAGTGGGGATAATATGTTAATGTCATGTAGGAAGTTGGCTCTCTACATACTATTTCAAAGAAATAGTGTGCACAGAGTCCAAGGGTTCCCCTTAGAGGTAAGATAGTGGCAACAAGAGATAATTCTAATGCTCTATTTTGTGGTAGTGTGGTCGAGTAGTAGGCTTATCAGAGGGTAGTGTTAAGCATTTGTTGTACACACACAGGCAATAAATGAGGAACACACACTCAAAGACAATTCCAGGCAAATAGGTTTTTATATAGAAAAATATATTTTCTTAGTTTATTTTAAGAACCACCGGTTCAAGATTTAAAAACAATACTTTAAATGAAAGGTATTCCACTCAGGTATCTTAGGAACTTTGAATTATCACAATTGCATGTACAGTTTTGACAAAAATGGCAATAAGCTAGTTTAAAAATGGACAGTGCAAAAATCAACAGTTCCTGGGGGAGTTAAGTAATTGTTAAGTTCACAGGTAAGTAAGACACTTACAGGGTTCAAAGTTGGGTCCAAGGTAGCCCACCGTTGGGGGTTTAAGGCAACCCCAAAGTTACCACGCCAGCAGCTCAGGGCCGGTCAGGTGCAGAGGTCAAAGTGGTGCCCAAAACACATAGGGGGTTATTACAACATTGGAGGAGGTGTTAATCCGTCCCAAAAGTGACGGTAAAGTGACGGATA
Organism: Pleurodeles waltl; assembly: GCF_031143425.1. Lineage (NCBI taxonomy): Eukaryota > Metazoa > Chordata > Amphibia > Caudata > Salamandridae > Pleurodeles > Pleurodeles waltl. Next base: position 240,173,171 of record NC_090451.1, read on the forward strand.
TACCACCATCCGTATTACGAGTTCCATAGGATATAATGGTCTCGTAATACGGCTGGTGGTGTATCCGTCACTTTTGGGTCGGATTAACACCTCCTCCAAAGTTGTAATAACCCCTATAGGCTTCAATGGAAATAGGGGTGCCCCTGTTCCAGTCTGCCAGCAGGTCAGTACCCGTGATAGAGCGTTCCGTACTAGTAATAATTTACCTGTATTCGGACGCTCTTTAGGCCGATGAATCTTTTGACTAAGTGGAACTCTCCGTACTCTATATCGATCAATTGCATCAAATCAATAATCAATAACGAACATAAGCAATACCCTGATCAACATAACACTTGACAATTAATCCAGAATACATTTCGGCGAACCCTGACCTTTCAGTCAGGAATAACCACACCAGTTTATTCAAAGTTAGTGAATTTATTTCCCTATATTAACAAAGCTAGCACAATATAAATGTGTCTCAACACCAAATGATAAACGTAAATGAACATTAATAGCTGTCCATAGCGGCGAAACAAGTGCAATCTATGCAGCATTTGAATAACAAGGCATTCGATAATGGCAATGCAAATCACTAATACGATAATCTGTAATGAACTAATTGCATACATTTAGTCAGCATAACAAGGTCTCAAATTGCATCGTGCAACAGAAGGAATCCTCATCTGTCCTCAAATTAGCATCGGCATGTGGGACTTCATGCAAAAAAACAATTTAGCAACATAAATTTGGAAAACTCCTAACTAGGGCTCTTATCAAAATCAGAAGTTGGTTACCTAAAAGAAACACAATGCAATTTTACAATTTCCTTTCATATTTACCAATTACGATCAGCATACAAGGAAGTCTTCGTCTCACAGGTACCGTTTCTCGATCAGCATTGGTACCGTTTCGACCGGCATGGGACGGGGCAAAGGGGCAAGGTGGACGGGGCAATTGCCTCACGGCGGCAAGGTAAAACTACTACTTCATGCAAAGGGATCAAAGTTAAAGTCTCTAGGGCAAGAATCATTAAAGTCTCTTTCTCTCGATTAGAGAAAGCATCAAAGTCCCTTTCAAAATGGCGTCGCAGCAAAGTGGGCCATAATAGCTGCAAAGTGGGCCATAATAGCTGCAAAGTCTACAAAATGGCGGGATGTCCAATAATGGCTGTAATGGCTGCAATGTCGGCAAATGGCGGATAATAGCCACTTTCCTCTCGTGCACCTGGGTTTTATAGACAACAGTTCAAATCCAGTAGGGTCTTCCATTGGAGGGTTCATAGGTTAGCTTCAAATTGTCCAATCAAAAACGACAGTTCTCAAGCTTTTACTTAAGCATACATTATCCTTGGAGACGAGTACGCAAGTTGCAACATTTTATACCAATTAACTCACTTTCAGAGCTTCCATTGTCCGCACCTGCAGATTGACCTTGGAGTAAAGAGAAAATATGCCAGGCTGGCACGAAACCTTAAGATAAGCATGTGAACGATCTCAGTGGAAAAGTACAGCTTCAAGCAAAAATACACGTTTATTAGCACATTGGAAAAATACGAGCATCTAAACCGTGAGACCAGGCAACTAGGCCAAAGCCTCCATTTAAGTCATGCTAAGCTAAAACATTTCTAACGAGCAAATCGTAGCACACGTTTATGATTATGTCGGATTAGTGCAATTCTAATACATCACGTTATATAAAGCACGCTTATAAATGTTGTCAAACTACTCTGAGGGCACATTTTGTCCCCGTACAATCTTTATTAGTTCGGTTAAAGTCACACATGATTATTTCACACTACGTTTATGCGTTAATAAATCAAAACCTTCATTTTCTGCTTCATCAATCCCTCCTCTGATGACTACTTGTCATCACACCAAACCATGCCCACAAATTTTATTCCATTAAAATTCTGTCAGTTCTCTTTTCCTTTTAATTCCCCTAGTTTTCGCTTTGTATTCTTCTGCCATTCTTTTCATAATTTTCTCTTCCTTTCTTCTCTTAATTCTTTCCATAATCATTATTATTCCCCTTTTTATTCCCCAAATTCCAAATACGCAAATTAGAACTATTAGAATTCCCTGTATTATTTTTAGCAAGATTCCATTCCAAATTCCACCAAGCCAACTTCCCACTGAAGCAAGTCCTTTTCCAACCTTCTCCCACACTCCTGGTTCTTTCAATTCCTTCAAATCTGCACTCTCTTTTGTTAGATTAGCAAGCATAGTTTTAATCTTCACACTATTGTCTGGAATATACGTACAACAGTGTCGTGCACCAAGCATTTTGCAAACGCCACCATCCTTTGCTAAAAGAATGTCTAAAGCAAGCCTATTTTGAAGAGTCATAGCTCTTTCCGCTGCAAGTTCAGCATCTATCAGGATTATAGCACCTGAAAACTTTGTCAACATGTTATCCACTATAGTAGACAACTTTCTTATTTTGATGGAATTTAGCACAACTCCCAATGAAGGAATCATGGCTCCAAATATATCTCCTACCACAGCAGCTGCGGTCTCTCTTTTCTGGATACGATGGGATCCAGATGTCTTTTGAATCATCGATAGGTCATCCAGTTGATAAACCTTTGGGAACACTATACCCAAATAACATCTCCCCCACCATCCCTTTGGAAGACGATAATAGGCATTATACCCACAAATGTAATATACACCTGGAATGACAGGGTCAAGTCCGTTCATCATGAATGTCCATTTGGCCTTAAAGATAAACGTATGTTTACACTCACTCGCTCCTACAAAAACATTGTCATAATAAGATTCACCTCGATATATAAAAAATTTCCCTACATGCCAAGCATCTAAAGCTATTTTCCCTTGTGTCTTTATTGCGGCAAAATCATAATTATCTACTGAAGTCCTCTTATGTAGTTCCTTTTCTAATTTCGCATTCATTTGTGCCCTTCTATCATCTGTGCGATCTAAGAAGCTTATTTCTACTGCAGAGAGCGAGCAGGTAAGATTTTCCCTATGAGCGTGAGCCGTTTCAAAAGGTAGCATTGGCTCGAAAAATTCCCTCATTATTTTAGCATCCCAATCTTTAGCAATCTGGCTTAGCTGCGCTATTATAGGAACATATGCAAAGGTAACATCATAATTTGAGTAAAAATACTGTATGTTAGTTTGACCATAAAATCTAGACATTACTATACTACATGTAATCCCGTATGTAAGAGGCATGTGGTGATAAGTCACCCCTTCCTTTACTGATGTCGGTATCTGTGTACACACATAACAATCTTTCGCATCCATAGTCTCAACATATTCTGTTAGCAAGCGATAGAAAACATTATATGAAAGCTCTTTCTTATCATGCAAGTGTCTCTCATCTAATTCTAGTCTTTTCAGTGCAGTTAGTTCAGTGACAGTAACAGGAGCAAAAGTAGAAGCATCAATTCTCTCATTCTCACCCCTACCATGCATTCCAAGTACAATTGCCATTATTATTAGTACACATGCAATTACCAAGCCTATACACACATATTTACAATATCTCTTTCTACTGTTTTGCGTCATGATCTGTATAGAATCAGAGAGCTAGAAGCACCTATAAAAGAAACGATTTTAGCAATTCAGTTACAAAGCTGAACGAGCGCAATGTTCACACAGTTTTCTTCAAGAGGCCAGTCACTTATCGGTTAGCAGCATTTGTCTCAATTCGGCAATAACTCAGTCTTTGATCCGTTCAGCAAGTGTCTCCTCCGGTTTAGCAATGTCTCAGCTGGTTGTTTGTATCACGTTAGATTGTAGCGAGCAATGTCATTTATCACCCTTTCAATCAACAGAGTCCATAAAACTTTTCTTTTCTATTGGTATCTCTTCTTCTTCGTTCTCGAGGCTTAGAGATACAAATTCGTCAGTCCAATCGTCATTGGCTACATATGCCCATTCTGGACCGGAATATCTCCTGTTTGGTATCCTTTTCCTTTTCAATTTTGCTTCTCTTTTTGATTCTGCCTCACTGGTACTTTCCACCTTTGTCAAGTCTTTTTCTTCACTCGGGGATGGCACCGCGACAGTTACTTCCTTTCTTTTCTCTTTCACTTTTGGCCTTTCTCCGTCGTTCAAACTTTCTTTAGTCCTTTCTTTTATTGGTGATATACTTAGTCTTCTCTTTGCACCGTGTCCGTTTGATGGACCTGCGATCTTTTCTGTGGAAGCTTGAACTTTTTCGTTCTGTTCTGCCTTGTCCCCTCCTTCTGGGGAATCAATCACGTTCTCCTTTTCTTTTTCTGTATCGTCTGCTTCTGGGAAAGCCCTCCTCTGATCAGGCTCTCCTGCTTTTTCACCTTTTTCGAGCCCTTCGTCACCGTTACTTTCGTCAGGCTCTGTATCACTTTCAGTTGCTTCAGGTTCCTTGTCACCCTCAGCTGCTTCAGGCTCTTTGCTACCCTCAGCTGCTTCAGGTTCTTTGTCACCTTCAGCTGCTTCGTCGCTGTCTGAACTTTCTCCTTGGTCTTCCCCAAGTGAGTTAGTCTCTTCGTCCTCAGAGAATATCTCTCTCTCTTTCGTTCCTGCCTGTTCGCTTTCAGTTCGGTTTTGCTCTGTCTCAGCACTCAGCACTGTTTTATCAGGCACTGGCAGTTTCAGCGCTTCAACTTCCTCATCTGTGGGACACAACACTTTCTTTGTGTGACTGGCGTGAATCCAGTTGGGAACCCCCGCACACTTCACAGCGGTAGTTGTCGTCAGGATCACTTGGAAAGGGCCTTTCCAACGGGGTTCCAGACACGACTTTCTCACGTGCTTCTTTACCACGACCCAGTCACCTGCTTTCAGTGCGTGTCCTGGACCTTGGATCGGTGGCAAGGTGGTTGCTTCCACCTGGTGAGAGAAAGAGCGAACCACGTCAGCCAGACCCTTGCAGTAGTCTAACACCATATCATCTGTAATATTCAAAAGCGCGTTTGCGGGAACTGCAGGAAGTCTCATAGCCCTGCCCATGAGAATTTCGTGCGGAGACAATCCAGTCTTTCTATCAGGGGTGTTTCTCATTGACATTAGCACCAAGGGCAATGCATCAGGCCATTTCAAATTCGTCGATGCACATATTTTCGCCATTCTTGATTTCAGTGTACCATTCATCTGCTCCACCAGTCCTAAGGCTTCAGGGCGATAGCTACAATGCAGTTTTTGCTCAATGTTCAGCGCTTCGCAAAGTAACTTTATCACCTCGTTATTGAAGTGACTTCCCCTATCTGATTCTAAAGAGATCGGGAATCCGAAGCGTGGTATCAACTCTCTCAACAATAGCTTTGCAACTGTAAGGCTGTCATTACTACGTGTGGGGTATGCCTCAATCCAGTGACTAAAAATGCACACAATCACCAACACATACTTCAGACCTCCATGCACAGGCATCTCAATGAAATCTATCTGCATTCTACTAAACGGGCCACTGGCTCTGCCAATGTGGCTCGCGTTCACAACTGTTCCCTTTCCTGGGTTCATCTGCTGGCAAGTGACACATCGATGGCAAACTGCTTCTGCAGCTTGACGAAATCTGGGGTTAAACCAATCAGTTTTGAACAATCTTATCATGGCATCTCTCCCTAGGTGAGCTTGCCCATGATAGAACCGCGCAAGCTGTGATAAGAGACCACTTGGCAAAACAAATTTTCCTTCATTTGAAACCCATAACTCATCTTGTCTTTTTATACATTGTGATTTAATCCAGGAATCTCTTTCATCCTCCCTGACGTTATTCTGTAATGCTTTTAATTCATCTATTGTATCTACAACCTTCAAGGCAAATGCTTCAGCTGGTTCGAGTTCTGGTTCACTTATCGAATTCCATTCATCTCTGAGTAATATACAATTCAGGGCACAAAATCTTGCGACTTGATCCGCATATGCATTTCCCAGAGAAACATAGTCCTGTCCTTTTGTATGGGCACTACACTTTACCACTGCAACTTCGGCTGGCATTTGAATGGCGTGTAACAATTCCCTTATTCTCTCCCCGTTTTTCACTGGGGATCCTGAAGAAGTCAGGAAACCTCTCTGTGACCATAGTTGTCCAAAGTCATGCACAATTCCGAACCCGTACTGACTATCAGTGTAAATGGTGACTTTCATCAATGCAGACAGTTGACATGCTCTTGTAAGGGCTACAAGTTCTGCTACTTGTGCAGAATAGACTCCTTGAAGCCACCCCGCTTCCAAGACACCTGTTACAGTACATACAGCATATCCTGCTTTCAAAATCCCCATCCCATCTCTTAGACATGAACCATCAACGAAAACAATTTGGTCATTTTCATCAAGCTTAGTATCTTTAATGTCAGGTCGAGGTTTTGTGCAAAATTCAGTCACCTGAAGGCAGTCATGCTCGACGTCTTCAGCGTCCTCAATTTCAGCATTTTCACCAGGGAGCAAGGTTGCGGGATTCAACGTAGTGCACCTTTTCAGCTGCACATTCGGTGAGCCCAGAATTATCGTTTCATACCTTGTGAGTCTTGCTCCGGTCATGTGTTGCGTTCGGGAGCGGGTCAAAAGTATCTCAACTGAGTGAGGGACCATGACTGTTACTGGGTGTCCCATCACTATTCCTTCACTCTGAGTGAGGCTGATACCAACTGCTGCTACGGCGCGTAACACCCTGGGAGTGCTGCTGCGACCGGATCCAAAGTAGCTGAAAAATACGCTACTGGTCTGTTTACGCCACCATGGGCTTGAGTCAAGACAGACAAAGAGCATGCATCACGTTCATGACAAAACAATGTGAAAGGCTTTGTGTAATCAGGCATACCTAAAGCTGGAGCCCTGCACATGCACTCTTTCAATTCAACAAAAGCATCCATCTCATCTCCTTTCAGTTCAATTTGATCCAAGGCATCCTTCTGGGTCAGCTTCAGTAAAGGCTTTGCTAGAGTTGAGAAGTTGGGAATCCACTGGCGACAGTAGCCCACCATTCCCAAAAACTTCCTCACCTCCCTCCTTGTCTTTGGTGGACTCATTTGAAGTACGCTTGTTATTCTTTCCTTCATTATTCTCCGTGACCCTTTCTCTATCTGGTGACCCAAGTATTTCACTTTCTTCTGACAGAACTGCAATTTGGAAGGAGACACCTTGTGTCCATTCCTTCCCAAATGGTTCAGCAGAGCAATGGTATCTGCTGTGCAACCACTTTCTGTCTTTGATGCAACCAGTAAGTCATCAATGTACTGTACTTGTTACGACTCGGTCGTCCCATTTCCAGGGGGCGCTGTAAGGGGACTGTCAGAAGCCTGGGAATCACCTTGAACACCTATCTAGAGTCCCTTGCTGACTCCTGTTTGTTTCTCTTTTCTCCATGGTACACTTGTGTAGGACTACATTTGCTTCTTGGGACTGCCAGTCCCATAATGCACAGCTTGGTAGTCAGGAAAACCTGGATTCTGTTTCCCATTGTTTTCAATGGGAGAAGTCCAGTTGCTCCTTTTCACTGGATCCTCTCCTCCAGGACTTGCAAGTGTCTGAAATTACACACACCTGTGACCACTCCTGTGCAGCCCAGCTTGGAACTGCTTATAAGCAGCCATTTCCTCAAGCTCCCCGTCGTGCATTGGACTTCAGTTCCTTTGTGTTACAGACCCCTTGTCGGATGGTGTTCCAGTTTTGTTCCTGTTCTGTTCCAGCCTGATCCTGTTTCCTGTTTCTCTGCCCAGCTCCTGATTGTTCCAGCCAGAGTCTGCTCTCTATCTCTTAGCCTTGTATCTGTTTGTTTCTTCCAAAGCCTGCTCCCTGTTTCTCTGCCCTGTTCCTGCCTTGTTTCAGCCTGAACCTTCTCTCTGTTTCCCAGTCCCGTTTACTGCTCATTTCCTACTCCCTATATTCCAGTCCTGTCCTTGCCTGTTCCAGCCAGAGCCTGTTCTCAGTTTCCCAGTCCTGTCTCTGTCTGTCCCAGCCAGAAGTTTGCACCCTGTTTTCTAGTCCTAGACCCGCCTTTGCATCAGCCTGAGCCTGTTCCTAGTTCTTGCCTCTGCCTCTTTGTTTGTTCCCTTCTGTTTCTGTTTCTTCTTGGTTCTTTGTGTCTGGTAAGTGTTCTATCAGTCTTCACCAGTGTATACGTGTCCTCCTGTGTACTGGGGTTGGCTCCTGGTTTCCAGGAGGCAATTCCAGCCCCCATCCTTGTCCAGTGTTATACGTTGTATTTCGTGCCTAACAGTGACAGTGTGCTATTGCTGTTTTCTCAGGAATCGCCACTGTGTTTCCAGCTGGACCCACAAGAGCGTGTCCTGTGTATGTAAGTACTATCCTTGTTTGTGCTCTAGGGTCCAGAGACAGAATCACTTCTGCTGCCTCCTTTCTATGGGGCTGGCAGGGTGACTATCTGTAAGAGCAAACTGCACAGAGGCATTGAGATTCCCTGTCACTGTGGGAGGTTCTGCGCCTTACTCTGTGTACAACCCCAGCGTGTTTGTCCTCTGGTAATCCATTTCCTGTTTGTTCACACAAGGGTTGCTCTGCTTTTAGTTTCCTGTGCCTATCCATAGCTGTCCTTTCCGTGTATGCCTTTAGCTGCTCCTCTGCCCCAGTGTACTACCTCTTTAGGATATTCAGTGACCTCAAGGGGTGTCCCAACCAAAGTCCTGATCGGACCCGCCCGAAACCGTGACAGAATGCACGACCCAAACATTTCAAGCTCCCCTGGCAGTAAAGGCACACACAAACCTAAAGGGCTTTCCTATCATGTTAAAACACCCCTTTCTAAGCCTATACATTCTCTGAAATCCTCTAAAAAAGACCTTAGTTTAAAGGATAGACTTGTTAAAGAAAACCATAACTTGCAAGTTCAGTACTATACTGAGTGGCTTGCTAATCTTTCAATGATAGACTATTATGTTATTTGTGGCTATGACCCCCAGTCCCTGTCTGTAGAAGAATTACAAGGACGTAATGAGTTTTTGCAATATATATTAGCTGAAGCCAGTAAGAATGTTCGTAACCGTGGAAGTGCTTTTGCTACCTCTGCACAAGACACTCACACTCAGGAAAAACTGGTTAATTCCTTGCCTCATGCTAGCGCATCCCAAGTTCACTTCCAGCACTCTGCCAAAACAAAGAACCCTGACACTGTTCAAGAAGCCACACTAGGGATTCCCTTGTTTTCTGTTTAGTGCCTCAGCCCATCTAGGCCAGTTTCTCAGAATTCAAAGTGCAGTCCTGACTCTTATAAAGACATATCAGTCCCTCAGAGTTTTCAAGTCAGCAGGCTAGACCCTGTATCTAAGGGATCAGTAAAGACTGTGGGATTCCTTAGTTCCACTCAAAAGGCTTGTGCTCTTTCCAAACTGGATGATAATACACCAGTCTCAATCCCTAAAAGCTCTGCTAAACCCTTTTCTATTCTGAGTGGGTTTGATAACAATATGGACATACACACACTAAAAGAGCAGTTTTGGCAGATTAAAAGGCAGATATCAGACTTCTATGATGAATATGTTGTAACATACACAAGAAATCTTGCACATGGGCTCTTTTCATCAATGCATATTTCACTGTTGGCAGAACCAGACATTCTGTTTATCTGTAAGGTAGAAGAAGTAACAGAGCATCTGATGGAAACTACTGCAAGGCAATTTGAAAACCTGAAAAAAGAAAATGATCACCAGCTTTGGCTTAAAGAACAATATGCTACTTTGTGTGCCTCTCCAAAGACTTCTATAGAGCAGATTGTCCCTTCTATTAATAACGGTCAAAAGACAGCTCCAGTTATAAATATATCAGTCTCTTCTTCAGACTCTCTCTCAGCCTGTAGTTCTCCAGTGAAAATTCCTGTACAGTTGACTGAATCTCCGACATCTCTGAGAGATTTGACACCTTTTGATTCAGAGGATGGATCAGAGTCTTCAGAAGGAAGTATCTCAGCCCCTCTGTCAGAACAAATAAAGTCAAAGGAAGAAGAGAGTTCTGATGCAGACTCCAATAGCTGAACCTTAAGAAACCAAGATATGATTTTTCTGGAGATTAATGGCAAGTTGTGCAACAGTGTTGAAGAATCTGAATCTAGTGATGACAGTGGTTCCTGCCTTGCCGTGAACAAACCTGCAGATAGTGCTGTTCAAATGGTGCACACACCAGAATTTTCAGATTGTGGGGATACTCCTGCCCTTTCAAACAATATCATAGAATTTTCAGATAATGAAGAGACAGTTCCTGTTTCAAGTGAATTAATGGATTTTTCTGACCATGAAGAAATACCCGTAGTTACTAAGAGTGTAATGGACTTCTCAGAAAGTTTAAAAATCTCTTCTGTGTCAAAGCAAACCGTGGAGATTTCAGACAAGGAAGAAAGACAGGAATCTGAAACTGAACAGCCTGTCATAAGAAATGAGAGCCTTCTCCTAGAACAGGACACAGTTGCAGCCTCAACCACTGATCCTGACTTGCTGTTCCCTGCCACTATGTATCCTGTTTCCAGCTCAACGATTAGTGAAGAACAGATCTCTGATCTACCGGTATCTGATTTTGATGTAAAACCAGCCACACCAATGCCACCTGCTGTGTCTCTGAAATTAAAGACTCCTGAAAACCAGCAATCTGAAACCGAAGTTCAAGTATTGAAAGATGTAATATGTCCCACTAAAACTAAAGACTTGAATTTGAATCTTGTATTCGAAGATCTGATGATAAGTACTGTTCTTAGTGTTTTATTGCAAGAAACCATCATCAATTCAAAGACTAAAGCTGAAAATTTAGATAACAATGTAGAGGCGATTTCTGAAGAGACTCCAGTTCTAATTCAATCCAAATAACAACCTTTCAGTGTTAACAGAGTTGAAGATCAACTACCTGTAGTAGAAACGCCTTGCAAAGAAACCATTTCTGATACCACGAATACACCACAGAGCACTTGCAATGAAGAAATCTCAGTCTTGTCAGAAGGTCACCCAAAAGAATTAGTTTGTGGAACTTCTACATTTTCATATGTTAATCCAGTCTCTAAAGACATGAAAACTCCTGTTGCTCCTGAATTTGATACTCCAATGTCATCCAAGATGAAAGACAATTCTGACTTTTTCATGTTTACCTTGAGAACACCAGTTACCCATGTCTCCCAAGTCTCTATGGTTTGCAAGCCTCAGACCACAATCAATGCAAATACTGCTGCAGAAACAGACATATCCTGCTTGTCGGAAGGAGTTACAGACCTTACAGTTACTAACACGCCAATTATCTCCTCTAAAGAAGACAGTACTGAACAGGAAACTAATGTCATAAAGAATACCGCCCGTAATGCCATTCCAGATCTCCTTGCTCCTGAATCTACTTCACCAGAAACCAACTCCATGCACTCCTCCCATATAAATCGAACAATAGAGAGGAAAGACATCAGAGCCCATATGGGTATTAATACATGCTTTGCTCATTGGATGATTCATCTGTGGCAGGACTGTAAACTTATCAACCAAGGTTGGTGTTGGATTTTCTTGCTGTGGCTGTTCCTCTTCAACTTTTTTCTGCCAAAGGATCGCCTTCTCTTCTTGAGCAGACTGGTGGGAGGGGGTATACTGTTACGACTCTGTCGTCCCATTTCCAGGGGGCGCTGTAAGGGGACTGTCAGAAGCCTGGGAATCACCTTGAACACCTATCTAGAGTCCCTTGCTGACTCCTGTTTGTTTCTCTTTTCTCCATGGTACACTTGTGTAGGACTACATTTGCTTCTTGGGACTGCCAGTCCCATAATGCACAGCTTGGTAGTCAGGAAAACCTGGATTCTGTTTCCCATTGTTTTCAATGGGAGAAGTCCAGTTGCTCCTTTTCACTGGATCCTCTCCTCCAGGACTTGCAAGTGTCTGAAATTACACACACCTGTGACCACTCCTGTGCAGCCCAGCTTGGAACTGCTTATAAGCAGCCATTTCCTCAAGCTCCCCGTCGTGCATTGGACTTCAGTTCCTTTGTGTTACAGACCCCTTGTCGGATGGTGTTCCAGTTTTGCTCCTGTTCTGTTCCAGCCTGATCCTGTTTCCTGTTTCTCTGCCCAGCTCCTGATTGTTCCAGCCAGAGTCTGCTCTCTATCTCTTAGCCTTGTATCTGTTTGTTTCTTCCAAAGCCTGCTCCCTGTTTCTCTGCCCTGTTCCTGCCTTGTTTCAGCCTGAACCTTCTCTCTGTTTCCCAGTCCCGTTTACTGCTCATTTCCTACTCCCTATATTCCAGTCCTGTCCTTGCCTGTTCCAGCCAGAGCCTGTTCTCAGTTTCCCAGTCCTGTCTCTGTCTGTCCCAGCCAGAAGTTTGCACCCTGTTTTCTAGTCCTAGACCCGCCTTTGCATCAGCCTGAGCCTGTTCCTAGTTCTTGCCTCTGCCTCTTTGTTTGTTCCCTTCTGTTTCTGTTTCTTCTTGGTTCTTTGTGTCTGGTAAGTGTTCTATCAGTCTTCACCAGTGTATACGTGTCCTCCTGTGTACTGGGGTTGGCTCCTGGTTTCCAGGAGGCAATTCCAGCCCCCATCCTTGTCCAGTGTTATACGTTGTATTTCGTGCCTAACAGTGACAGTGTGCTATTGCTGTTTTCTCAGGAATCGCCACTGTGTTTCCAGCTGGACCCACAAGAGCGTGTCCTGTGTATGTAAGTACTATCCTTGTTTGTGCTCTAGGGTCCAGAGACAGAATCACTTCTGCTGCCTCCTTTCTATGGGGCTGGCAGGGTGACTATCTGTAAGAGCAAACTGCACAGAGGCATTGAGATTCCCTGTCACTGTGGGAGGTTCTGCGCCTTACTCTGTGTACAACCCCAGCGTGTTTGTCCTCTGGTAATCCATTTCCTGTTTGTTCACACAAGGGTTGCTCTGCTTTTAGTTTCCTGTGCCTATCCATAGCTGTCCTTTCCGTGTATGCCTTTAGCTGCTCCTCTGCCCCAGTGTACTACCTCTTTAGGATATTCAGTGACCTCAAGGGGTGTCCCAACCAAAGTCCTGATCAGACCCGCCCGAAACCGTGACAGTACTAGGGTTGACTCGAATGGCAATTCTAATGCTTCCAAATCTTTCTTTAGAATCTGATTGAAGATTGACGGTGACTCAGAAAACCCTTGAGGAATTCGACACCAACTGTACACTCTGTCTAGGAATTTGAAACAAAAGAGGAATTGGCTGTCCTCATGAAGAGGCACAGAAAAGAATGCTTGTGACAAGTCGATGACTGAGAACCACTCGGCATCGCAAGGAACTTGAAACATTATCACAGCTGGATTTGGTACGACAGGGCAACATTTGACTATGATGTCATTTATTTTCCTCAAGTCCTGCACAAGTCGGACCTTTCCACTTGGCTTTATTAGTCCCATTATTGGTGAATTACATGGACTGCTTAACACTTCTTTCAGTACCCCCTGTTTTACAAATTCGTCAATAAGTTGGGCAACTTTCATGAGGGTGTCTTGTGCCATGTGGTATTGTGGGGTCTGGGGAAAGATTGCATTGGGCTTTACAGTCACTTTCACTGGTTCCACTCCTTTCATCAATCCCACCTCTTTCCCTGTCATATCCCACACTTCCTTTCCGACTGTTTCCCGTAATTCGGCTGGAATATCTTCTTCAGTTATCATCGGGAAAAGACAAATCAGAGGGTACTCTTCATCGACAGTTTCCATCTCATCCCCCTCTACACTGTCCCCTTCTTCCCCATCACTGCTCGTCTGAATTTTTATTCCATCGTCCGAACACATAATCGAACATCCCAATTTGCACAATAGGTCTCTCCCTAACAGTGCTATCGGGCTTGAGTCACATACCACAAACTGATGTAACCCTTGATAATTACCAATGCTGACTGGTACCGGATCTGTAATTGGGTTTGTCAGGTGCCTGTTTGCTACTCCCACCACTTGAACTGTCCTCCCCGAGAGTGGCAAATTTGGTACTTCAATGCTCTTAACAGTTGAACGTGTGGCTCCTGTGTCAACCAGGAATGAGACACGATGACCCATTACTCTTCCCTCCACGTACGGACCCTTTTGATCAACTTCCAAGGATGCTGCAAGCACACAATCTCCTTCCTCTCCTGAACTTTCACTCTCCCATACATTGTTTATTCCACTCTCACTGTGTAATGGGAACTGTTGTACGGTGCCATTTGTATTCATTACCTGACCCGAGACCTGTGGAGGAACCATCACTTGCTGCTGACTCATTGGTGCCAAAGGTATTTGCATTTGCTGATTAGGTACCATGGGAAACTGCTGTTGCATTGGCTGCATTTGCGTCATCTGCATACGAGGCATCTGCATCTGCTGCGGCTGCATAGGTTGTAATCCCTGCAACTGATTTACGGTCTGAAAATTTGGGTTTGGACCTCTCATTTTCGGTCCCCTCATTGTCTGAAATGCATTGACATCATTGTTTTGCTGACCAACACCTGCACCTGCACCTGCACCTTCCTGCACCACCATCGGGCACTCGCGTTTCCAATGACCGACAATTCCGCACACGTGACACGGCATCACCTTCTTCATTGCCTGCACACCAGTCACAACAGTGTTCAAATCCGGACCATTATTCGCAAAACCTCCTCTGCCTCTGCCTCTCGCCTGTGGCTGAAACGCCATATTTCCCTGCAACTGCGGCTGCGGTTGCGGTACCTGTTGTTGGAACCCTTGCAACCCTTGCAAACCTTGCAGACCTGTCTGAGCTGCCTTAAGCTGCATCATCATCACCTTCTCTTTCAACATTTTCTGTTTCACCTCAATTTCGTCGCTACAGTATTGCGCATAATTCAACACCTCATCAATAGGTTTCGACTGCCAACAAATCAAATGAGACTTTATCATCTGACTTATTTCTGGTCTCAGCCCTTCCACAAATCTAAATACAAAATGAAGCATGTCCTTCGCCTCTATTGTCTCCGTGCCACTGTAGTTCTTGAACGCCTTCAACAACCTCTCATAGTAACTATGAATCGACTCTTTAGCCTCTTGGGCCGTTCGATCGATCTTCTGCCAATCCACATTTTTCGCGGCAACTTTCGTCTTCAAATGCTTAATCACCTTGTAGTACAAGCTCATCACCATAGGTGATGGTGCACCCGTCTCCCTGTCTCTCTCTGGTTCACTTGTCGGCCAACCTACAGCTCTTTTGCAATCCTCCCACAAATCTGCCGGAACCACAATCTCAAAGAGAGTGTTTAGATCTTCCCAGAGACATTTTGCAAGCTTCACAAACCTGTCAGTCTGTTGATACCATTCAATCGGTTTCTCTCTCAATTTGGGAAAATCATCCGTAAAAGACTGAATGTCGCTTCTGTGCCATGGTACATGTATTAATTTTCCCCCTGCTGTCTCCCTCATTGGTAACATAGTTACTGTATCACTACTCTGTGGTCTTTTTTCATTGTGCTCTGTAGCGCTGTCCCTCCTCTTTTCCTTTCTCTTTACCCACCTGCTTTCCCACTTGTCTAAGCACCTCCACCCTTGTGCACTCTGCAGCAATTCTCTAAGGTGTGCCTTCATGCCTGCTGACCTCATGTGTTCAAAATCTGTGGTCCCAAAATCCAATCTATAGCTCCTGCTCAAGTGTTTTGTCTTGTCTATGTCAACCCCGTTTTTGTCAGCTATTTCCTGCAAACTTTTATGTACCTTATTCACTTCTTTCGTGATCCTTGGGCATAGGTATCTCAGCTCTTCTTCCGAGTAGGACTCTAACCTATTCACACCCATAGTCCCTTCCACCAATTCTTGTGCTTCCATGTTCAACCTCATCCTATTCATATAATCTTCTCCCTTCCCACTGTCTGAGCTTTGTGTGGAATTCAAACTGTTGAACCACTGTGTCAGCTGTTGCGCATTCAACCCCATCAGTGTAGCGTTCACATCGACTGCCATTGATGGTTGCGGCAGCTTTTCAGTGTTCGATGACAGAGGTATTATCAGTGGGGGACTCGACCTCACCAGTGTCGACTGAGCACATATGGGGCTAAACTCCATCAAGGATCCGGGTCCATTTGGCTGAGCCGTTATCGGAGTTATCCCTGGAGTGTTTTCTATGCACCTCCTTTCTGTCCCATTCTGCAGCATTGATCCCTGACCGCTCATACCTAAGTTAGGCTGACTGTACAGAGGTACCGGTGGACCTACAGTAATGGGTAGTGATATCGCATCTGGGTTTTGTCCATTTCCCACGTTCTGAGAAACGTTCATTCCCACGCTATGGGTCATCATTGCCGGCATGCCCATCTGACTCCCCGTCATCTGAGCATGTGCGTTTCCCCCCTGCATCTGCTTTTGAGGCATCAAAAACTGTGTTGATTCGGCTTGTGCCAATGTTGGGTTGTGACCATTCTGTATTCCCATTACAGTCGGGTCTAGAACCATTCCCGTACTGTTGTCACTGCTGTAATATCTTGGGATCTGCGGCTGATAATTTTCTGTTGGTTTCAACATAGGCACATCTGGATATATTCTCCTAACCTGCGGTACCTGCGGGGTGAACAGTAAACTCGGGTCCTTAGACCCCGATGATGCTCCTGAACTCTGAGTTTCGCTGTTCTGTACCGGTGCCGGAGGGGCAGAACTGGTACTTGGACCTTGTCCACTCTCCGCATAAGGTGGTGGACGGTCGTTCAGCAATTGCATTATTAGCTCCTCATCCTCTAACTCCTCTTCTCTTCTCAACTTTTCCTCGTCCTCTCTATCCTTGGAACACCTCGTGTTTGTCTTACAGGTAGCTTTCTTACCTGTCTCCTCTTCTTCCTTAGTAATTGCGGGGAACAATTTTATCCCCTGCAATACATCTGACCTCCACACCTTCTGTGCATTATCCCACCTAGCGTCCGCTAGTGTCTTTTCTACCTTCCTTATCCTTGTTTCGAACTTATTTTTCTGTTGCTGTCTAGCCATTAATTCCCAAATCGCTAGAGCCTCAAACTGGGCTGGCCTTGGAGGCACCTTCATGTCATACATCGTGAATCTCAAATTCTCCAGAATCCTTATATTGAATGTCCCGTGGATCGGAAATGCTACGCTCCCATGTTTCTCTGTCAACTTGTGCCATTGCTTTAGCCAAAGGCACGGAGCTACCCCCCTTTCCTCCATTACAATGTAAGCCGGTGTGCCTTCGGGCGGCGTCTCCTCTCCTACACTCGCTTTGATGTAAGACTCCCCCTTCATCGCACTCTTGAATGCTTTAAAAAATTTCATTTTCTCGTCTTTTATTTCACAAAGTTTGTAATCAATAGGTGACTTTAATTCCCGGAATACTCTTCGCCTGCCTTTCCCCTTCCAATCGAGCCCCACGGACTGCGTCCAATCCGTGCGCGACCCTTCTCTGCAACCAACCTATCCCAGCGCGGCTCCTAGTGACGTCACACTCACACACACTGCGGCTGACAAAGCCTCGCGGCTTGTCCTCCTTCACTCCGCTCCTCTCGTAACAACTTCTGGCATGTATCGCGAGCTACAAAAACTAAAACAGATCTGTCGGTTTACTACAGGAAGGGTAACACAGTCGCTTCAGGACCTTAGGGACTTTTCACTAGCCTCGGCAGTTATTCCATCTTTCTCGGTCCCCACGTTCGCAAGCAAATCTGACCCGCAGACCTACTCTCAACTTGTCAATGATCTATTCTAGTGCACTTAGAATTTTGTCAAAGCCCGAAGTCGAAGTTTCTTTCACTCCCTAACACACGTACCGACTCGTTGACCACGCCCGATCAACCTACTAAACCGCCCAGACCACAACATAAAACAACATACTCCGGAGTCTCTTGACCTCGCAGGGCCCGTCTCAACAACAACAACCACGTGGACCTTTTTATGCACGAAGCGCCACACGCACATGAAGTTCGACGACTTCCCTACTCTCACACTCGGAGTCGCACCTCCGCTATTTCTATGAAGTTCGACGACTTCTCTACTTCTACACTCGGAGTCGCACCTCCGCTATCCTCTAAAAGAAAAAAAAAAAATTCCTCCCAACTTTCCCACACAATCTGCGGCAATAAGCTGTGCAAGCGCAAAATCCTAACTTCACTCATACCATCACTAGTACCGCCAACGCCGATTCCACACCTCCATTCTCTTCATTCGCAAGCTCCGAGATCCCGGGATGGGATCGCGGTGGACCTAGCCCATCATCATTTTCTCAATCAGTTTTATCCAAGAAAAATCTAATTCAACTTCTCGAGTGGGGTCTCAAAGGGCGTAACCGTTAATTCAACACCATGTACTTTAAGAGTACGGGGTCCCAAAAGACGAAACCGTCCTCTGCTACCATCTACTGATAGAGCGTTCCGTACTAGTAATAATTTACCTGTATTCGGACGCTCTTTAGGCCGATGAATCTTTTGACTAAGTGGAACTCTCCGTACTCTATATCGATCAATTGCATCAAATCAATAATCAATAACGAACATAAGCAATACCCTGATCAACATAACACTTGACAATTAATCCAGAATACATTTCGGCGAACCCTGACCTTTCAGTCAGGAATAACCACACCAGTTTATTCAAAGTTAGTGAATTTATTTCCCTATATTAACAAAGCTAGCACAATATAAATGTGTCTCAACACCAAATGATAAACGTAAATGAACATTAATAGCTGTCCATAGCGGCGAAACAAGTGCAATCTATGCAGCATTTGAATAACAAGGCATTCGATAATGGCAATGCAAATCACTAATACGATAATCTGTAATGAACTAATTGCATACATTTAGTCAGCATAACAAGGTCTCAAATTGCATCGTGCAACAGAAGGAATCCTCATCTGTCCTCAAATTAGCATCGACATGTGGGACTTCATGCAAAAAAACAATTTAGCAACATAAATTTGGAAAACTCCTAACTAGGGCTCTTATCAAAATCAGCAGTTGGTTACCTAAAAGAAACACAATGCAATTTTACAATTTCCTTTCATATTTACCAATTACGATCAGCATACAAGGAAGTCTTCGTCTCACAGGTACCGTTTCTCGATCAGCATTGGTACCGTTTCGACCGGCATGGGACGGGGCAAAGGGGCAAGGTGGACGGGGCAATTGCCTCACGGCGGCAAGGTAAAACTACTACTTCATGCAAAGGGATCAAAGTTAAAGTCTCTAGGGCAAGAATCATTAAAGTCTCTTTCTCTCGATTAGAGAAAGCATCAAAGTCTCTTTCAAAATGGCGTCGCAGCAAAGTGGGCCATAATAGCTGCAAAGTCTACAAAATGGCGGGATGTCCAATAATGGCTGTAATGGCTGCAATGTCGGCAAATGGCGGATAATAGCCACTTTCCTCTCGTGCACCTGGGTTTTATAGACAACAGTTCAAATCCAGTAGGGTCTTCCATTGGAGGGTTCATAGGTTAGCTTCAAATTGTCCAATCAAAAACGACAGTTCTCAAGCTTTTACTTAAGCATACATTATCCTTGGAGACGAGTACGCAAGTTGCAACATTTTATACCAATTAACTCACTTTCAGAGCTTCCATTGTCCGCACCTGCAGATTGACCTTGGAGTAAAGAGAAAATATGCCAGGCTGGCACGAAACCTTAAGATAAGCATGTGAACGATCTCAGTGGAAAAGTACAGCTTCAAGCAAAAATACACGTTTATTAGCACATTGGAAAAATACGAGCATCTAAACCGTGAGACCAGGCAACTAGGCCAAAGCCTCCATTTAAGTCATGCTAAGCTAAAACATTTCTAACGAGCAAATCGTAGCACACGTTTATGATTATGTCGGATTAGTGCAATTCTAATACATCACGTTATATAAAGCACGCTTATAAATGTTGTCAAACTACTCTGAGGGCACATTTTGTCCCCGTACAATCTTTATTAGTTCGGTTAAAGTCACACATGATTATTTCACACTACGTTTATGCGTTAATAAATCAAAACCTTCATTTTCTGCTTCATCACCCGCGACTTCGGAGGGCAGACCAGGGGGGTTTTGCAGGGCACCGGGGGGGGGGGGGGGTGGGGGGGGAATACAAGCAGGCACAAAAAGTACACTCTCAGCGGCACAGTGGCGGACGGGTGCAGAGTGCAAACAGGCATCAGGTTTGCAATAGGATTCAATGGGGAGACCCGGGGGTCTCTTCAAGGATGCAGGCAGGCAAGGGTGGGGCTCCTCGGGGTAGCCACCACCTGGGCTAGGAAGAGGGCCGTCTGGGGGTCACTCCTGCACTGGAGTTCGGTTCCTTCAGGTCCTGGGACCTACGGGTGCAGTGTGGTTTCCAGGCGTCAGGTTCCTTGAAGCCGGTAGTCGCGGTCAGGGGGAGCCTCTGGATTACCTCTGCAGGCATCGCTGTGGGGGGTCAGGGGGGTCAACTCTGGCTACTCACGGGCTCGCAGTCGCCAGGGAGTCCTCCCTGTAGAGTTAGTTTTCCGCAGGTCGAGCCGGGGGCGTCGGGTGCAGAGTGGAAAGTCTCACGCTTCCGACGGGAAACGTGTGGTCTTTAAAAGTTGCTTCTTTGTTGCAAAGTTGCAGGTTTGTTGAAAAGGGCCACTGTTCTCGGGAGCTTCTTGGTCCTTTTAGATGCAGGGTAGTCCTCTGAGGCTTCAGAGGTCGCTGGACCCTGTGGAATGCGTCGCTGTTGCAGTTTTTCTCAAAGTGGATAGACAGGCCGGTAGGGCTGGGGCCAAAGCAGTTGGTGTCTCCGTCTTCTCTGCAGGGCCTCAGGTCAGCAGTCCTTCTTCGTCTTCAGGTTGCAGGAATCTAGTTTCCTAGGTTCTGGGGAGCCCCTAAATACTGAATTTAGTGGTGTGTTTAGGTCTGGGAGGGCAGTAGCCAATGGCTACTCTCATTGAGGGTGGCTACACCCTCTTTGTGCCTCCTCCCTGAGGGAAGAGGGGCACATCCCTATTCCTATTGGGAGAATCCTCCAAAATCAAGATGGAGGATTTCTAAAGGCAGGGGTCACCTCAGCTCAGGACACCTTAGGGGCTGTCCTGACTGGTGGGTGACTCCTCCTTGTTTTTCTCATTATCTCCCCTGGACTTGCCGCCAAAAGTGGGGGCTGTGTCCAGGGGGCGGGCATCTCCACTAGCTGGAGTGCCCTGGGGCATTGTAACACGAAGCCTGAGCCTTTGAGGCTCACTGTTAGGTGTTACAGTTCCTGCAGGGGGGAGGTGTGAAGCACCTCCACCCAGAGAAGGCTTTTGTTTCTGTCCTCAGAGAGCACAAAGGCCCTCACCACATGGGGTCAGAAACCCGTCTCTCAGCAGCAGGCTGGCACAGACCAGTCAGTCCTGCACTGAACAATTGGGTAAAATACAGGGGGCATCTCTAAAAGGCCTTCTGTGTGCATTTTTTAATCCAACACTGGCATCAGTGTGGGTTTATTATTCTGATAAGTTTGATACCAAACTTCCCAGTATTCAGTGTAGCCATTATTGAGCTGTGGAGTTCGTTTTTGACAAACTCCCAGACCATATACTTAATATGGCCACAACTGTACTTACAATGTCTAAGAAAAGACTAAGGGGGCCATTACAACCATGGCGGACGGTGTTAAAGGTGCGGCAATACCGCAAACAGGCCAGCGGACCAAAAAAGGGAATTATGAACCTGGCGGAAACCACCAACAAAGACAGCAACTTTAACACATCGCCTGCCACGGCGGTACAGACAAGCAGCGCGGCGGTCGTCGCCAACAGACAGGCGGAAGACAATGTACCGCACATAGTATCACAACCCGCCAATCAGCCACCTTTTCCGGGGCGGATTCACCGTGGATAAAAAACACGGCGGAAACATTTACTGCAATGGGAAAACGCTCACCTCAACACATCCCACGAGGAACGAGGACTCCATGGAGCCCGAATGACACATTCTTCCGGCCCTTGTATTCGTACTCATCTACGAAGACCAACAGCGGCGCGGCCGAAGACAACGGTGAGTACAGCACCTATGACATGGGGGAGGCAAAAGTTAGGGGGACACCCACGAAACACTCCCACCCCCACCCTCACATATTACAACATACACACCAATGCATCCAAAAAAATCACAGTAACAACCCACAATCCCACCGGAAGAATGCAAAGACAAAGCAAAATCTGTTCAAATATTGTAATGTATCAATATACATGTCTGTCAAAAATATACAGATATATAAGAAAATCAGCCAGAAATATATACATTACGAGAAGTAGTGCAGATATGCACATAGCAATGTCCGTGCACCACTATTCCAAAAAAGCATGGGCGAGGCCCACAAAAGATACCTGTCCTCAATCGGAGAGAACACTGCTGGGGCATCAGACAGAAATACTACAGGCACCTCAGGGGGAAGGGAAGGTGGGGGCACCTCAGCCGGATGACTGCAAAGCCAGATCCACGACAGGGCTCCATGCCCATTGATGTATCCTGGGGAGTGCAAAGCCACAGTCTCCCAAGTCTCTACACTGGGTAGGTTGCCCACTGTGCCATCCTGGGGAGTGCAAAGGCACAGTCTCTGAAGTCTCTACAGTGGGTGGGTTGCCCACTGCCATATCCTGGGGAGTGCAAAGCCACAGTCTCTCAAGTAGATAACATCCGCCAGTGGCTCTGGAGGGGGACTGGTGGCCAGACTGGATCAGTCTCCCCGTGAAAGTTCCGGTCTCTGGACTGTTCAGCGGTGCTTTGCCATGGCGGTTCTGGACTGTTTAGCGGTGCTTTGCCATGGCGGTTATGGACTGTTCAGCGTGCTTTGCCATGGCGGTTCAGGACTGTTCAGTGGTGCTTTGCCATGACGGTTCTGGACTGTTCAGCGGTGCTTTGCCATGGCGGTTCAGGACTGTTCAGCGGTGCTGTGCCATGGCGGTCTCTGGACTGTTCAGCGGTGCTTTGCCATGGCGGTCTCTGGAACGGGCATTGGTGTGTGGCATGACGACCCCTAGACTGGGCATTGGTGTGTGGCATGACAATACCCAGACTCGGCCTTGGTGTGTGGCATGACGTTCCCTCATAGCGCACCGGGGCTGTGGCAGCCGGGTCCCTCCTGGGCACTGACTCCGGCGGTTGTCTCCTGACCAGTGACGATACTTGGGCCCTCCTGGGCAATGACTTGGGCGGTGGTCTCCTGAGCAGTGACGATACTTGGGCCCTCCTGGGCTGTGACTCCGGCGGTGGTCTCCTGACCAGTGACGATACTTGGGCCCTCCTGGGCACTGACTCCGCCGGTGGTCTCCTGACCAGTGACAATACTTGGGCCCTCCTGGGCAATGACTTGGTCGGTGGTCTCCTGACCAGTGACGATACTTGGGCCCTCCTAGGCACTGACTCTGGCGGTTGTCACCTGACCAGTGACGATACTTGGGCCCTCCTGGGCACTGACTCCGGCGGTGGCGGTGGTCTCCTGACCAGTGACGATACTTGGGCCCTC
Organism: Pleurodeles waltl; assembly: GCF_031143425.1. Lineage (NCBI taxonomy): Eukaryota > Metazoa > Chordata > Amphibia > Caudata > Salamandridae > Pleurodeles > Pleurodeles waltl. The sequence continues at coordinate 240,196,447 of NC_090451.1, forward strand.
CTGGGCAATGACTTGGGCGGCGGTCTCCTGACCAGTGACGATACTTGGGCCCTCCTGGGCACTGACTCCGGCGGTGGTCTTCTGACCAGTGACGACGGTGCTGGCGGTGGAGTCTCGACCGCGGGAATTATGCCGCCCTTCTCCGCCGTAAGATTCACAACAGGCTGGGCAGACTTCCTCTGGCCCTTCCCCACCTTTGGTGGAGTCACAGCTGACTCTCCAATCCCCTTGGTACCCAAGTGAGTTGTTTTCCCACCAGGAGTCTTCACACGGTCCCGTCGTCCACTTTCCAATTTCAGAGCCTTTACAGGGGGTGGGCTGCCAGTGCCTTGGCTCCGGGTCATACTGCCTGCCCTGGTGGCCGGTGCACTCCACATACCTTGAACAGGCACCACTGGTATTGGAGGCTTTTTGGCTGAGGTGCTACGACGGGACTGATGAATTGGAGGGGGAGGGTGGGGGCAAAAAGGTCAACTTTACACAGGGACAGGTACTGGAGGCTGTCGTGAGGTGGATGGATGTTGGGTGTGTGGTTGCCGGCGTTTGTGTACTTTGGGAGGGGGCGTCACAGACACAGTGGGAGAGGACACAGGGGACGTGTAAATGGCAGTGGAGGTTGTGAGTGCAGGTGAGCGGCTTGTGGTGCTGGGTGTCCTGGTGCGATTCCTGGTGCCTGTAGATGTGGTGCATGCAGGTGTGTGTGTAGATGAGACTGGGAGGGAGGAGGGAGAAGAGGAGGAGGGGGACACAGTGGAGGCAGTGGATGTTGCTGTGTCTGTATGTGGGTGAGGCTTGCGTGAGTGCCTGTGGGTTGTGTGGTGCCTATGTTTGCTTGAGCTACTTGTGTGTGCTGACTTGTGTGCATGCTGGTCTGTAGGTGTGCTTGGGATGGGCTGGGGTACAGGGGATTGGGTCTGGGTGGAGGAGTTTGGAGGGAGAAGGCTAGACACAGGGACAATGGCTGCCATCAGTGCTGAGGCCAGAGATTGCAGGGTTCGCTGAAGGACCAGAATGAATGCCCTCCAGGAATGCATTACCGTGTTGCAACTCTCGTTCTACACCCTGGATGGCATTCACAATGGTAGACTGCCCAACAGTGAGTGACCTGAGGAGGTCAATGGCCTCCTCACTGAGGGCAGCAGGGGTGACTGGGGCAGGGCCTGAGGTGCCTGGGGCGAAGGTGATGCCCACCCTCCTGGGTGAGCAGGCACGGGGCGAACGCTGAGGGGCTGCTGGGAGGGCGGTGCTGGTAGGGGAGGTGGCGGCTGTACCTGTAGAAGTGGGGCGCACAGATGGTGCCGCCACCACAAGGGAGCCCCCATCGGCGGACGAGTCCGTGTCGCTGCTTGGTGATCCAGTGGCCAACGTGAAGCTCCCCTCGCCCTCCGTCCCACTGGTGCATTCTGAGTCTGTGGTGTGGCCCTCCATGGCCATGTGGGATGCAGCTCCCTCGTGCTCCGGTGCCACTGTACCTCCGCCTGATGATGCTGATGCACAAAAGAACAGGGAGAGCACAAAAAGGGGGGGGGGGGGAGAAAGAAGAAGAACAGGTTGAGTGCATGGCATACCGCTACAGTTGGCGGACAAGACAGACACAGCAGCCCCCTGCATTACGCCATGCTCCTGGCCTCTGCATATGCAATTCCTGGGATATGGCCTACATCGCTATGGTGGACATCTGCACACATGGATGCCACAGGGGCAACTATACCTCTACTTGGCACTGTACTGAGGTGGAGTAGAGTGCCACATGGGCTGCATTACAGAGGGGCCTAGTCTACGCATTTCTGGCTGGCCTAGGTACACCCACAGCCCTCCTCCCCCACCCAGACCCCTCTACTGCGCGCAAAGTCCGCAGAATGAGGTTGTACTCACCCCCCTGTGTCTGCTGTGATGCCCTCAAGTGCCCATCCAACTCCAGGTAGGCCACCGCCAGGATCCGGAACATCAGGGGTGTCATAGTGCAACGGGCACCCCTCCCATGTTGGGAGGCCATCCCCAGCTGAGCCTCCGCCGTTTTCTTGCTGCAGCGGCGAATGTCCTCCCATCTTTTACGGCAGTGGGTGCCCTGTCTCTGGTGGGCCCCCAGGGTCCGGACGTCCTTGGCGATGGCACGGCAAATGTCCCTCTTTTGGTGGGCGCTGACCTACATGACATGCACAAGGGAAGAAGAGAAGTCATTACCAACGGCACCGTCGATGTGAGTGGCCCCCCTCCCTAGTCTAGCCATGTGGCCCATTCATTGACATGCATTAATGTTCCCTGAACTCTACCCCCTTCCCTCTTCCACCCAGCCCTCTCCACCCAGGCCTAGCCCATACAACGTGCTCCCTGTGTACTAACCTGTTGGTCTGAAGGACCGTAGAGTAGCGTGTACACGGGGAGAGACCCCGGTCTACCAGTTTCTCCAACTCCTGAGCAGTGAAGGCAGGGGCCCTTTCCCCAGACGCAGCAGCCATCGTCGCTTCCAGACCGAGGTCACAGCAGCACTTGCAGTGTAGGTCCTCTCCTGTCGAAGGTCAGGTATCTAGTGATTGAACAGATAGAAAATGGCGGTGACGTCCGCTGCGGTGCGTATCATCACCGCCGGCGCACCTGTTCATTGGCTCCTGGGACCCATAGGGTCCTATGTGAACCAATGCAGCATTGCGCCGCGGTCTACGGCCGCCTACCGCGACGGTGTGCAACGCCAGCGCAGTTACCCCACAATCCCAATGTCCCAGTGTAGAGGTCAGGCAGCCGCAATTTCAGGGGCCCACATGGCTTCATTTGGTTCTGCGTCACACATAGCTAGGCCTACACTCAACACACATACAGGAAGGGTTTTGTGTGTGGTGTCGTGTTCTGTGTAACTGTAGGTACATACCTGGATGAAAATTGACTTTATCGTCGCTCTTGTCCTTCGTAGGCGCTGTCAGCTGGGACATGTGAGAAGATGGTGGAATCCTCCGGTGTACCGACCGCTGGTGGACCTGTTGACAATGGAAGAGCGACATGTCATCGTCACCTACAGGTTTGACCGTGCCACAATCCAGGAACTATGTACCCAGTTGGAGCCAGATCTGATGTCACCAATCCGCCATCCCACTGGAATTCCCCCTGACGTGCAGGTGCTGTCAGTGCTCCATTTCCTTGCAAGTGGCTCTTTTCAGACAACAGTGGCCATGGCATCAGGGATGTCCCAGCCTATGTTTTCCAACATCTTGTCCAGAGTGTTGTCTGCCCTGCTGAAACACGTAAGGAGATACATCATTTTCCCTGAGGTGGAGGATTTGCCTACAGTTAAAGGTGACTTCTATGCCCTTGGACATATCCCCAACGTCATAGGTGCCATTGATTGGACCCATGTAGCTCTGGTCCCCCCCCCCCCACCCCCCCCACAGGAGTGAACAGGTGTGCAGAAACAGGAAGAGTTATCATTCTATGAATGTACAGATGGTATGTTTGGCAGACCAGTACATCTCCCAGGTTAATGCTATGTTCCCTGGCTCTGTGCATGACGCCTACATCTTGCGGAATAGCAGCATCCTGATATGATGGGTCAACTCCAGAGGCACCGTGTATGGCTATTAGGGGACTCTGGTTACCCCAACCTTTCCTGGCTACTGACCCCAGTGAGGAATCCCAGGACCAGGGCAGAGGAACGCTACAATGAGGACCATGGGCGGACTAGGAGGGTGATCGAACGCACCTTCGGCCTCCTTAAGGCCAGGTTCAGGTGCCTCCATATGACAGGTGGTTCCCTATTCTACTCACCGAAGAAGGTGTGCCAGATCATCATCGCCTGCTCAATGCTTCATAATTTGGCTTTACAACGCCAGGTGCCTTTTCTGCAGGAGGATGGTCCAGATAACGGTGTTGCAGCAGCTGTGGAGCCTGTGGACAGTGATGAGGAGGAAGCTGAGGAAGAAGACAACGACAACAGGCAGTCAGTCATACAGCAATATTTCCAGTGACACACAGGTGAGAACATTTTCTGATTTTACATTACATTCACTGTCACACGTCTTCCTCTATGAGCAAGAGACATCAGGTCTTATTCTTAAAAAACTAGCCGTTTTAGGTGAGGGGTCCCTTAGGGTGGCACAACAGATGCTGCAGCCCTTAGGGACCTTCCCTGGTCACAGGGCCCTTGGTACCACTGGTACCCTTTACAAGGGACTTATCTGTGTGCCAGGGGTGTGCCAGTTGTGGAAACAATGGTACATTTTAGGTAAAAGAACACTGGTGCTGGGGCCTGGTTAGCACGGTCCCAGCACACTTCTCAGTCAAGTCAGCATCAGTATCAGGCAAAAAGTGGGGGGTTACTGCAACAGGGAGCCATTTCCTTACATGTCAGTTTTCTACTGCTTAATCTTATCCAGCACCTGATGGTAAAACATCTTTTGGAGATTATCGATAAGGCTTATAGGGTGGTAGTTCCCTGGGATATTTCTATCACCCTTTTTATAGACTAGGATGACTTCTGCACCTCACCATGTTTCAGGGATGTTTTGCCAACCAGTATACAATTTGACATTTTGTGAATATGTGGAACAAAGACTTTCTGTTCTGATCGTAGAGGTCACTGGGAATCTTATCTGGGCCAGGAGGTTTCGCAGGTTTAAGATGGTTGATGGCTGTACGTGTCTCTTCCAAAGTGAAGATCAGTGCTAAGACCTTACTAACCTTGCTGTTAGGTGGTACTATTGTATGTGCATTAAGCTGAGATCATTGATCGCCTGTGACTGTTGTATTATTATACAGTGTAACAAAATGTTTTTCTTAGCTATGAGCCGGAATATGATGTTCCATTTGGTTTGTAACTGTAGAGCCACCATGGGCGACTATGTGGCAAAAAGATTTCGAGACCCTGGACCTGAACGCTTTGAGCATGTCCTTCCAGCTATTGTCTATCCATTCCTTCTTAGTTTTGGTGATAGTATCTTTATAGCTCCCTCTCATTGCTCTTATCACATGTATGTCCGGGTCATTACAACCCTGGCGGACGGTGTTAAAGCTGCGGTAATACCGCAAACAGGGCGGCGGATAAAAAAAGGGAATTATGACCCAGGCGGAAACCGACAACAAAGACAGCCACTTTAACACACCGCCCGCCACGGCGGTACAGACAAGCAGTGCGGAGGTCACCGCCAACAGACAGGCGGAAGACAATGTACCACCCATAGTATCACAACCCGCCAATCCGCCACCTTTTCCGGGGCGGATTCACCGTGGATAAGAACATGGCAGAAACAGCTTTTGCAATGGGAAAACGCTCACCTGAACACATCCCACGAGGAACGAGGACTCCGTGGACCCGGAACTCCAAATACTCCCTGCCCTTGTCTTTCTGCTCCTCTACGACCACCATCTACGTAGGCGCCGAAGACAACAGTGAGTACTGCACCTACGACATGGGGGAGGCAAAAGTTAGGGGGACACCCACCAAACACCCCCACCCTCGCATATTACAACATACACACGAATGCATCCACAAAAATCACAGTAACAACCCACAATCCCCCCGGAAGAATGAAAAGACAAAGCGAAATCCGTTCAAACATTGTAATGTTGCAATATACATGTCTTTAAAAAATATACAGATATATACGAAATTCAGTCAGAAATATATACATTACGAGAAGTAGTGCAGATATGTACATAACAATGTCCGTGCACCAACAGTCCAAAAATGCATGGGCGTGGCCCACAAAAGATACCTGACCACAATCGGAGAGAACACTGCCGGGGCATCAGATAGAAATACTACAGGCACCTCAGGGGGAAGGGAAAGGGGGGCACCTCAGCCGGATGACTGCAAAGCCAGATCCACGACTGGGCTCCATGCCCATTGATGTATCCTGGGGAGTGCAAAGCCACAGTCTCTCAAGTCTCTACAGTGGGTGAGTTGCCCACTGTGCCATCCTGGGGAGTGCAAAGCCACAGTCTCTCAAGTCTCTACAGTGGGTGGGGTGCCCACTGTGCCATCCTGGGGAGTGCAAAGCCACAGTCTCTACAGTGGGTGGGGTGCCCACCGTGCCATCCTGGGGAGTGCAAAGCCACAGTCTCTCAAGTCGATAACATTCTCCACTGGTTCTGGGGGGGACTGGTGCCCAGAGTGCTTCATCCTGTGCAGGACTGAGGTAGTGGATGCATGTCTCCACTGGTTCTGGAGGGGGACTGGTGCCCAGACTGGATGAGTCTCCCCGTGAAAGTTCCTGTCCTGTCACTGTCCCAGCTGCACATGGGATAAGGATGCCTGATGTGGCGATCTATTCATTCCTACCCGGTGCTTGCCCTGTTCAGCGGTCTTCACCATGGCGGTCTTTGCCCTGTTCAGCGGTGCTTTGCCATGGCGGTCTCTGGACTGTTCGGCGGTGCTTTGCCATGGCGGTTCTGGACTGTTCAGCAGTGCTTTGGCATGGCGGTTCTGGACTGTTCAGCGGTGCTTTGCCATGGCGGTTCTGGACTGTTCAGCGGTGCTTTGCCATGGCGGTTCTGGTACGGACATTGGTGTGTGGCATATCGTTCCCTACACTGGGCATTGGTGTGTGGCATGAAGTTCCATCATAGCCCACCTGGGCTGTGGCAGCTGGGGCCCTCCTGGGCACTGACTCCGGCGGTGCCGGTGGTCTCCTGACCAGTAACGATACTTGGGCCCTCCTGGGCTGTGACTCTGGCGGTGGTCTCCTGACCAGTGACGATACTTGGGCCCTCCTGGGCTGTGACTCTGGCGGTGGTCTCCTGACCAGTGACGATACTTGGGCCCTCCTGGGCTGTGACTCCGGCGGTGGTGGTGGTCTCCTGACCAGTGACGATACTTGGGCCCTCCTGGGCTGTGACTCTGGCGGTGGTCTCCTGACCAGTGACGATACTTGGGCCCTCCTGGGCTGTGACTCTGGCGGTGGTCTCCTGACCACTGACGATACTTGGGCCCTCCTGGGCTGTGACTCCGGCGGTGGCGGTGGTCTCCTGACCAGTGACGATACTTGGGCCCTCCTGGGCAATGACTCTGGCTGTGGCGGGGGTCTCCTGACCAGTGACGACGGTGCTGGCGGTTGTGTCTCGACCGCCGGGAATGATGCCGCCCTTCTCCGCCGTGACACTCACAACAGGCTGGGCAGACTTCCTCTGGCTCTTCCCCACCGTTGGTGGAGTCACAGCTGACTCTCCAATCCCTTTGGAACCCATGTCAGTTGTTTTCCCACCAGGAGTCTTCACACGGTCCCGTCGTCCACTCTCCAATTTTAGAGCCTTTACAGGGGGTGGGCTGCCAGTGCCTTGGCTCCGGGTCACACTGCCTGCCCTGGTGGCCGGTGCACTCCACAAACCTTGAACAGGCACCACTGTTATTGGAGGCTTTTTGGCTGAGGCGCTATGACGGGACTGATGAATGGGGGAGGGGGGCAAAAAGGTCAACTTTACAGAGGGACAGTTTCTGGCGTACACTGGGATGGGTAGTTGGATGGGGTCTGGGAGTGGAGGAAGAGGAGGTGGTTGTCGGAGGTGTCACTTTAGGTGTTTTGGGTGCAGGTGCAGGTACTGGAGGCTGTCGTGAGGTGGATGGATGTTGGGTGTGTGGTTGCCGGCATTTGTGTACTTTGGGAGGGGGCTTCACAGGCACACTGGGAGAGGACACAGGCGACGTGTAAATGGCAGTGGAGGTGGTGAGTGCAGGTGAGCGGCTTGGGGTGCTGGGTCTGCTTGTGCGATTCATGGTGCCTGTAGATGTGGTGCATGCAGGTGTGTGTGTAGACGAGACTGGGAGGGAGGAGGGAGAAGAGGAGGAGGGGGACACAGTGGAGGCAGTGGATGTTGCTGTATGTGGGTGAGGCTTGCGTGAGTGCCTGTGGGTTGTGTGGTGCCTATGTTTGCTTGAGCTACTTGTGTGTGGTGACTTGTGTGCATGCTGGTCTGTAGGTGTGCTTGTCGCGGTTCTCAACGGTCTTACCCTCGCAGCGGAGAGGCGTAGGGGAACGGTCCTTGTTCCGACGGGTTCTGCTCTGGCCGAGGTAGGGGCGACCCCTTCCGGTAGCCACGGTGCTGTTTGGTATGAGCGAACCACTACAGTCCGTGCCCTCCAGAAGGAGTCCCAGAGGAAAAACCCCAGTAGGGTAAAAAACCTCCACATGAACTCCCTGAAACGAAAAGGAGGACACCAGGGTATTAGGACCGCAGTTCAGGAAGGCAGGAAAACAAAGCAAATCAGGAACAGACAGGATTCGCAGAAGGATATCAAATAGGAGCGTGACTATCACCAAGGAGTGTTGCAACGCAATGAACAGGCAGTTGGAATCCCCTTAAATACCCCTGGACAGGAAACAGGAAACAGGAAGTAGAACACCGCCATCTTGGATTGGGGAAAAGAAAACAGTAATGAATTAGGTATGTGTGTTAGACAATGCATGCTGGGTAGAGAGGAAGTGGTAAGCATGCTGGGAAGAGAAAAAAGGCAAGTATAAAGAACCCCCAGTGTAAGGGTTCGGTTTGTCCTAGGAACATCGGTAAGTGGTGGTGGGCAGGTGAATACATGCAAGAGAAATAAATGTTAAGCGCATAATGCGCTGTGTGCGGCCATGCCTGAAACCCCCTCGGGGTTTCAGGCTCTGCCGCGTCTGCCTTTAAGGCAGAACTTGAAAAAGGGGGAGCGGCGAGCGCCGTGACCCCCAGACCGGCTCCCTGGAGCCTTTATGGCCCTCGCCGGAGCCGCGGCGACCCCCGCGACCTGGGTGTCTGCCTCGGCGTCTACCGCGGCCCGGGCGTCGGCCGCGGCAAAATTAACGTGCCGCGCCGCGGCAACCTGAGCCCGCGGCCGCAGCGAGCGCTGCGGTGTAGCAGTATGCCCCCTCCCCGAGGCCCCGGGTTTGTGAGGGAAGAGCCGAAAAAAGCGGCGGATTAAAAGAGGAGCATGGACTGAAGAGGCATCCTCCCAGGAACACTCACTCAAAGGGTACCCCTTCCAATGAATAAGGTATTGGAGGCGCCCATGGAAAAATCGAGAGTCACAGACCTCCTGCACTTCGTATTCAGGCACATTGTCAACCAACAAAGGAGGGGGACAGGGCAACTGCCTATGAAAGAGATCAGGACGGTAAGGTTTCAGTTGCGAGACATGGAATACTGGGTGGATCTTCCATGTCCGAGGTAGGCGAAGACGCATGGACACTGGGTTGATCTTCTTGAGAATGAGAAAGGGACCATAAAAGCGGGGCTTGAATTTGTTTTGGGTGAGTCGGAGAGGTAGGAATCTAGAGGAGAGCCAGACCTTATCATGGACTTGATATAGAGGAGCCGCACAGCGTCTCCTATCTGCTATTGTGTTCATGCGGGACTTGGTGGACACAAGGTTAGAATGGATAATTCGCTGTATACCCCGTAGCTGTCGAACGAAAGAGGAGATGGCGGGAAGGTTGGAGTTGTCTCTCAGGGGAGTTGGGAAGGCCCTGGGATGGAAACCATAGGAGCCATAGAAAGGAGAGACTTTAGAGGCACTGTGTAGAGAGTTATTATAGGAGAATTCGGCAAGCGGTAAGTAGGGAGCCCAATTACTTTGTGTAGCGTTACAGAAGCTACGTAAGTACTGCTCGAGACCCTGATTGAGTCGTTCTGTTTGTCCATTGGTTTGAGGGTGGAACCCGGATGACAAGGCCACCTGGATCCCCAAGATCTTGCAGAATTGGTTCCAGAAACGGGAGATATATTGGGGACCTCTGTCTGATATAATAACTTGGGGTAGCCCATGTAGCCTGAAAATTTCTTGAGTAAAGACCTGACTTAACTCCTTTGCCGTGGGTAACTTTCTCAAGGCCGTGAAGTGGGCCATCTTGGTGAAGGAGTCCACAGTTACCATTATGACGTGGTTTCCCATTGAGGAAGGTAAGGCGCACATAAAATCGGTGGATATGGTAAGCCATGGGCCTGGGGGAACAGGTAATGGGCGGAGTAAGCCCACAGGTCTGGTTCGGGGTGTCTTGGCTTGAGCACATGTAGGACAGGATAACACATATGCCTCAGTGTCAACCTTGAGAGTTGGCCACCAGAAAGAGCGAAGCAAAAGATCTTGAGTCGCTTTCACTCCTCGATGACCCGCAATAGGAGAATCATGGCACATGTGTAAGGCTTCGATTTGCACTGTTTTAGTGGGTAAAAACAGGGCCTTATCATGATAATAGTAGTCATGATCTATGTGCAGCTGTGGACGTAACCTCTTTAGTTCTGTTTCGTGTAGACGGGCATATTCAGACTTAACTTGATCTAAAAAGGTCTGTGCTACCCCTATGATTTTATTGTTGTCGAATAAGTTTTGAACCGCGGAATCACCGCACCCAGGATAACGTCGGGACAGGGCATCCGCCAGGATGTTCTGAGAACCAGGGATGTAGGTGATATAGAAATCATACTGGCTGAAGAAGAAGGCCCATCGAGCTTGCCGGCTATTTTGGCACTGGAAATTTCTTAAACACTGTAGATTTCTATGATCGGTCCGGGCTTCGAAGGGCTCCTTTGATCCCATCAAAAAGTGTCTCCATTCAGTGCACGCGACCTTTAAGGCGAGTAATTCGCGTTCTAGCACGGAATAGTTTCACTCAGAATCAGATAGAATGTGGGATAGATAGAATACAGGGTGTTCTAGGTCATCATCGTCTTGTCTTTGTAACAAGGCAGCCCCAATGGCTCTTTCTGAGGCGTCTGTGACAACAATGAATTGTTTGCTAGTGTCTGGGTGTCGAAGAATAGGGGCTTGACTAAAGGCTTTCTTTAAGTCCTGAAAAGCTGACTCAGCGCCTGGTGTCCAACAAAAACCTTTCTTTAGGTGTTCCTTTTTGAGGGTTTGAGTAATGAAGCTGGTTCTCTGGGCAAAGTCTGCTATGAACTGCCGGTAGAAGTTGGCTAGTCCCAGAAAACATTGAGTCTCCTTGATGGAAGAAGGAGATGGCCAGTTCAATATAGCCTGTACTTTGTCTGAGTCCATGGCAATTCCGGTTTGGTCTATACAGTATCCCAAATATTTCACTTCTATCTGATCAAATTCGCATTTTTCAGGCTTACAGAACAAATTATGTTGTCGGAGTCTTTCTAAGACTTGGCGGACGTGTTTGGAATGTTCCTCTGGATGAACCGAATAAATTAGGATATCGTCAAGATACACTACCACTGTTTGTTGCAAAAGATCAGAAAAGATAGAATCCATGAATCTTTGAAAGATGGACGGGGCATTAGTGAGTCCGAAGGGCATTACTCTATATTCGTAGTGACCAAAAGGTGTTCTAAAGGCGGTCTTCCACTCATCACCTTCTCTGACTCTTAGCAGATGATAGGCTCCTCGGAGATCCAGCTTAGTGAACCTCTTGGCTCCTCTGACTGCTTCTAAGATGTCTTTGATGAGGGGTAGCGGATACCGGTCTTTGATAGTGATCCTGTTTAACCCTCTGAAGTCGATACAGGGACGCAGGTCTTTGGTTTTCTTTGGTACAAAGAAAAGAGGAGCCCCGGCGGGTGAAGAGGAGGGAGTTATTAACCCACTTTGTAGATTCTCATCTAGGTACTCCTTCAGAATTTGTTTCTCTGGTTCGGTGAGGGAGTACATCCGCCCAAAAGGAACTACAGTGTCTGGCTCTAAAGAAATGGCACAGTCGTATTCTCTGTGGGGTGGCAATTCAGGTCTTTCTGGCTTCTGGAATACATCGATATAGTCCTGATACTGTCTGGGAACTCCCTGTAGAACATTAATGGATCCTCCCACCTGGGCAGGTGCTGTTGAGAGACTTTTTGGGGACCAATAATCCCCGGCCGGATAGCAATGGTGTTGACAAAAATGGGAGGATAACGAAATGTTTTTTGTTTCCCAGTTGATGTAAGGATTGTGCCGTGTAAGCCATGGAATTCCCAGGATCATGACATGGTGTGGTGATGAGATTAAGTCAAACGAGAGAATTTCCTGATGTTTACCGAACTGTAAACAGAAAGTAGGGGTGGTGTATTGTACCGGTCCAGAGGCCAAGAGTGACCCATCAACAGTATGTACCTGTTCTGGTATTTCTTTGGGTATTTGTGTTATTTGTTGTTCTTTGGCCCAGGTTTCATCTAAATATAGGCCACTGGCTCCGCAATCCAATAAAGCCAAAGTTCTTGCTTCACGGCCATCAGTTAAATGGAGGATAACTGGTAAGAGAAAAAGAGCAGTTCCTTCCTCCCTGGAAGAGCAAATAGAAGGTATATCACGATATCCCGTCCTCACCCTTCTTACTGGGGACGGGAGTTGGCGTTTCCCAAGGGCTTGGTTGGACGAATGGGGCAGGCGCGAATTAGGTGACCAGCTGCACCACAATATAGGCAAAGCCCCTTCCTTCGTCTATGTTCCCTTTCGCTGGCGGATAGAGGTCCGCGAGCTGTGTCAATCTGCATGGGCTCTTCCTCGGTATTCCCTTTGGATTCAGGGCGGGCTTCCTCGGAACGATGGGCGAAGGGACGAGATGGTACTGAGTGAAAAGGCAAACGACTCTTCTTTTTCTCCATTCGTCGTTCATTTAACCGATACTCTATAGTTAGTGCTTGGTCCATCAACCCTTTGAGGTTTTCTATCCTGGCAGAATGCACTAGTTCATCTTTGATGTCCTCTCTTAGACCTCTACGGAAGAGTGTCACCAAGGTACGTTCCACCCAGGTTGTTTCTGCAGCTAATTGTCTGAAACGGGTGATGTATTGTAATACATCCTGACTCCCTTGTTGGACTTCGCAAAGAGCCTCTTCTGCTGACGCCTCGAGTCCAGGGCGTTCAAACATCTGTTTAAAAGTAGTGATAAAGGTGGAATAATTAGATAGACAGGGATCGTTTCTGGTTACTAGAGGTGTGGCCCAGGCCAAGGCTGGTCCTGATAAGGCACTAATCAAATACCCCACCTTGGTCTTATCTTGTACAAATTGCGAGGGGCGAAAGGCAAAGTACACCGTTAAGGCATCCAGGAATTCTTTTAATGTGGTGGGATCCCCGGAAAATCGAGGTGTAGAGGCGGCTACTGCAGGGACATCTGTGGTCCTGGAGGCAAAGGTTTGTCGATAAACAGTATTCTCAGTACGTAATTGCTGGAGTTCTTGAGCCTGTTGTTGTATCGTCGCCAGTAGGTCCTGGTTAGTAGGTTCCGTGTTTACCACTGGGTTATCCATAGTTCCGGACTGCAACAGGAATTGTGGGCGTTGCAATCTGTCGCGGTTCTCAACGGTCTTATCCTCGCAGCGGAGAGGCGTAGGGGAACGGTCCTTGTTCCGACGGGTTCTGCTCTGGCCGAGGTAGGGGCGACCCCTTCCGGTAGCCACGGTGCTGTTTGGTATGAGCGAACCACTACAGTCCGTGCCCTCCAGAAGGAGTCCCAGAGGAAAAACCCCAGTAGGGTAAAAAACCTCCACAGGAACTCCCTGAAACGAAAAGGAGGACACCAGGGTATTAGGACCGCAGTTCAGGAAGGCAGGAAAACAAAGCAAATCAGGAACAGACAGGATTTGCAGAAGGATATCAAATAGGAGCGTGACTATCACCAAGGAGTGTTGCAACGCAATGAACAGGCAGTTGGAATCCCCTTAAATACCCCTGGACAGGAAACAGGAAACAGGAAGTAGAACACCGCCATCTTGGATTGGGGAAAAGAAAACAGTAATGAATTAGGTATGTGTGTTAGACAATGCATGCTGGGTAGAGAGGAAGTGGTAAGCATGCTGGGAAGAGAAAAAAGGCAAGTATAAAGAACCCCCAGTGTAAGGGTTCGGTTTGTCCTAGGAACATCGGTAAGTGGTGGTGGGCAGGTGAATACATGCAAGAGAAATAAATGTTAAGCGCATAATGCGCTGTGTGCGGCCATGCCTGAAACCCCCTCGGGGTTTCAGGCTCTGCCGCGTCTGCCTTTAAGGCAGAACTTGAAAAAGGGGGAGCGGCGAGCGCCGTGACCCCCAGACCGGCTCCCTGGAGCCTTTATGGCCCTCGCCGGAGCCGCGGCGACCCCCGCGACCTGGGTGTCTGCCTCGGCGTCTACCGCGGCCCGGGCGTCGGCCGCGGCAAAATTAACGTGCCGCGCCGCGGCAACCTGAGCCCGCGGCCGCAGCGAGCGCTGCGGTGTAGCAGTATGCCCCCTCCCCGAGGCCCCGGGTTTGTGAGGGAAGAGCCGAAAAAAGCGGCGGATTAAAAGAGGAGCATGGACTGAAGAGGCATCCTCCCAGGAACACTCACTCAAAGGGTACCCCTTCCAATGAATAAGGTATTGGAGGCGCCCATGGAAAAATCGAGAGTCACAGACCTCCTGCACTTCGTATTCAGGCACATTGTCAACCAACAAAGGAGGGGGACAGGGCAACTGCCTATGAAAGAGATCAGGACGGTAAGGTTTCAGTTGCGAGACATGGAATACTGGGTGGCTCTCTGGACCCTTTATGGCCCTCGCCGGAGCCGCGGCGACCCCCACGACCTGGGTGTCTGCCTCGGCGTCTACCGCGGCCCGGGCGTCGGCCGCGGCAAAATTAACGTGCCGCGCCGCGGCAACCTGAGCCCGCGGCCGCAGCGAGCGCTGCGGTGTAACAGTGCTTGGGATGGGCTGGGGTACAGGAGATTTGGTCTGGATGGAGGAGGTTTGAGGGGGGAGGCTGGACACAGGGACAATGGCTGCCATCAGTGCTGAGGCCAGAGATTGCAGGGTTCGCTGAAGGACAGCCTGAACAGAATGAATGCCCTCCAGGAATGCATTACCGTGTTGCAACTCTCGTTCTACACCCTGGATGGCATTCACAATGGTAGACTGCCCAACAGTGAGTGACCTGAGGAGGTCAATGGCCTCCTCACTGAGGGCAGCAGGGGTGACTGGGGCAGGGCCTGAGGTGCCTGGGGCGAAGGTGATGCCCACCCTCCTGGGTGAGCGGGCAAGGGGGCGAACGCTGAGGGGCTGCTGGGAGGGCGGTGCTGGTAGGGGAGGTGGCGGCTGTACCTGTAGAAGTGGGGCGCACAGATGGTGCCGCCACCACAAGGGAGCCCCCATCGGCGAACGAGTCCATGTCGCTGCTTGGTGATCCGGTGGCCGACGTGAAGCTCCCCTCGCCCTCCGTCCCACTGGTGCATTCAGAGTCCGTGGTGTGGCCCTCCATGACCATGTGGGATGCAGCTACCTCATGCTCCGGTGCCACTGTAGGCTGATGATGCTGATGTACAAAAGGACAGGGAGAGCAGAAAAAGGGGGGGGGGGAGACATAAGAAAGAAAGAGAGTTTGAGTGCATGGCATACCGCTACCGTTGGCGGACAAGACAGACACAGCAGCCCCCTGCATTACGCCGTGCTCCTGCCCTCTGCATATGCAATTTCTGGGATATGGTCTACATGGCAATGGTGGACATCTGCACACATGGATGCCACAGGGGCAACTATACCTGTACTTGGCACTCCGCTGAGGTGGGGTAGAGTGCCACATGGCCTGCATTACGGAGGGGCCTTGCCTACCGAACTCGCCCTGGCCTAGGGAAACCCACAGCCCACCTCTGCCACCCAGACACCTCCACTGCACGCAAAGTCAGCAGAATGAGAGTGTACTCACCCCTTTGTGGCTGCTATGATGCCCTCAAGCGCCCATCCAACTCCGGGTAGGGCACCGCCAGGATCCGGAACATCAGGGGGGTCATGGTGCGACGGGCACCCCTACCACGTTGGCAGGCCATCCCCAGCTGAGCCTCCGCCCTCTTCTTGCTGCAGCGGCGAATGTCCTCCCATCTGTTACGGCAGTGGGTGCCCCGTCTCTGGTGGGCCCCCAGGGTCCGGACCTCCTTGGCGATGGCACGCCAAATGTCCCTCTTCTGGTGGGCGCTGACCTACATGACATGCACAAGGAAAGAGGAACAGTCATTACCAACTGCACAGTCGTTGTCAGTGGCCCCCTCCCTACTCTGGCCCATTCATTCCCATGCATTAATGTTCTATGAACTCTGCCCCCTTCCCTCTTCCAACCAGTCCTCTCCACCCAGGCCTAGCCCATACAACGTGCTCCCTGTGTACTAACCTGTTGGTCTGGAGGACCGTAGAGTAGCGTGTACTGGGGGAGGACCCCGTCTACCAGTTTCTCCAACTCCTGAGCAGTGAAGGCAGGGGGCCTTTCCCCAGACGCAGCAGCCATTGCCGCTTCCAGACCGAGGTCACAGCAGCGCTTGCAGTGTAGGTCCTCTCCTGTCGAAGGTCAGGTTTCTAGTGATTGAACAGATAGAAAATGGCGGTGACGTCCGCGGCGGTGCGCATCATCACCGCCGGCGCACCTGTTCATTGGCCCCTGGGACCCATAGGGTCCAATGTTAACCAATGCAGCATTGCGCCGCGGTCTACTACCGCCTACCGCAACGGTGTGCAACGCCAGCGCAGTTACCCCACAATCCCATTGTCCCAGTTTAGATGTCAGGCAGCCGCCATTTCAGGGGCCCACATGGCTTGATTTACCTCTGCGTCACACATAGCTAGGCCTACACTCAATACACATACAGGAAGGGTTTTGTGAGTGGTGTAGTCTTGTGTGTAACTGTGGGTACATACCTGGAGGAATAATGACTGATTTGTCGCTGTTGTCCTTCATAGGCACTGTCAGCTGGGACATTTGAGAAGATGGCGGAATCCTCCGGTGTACCGACCGCTGGTGGACCTGTTGACAATGGAAGAGCGACATGTCATCGTAACCTACCGGTTTGACCGTGCCACAATCCAGGAACTATGTGCCCAGTTGGAGCCAGACCTGATGTCACCAATCCGCCATCCGACTGGAATCTCCCCTGACGTGCAGGTGCTGTCAATGCTCCATTTTCTTGCAAGTGGGTCTTTTCAGACAACAGTGGCCATGGCATCAGGGATGTCCCAGCCTATGTTTTCCAACGTGTTGTCCAGAGTGCTGTCTGCCCTGCTGAAACAAGTAAAGAGATACATCATTTTCCCTGAGGTGGCAGATTTGCCTACAGTGAAAGGTGACTTCTATGTCCTTGGACATATCCCCAACCTCATAGGTGCCATTGATGGGACCACTGTAGCTCTGCCTCCCCCCCCCCCCACAGGAGTGAACAGGTGTACAGGAAGAGTTATCATTCAATGAATGTCCAGATAGTATGTTTGGCAGACCAGTACATCTCCCAGGTGAATGCTATGTTACCTGGCTCAGTGTATGACGCCTACATCCTGCGGAATAGCAGCATCCCTGATATGATGGCTCAACTCCAGAGGCACCGTGTATGGCTATTGGGGGACTCTGGTTACCCCAACCTTTCCTGGCTATTGACCTCAGTGAGGAATCCCAAGACTAGGGCAGAGGAACGGTATAATGAGGCCCATGGGCGGACTAGGAGGGTGATCGAACGCACCTTCGGGCTATTGAAGGCCAGGTTCAGGTGCCTCCATATGACAGGTGGATCCCTATTCTACTCACCGAAGAAGGTGTGCAACATCATCATCGCCTGCTCCATGCTCCATAATTTGGCTTTGCGACGCCAGGTGCCTTTTCTGCAGGAGGATGATCCAGATGACGGTGTTGTAGCAGCTGTGGAGCCTGTGGACAGTGATGAGGAGGAAGCTGAGGAAGTAGACAACGACAACAGGGAGTCAGTCATACAGCAATATTTCCAGTGACACACAGGTGAGAACGTTTTCATGTTTAACATTACATTAACTTTCACACGTCTACATCTATCCTGTCTGTCGGTTTCAACCACTATTTTGTAACTGAGTTGTACCTTTGGATAACTGTTTCACAGGTGTGGTTACCAAAGTGTCATCTGCTTGCATCCTTCAAGGACTTGTGATGTGTGACATATGTATGTTAACTTTACAATAGGAAACGCATTATCACACTGTCATTGATAATACATATTTACTAAATCACAGTCTGACTCCAGATTGTTTTGTGTTTCAAGGGTGTTTATTGAAGTGCTAATCATTGAAGGGGGTGGTAAAATGGTGAGGGGTGATGGTGGAGGAATGTCCATGGCAGAGTCCAGTCTATTAGTCTCAGAGGTGCACTGCCCATCTGGGCATAGGAAGTGGAGCTGGGGCAGTTTAAGTATGGACAGGGTAACAAAGTGGGAAAGTGGGAGGACAAAGAGGGTGGTCTCATTTCCTGGCGGGGGTCTTGCCATCTTGCTCTGTCCTGTTCCTGGATCTCAGGGACCGCTTGCGTGGTGGTTGTCCGTCTGCAGGGGGTGGGGTGCTGGTGTGGTGGTCCTGTGGCGGGGCATCCTGTCCACTAGCGCCGGCGGAGGTGGTGGGCAGTTCATTGTCCTGGCTAGTGTCAGGGGCCCCTTGGAGTGCCACGGTGTCCCTCATGGTGTTCTGTATGTCCTTCAGCACCCCTACGATGGTGCCCAAGGCGGAGCTGATGGTCCTGAGCTCCTCCCTGAACCCCAAATACTGTTCCTCCTGCAGGCGCAGGGTCTCCTGCAACTTGTCCAGGACCGTTGCCATCAACTCTTGGGAGTGGTGTTATGCTCCCATGATGGAGGATAGTGCCTCATGGAGAGTGGGTTCCCTTGGCCTGTCCGCCCCCTGTCGCACAGCAGCCCTCCCAGTTGCCCGGTGTTCCTGTGCCTCCGTCCCTTGGACCGTGTGTCCACTGCCACTGCCCCCAGGTCATTGTTGTTGGGGTGGTGGGTTCTCCTGGGTTTCCTGTAGTGGTGGACACACCGCTGATTGACCTGTCCTGGGTAGGGAGGTTTGGGCCCGCTGGGTGGGTGCTGTGCTGGTGTTACCAGAGGGTGGAAGGTCAGTGTTGGGCTGTGCCTGTGCAAGGAGAACCGACTGTCACGAGGCCCACGATGGTCCGGGCTGGTCATCAGGATCCAGTAGGGCAGAGCTGCTCTCGTCACTGTGGGCCTCTTCTGGGGGTGAAGTGGTGTTGTCTGGACCCTCTGGTGTGGTGACAGTCCTTCAGGTTCCTGCAGGGGCATAAGAGCATGATTATTGCGTGTGTGTGTGTAATGGTGTGCAATGGGTGGGTGTTTGTGTACCCCAGTGCAAGCATTCCTGTGTGTGGGTTTGTTTGATGATGGTTAGGGGGTTGTTCTGGTATGTGCAGTGAGCATGCTTTAGTGCTGGGTGTCCATGCTTAGTTGTGTCATGGAGGGCTTGGTGTTGGGATGTGTGGTTTTTGTTATTAGTGCATTAGTGAGGAGTTGGAGTGATAGGGGAGGCGGTGAGGGTGTGTGATAGCATGCAGGTAGAGTGGGGGATATGATAGTTAAGATTTGACTTACCAGTGTTCCCATCCTCCACCGACTCCTCCGAGGCCCTCTGGATGCATGATGGTCAAGACTTGCTCCTCCCATGTTGTTAGTTGTGGGGGAGGAGGTGGGGGTCCGCTGCCAGTCCGCTGCACCGTGATGTTGTGCCTGGAGACCGTTGAACGCACCTTCCCCCGTAGGTCGTTCCACCTCTTCCTGATGTCCTCCCTATTTCTTGGGTGCTGTCCCACGGCGTTGACCCTGTCCACTATTCTGCGCCGTAGCTCCATCTTCTTGGCTATTGATGTGTGCTGTACCTGTGAGCCAAATAGCTGTGGCTCTACCCGGATGATTTCCTCCACCATGACCCTGAGCTCCTCCTCGGAGAAGCGGCGGTTGTCTTTGGCGTGACATGGGGTGGTGTGTGTGATGTGTGGGGTGGTGTATGTGGTGATGAGTGTGGTGATGTGTAGTGTTGTGTGGTGTTTGCTGCATGGATGTTGTGTGAGTGATGGTGTTGTGTGCCTCTGTGTGATGGGGTTGTCTATTCTGTGCTCTCTCTCTGGCCTTCGTTCTCAATTTTGGTCGTAGGGGTTTGTGGGTGATGTGGGTGTGTATTTTATATTGTATTGGGTGTGTGGGAGTGGTGTTTTTATGTGTATCAGGTGTGTGTATTTGGAATTGTCCAATGTGGCGGTGTTTTGGAGATGTGTGTGTATTTTGAGCGCGGCGGTGTGTACCGGCAATGGAATACCGCTGTTGAAAGATCGCCCCGTGGATTCTGGTGTCGTAATAGCATGGGCGTGTTTCTGTTGGCGTGGAGGTGGAGGTTTTGTTATCGCCAGTTTATCACTGACCTTTGGTGTGGCGGAGTTGTGTGGGTGTCTGAATTTCGGCGGATTCCGAGCCGTGTGTCATAATAGCTGTGGCGGAATTCCACGGCCGCGGCGGTGTATTGGCGGTCTTCTGCACGGCGGTAAGCACCTTTTACCGCCAATGTTGTAATGACCCCCTAAGTATCTCACCTGGAAGGTAGCTCTCCTCTTGGCTTTAACATCTGCTTGTCGAGTAACCGAGATCCAAGGATTTACCGTCCAGGAACCCTTCATGAGATTTGGTGACGATAAAGTCATCCTACAGACAAACCCTAAGTTTATACCTAAAGTGCCGTCAGACTTCCATATTTATGAGCCAGTAGTGCTAAAGACTTTCTTTCCACAGCCTCAGACTGGAGCAGAAAGACTGCTGCATTCCCTTGACGGTAAACGATGCCTTAAATTTTATCTGCAGCGAACATCCTCGATCCGGAAATCAAATCAACTATTTGTGGCATTTAGTGCGTCCAGAAGAGGGCATCCTGTTACTAAACAGACTATTTCTAGATGGACCTCAAGCGCAATAGGCTCTTGCCATCAAAAGGCTGGTCGACCACTGGAGGCCAGAGTACATGCGCATTCTACCAGGGCAGTCTCTACATTCTATGCGCTCTTCTCTGTGTTGCGAGCAGCGATGTGGAGAACGACACACGCCTTCACGAAGCATTACTGTCTGGATGCTGAGGCGCTCCGAGATGCAGCGGTGGGTCAAGCAGTCCTTAGACATTTGTTCTGATAAGCTGAGCTGTTTGTTTTCCCACCATTCGCTTCTGATATAATATCACATTTTCTGTTCAGTATTCACGTACCTCTTATGCATATTCATTTATGTTTCAAAAGGTTAACTTTTGTTGCTTGGCATTTACCTGTCTTAATGCGAACGATATCTTATGATGAGATGAACAGTGTTTGTCAATACAGAAAATGTGTTGGTTACCTCTTGCTAGTCTTATTCAAGCATGTGAATCTATGAAAGTTCCAATACTGGAGTAAGAAATAAGTTACTTACCTGTAACTGTAGTTCTCCAGTATTGGAAGCTTTCATAGATTCACATGCGACCCTCCACCTCCCGAGGGAAGCTCACTTTCAAATATATCTTGTTCAACCGGTAACTTATGCAGTAGTGCTTACAAAATATGAGGTACTGGAGCTTCTCTCAGGAGAATTCTAGAGGGTAGGGCACTCTCATTGGCTGAGGCTCAAGTTTGGTCCTTTTTACATAAGGACTTGTATAGATTACTAAAATGTAGAGTTTTAATGTTATTGCTGTTATGTCTTTGGGGACATTGTCTTTTCTAAGGTACCGGGGACTCCCATCTTGACGACGGCGAATGATTCAAGCATGTGAATCTATGAAAGATTCCAATACTGGAGAACTATAGTTACAGGTAAGTAGCTTATTTTCATATCGCGAACACAACCCAAAGGTATTGGATCGCTTTACATGAGCCCCAGTTACGTTACACAAGGACACATTCATTTTTGGTAGACAGGGGGATATTAAGTGATTTGCCCAGAATAACAGAATGTTGAGTCAGTGCCGAGGCGTGAACCTGGTTCCCCAGCTCCAAAGTCATCAGCGCTGGCTGTTATGCGGGAAAACTCTTGCGGTTCAAAATGATTATTGTCAAAATATTGGCAGCCAAAATAATATATATATATATATATATATATATATATGTATTTTTTTTCTGGAAGTCAAATGCTCGATGTGAGGGATAGAGCGTCAAGCCGGCCAAGAACGCCAGTGGGAATAGGCAGGCTGAAACAAGAAAAAAAGATGCTCGCTGTGGAGTGCATGGTGTAGAAAGGTGGTTTACTCCAACATGACGCATTACGGCCGTCACATTGACTGGGCTCACACACAGACATGAAGGTACAGTGTATATATATATATATGATTGGATAAACAGTGAAAAACAAGAAACCTCAGTATAAACAATGTTTTGGGCACCATGGTGGTCATTCTGACCCTGGCGGTAAAAACCGCCAGGGCCAGGGACCACGGAAGCACCGCCAATAGGCTGGCGGTGCTTCCAGGGCCATTCTGACCGCGGCGGTAAAGCTGCGGTCAGAAAAGGGGATCCAGAGGTTTCCCGCCGGATTTCCCCTGGCCCGGAGAATCCTCAGCGCCGCCATGGGGATTCCGACCCCCTTCCCGCCAGCCTGTTCCTGGCGGTAAAACCCGCCAGGAACAGGATGGCGGGAACGGGTGTCGTGGGGCCCCCTAACAGGGCCCCAGCAGGATTTTCACTGTCTGCTTTGCAGACAGTGAAAATCGCAAAGGGTGCTACTGCACCCGTCGCACTCCTGCAACTCCGCCGGCTCCATTCGGAGCCGGCTTCATTGTTGCAGGGGCTTTCCCGCTGGGCCGACGGGAAAGCCAGAATGGCCGCCGCGGTCTTTTGACCGCGGAGCGGTCATTCGGCGGTTTCCGCTTGGCGGGCTGCGCCCGCCGCCCGCCAAGATCAGAATCAGGCCCTATGTTTGTATGGCTATTAAATCAATACAAGAAGAAAATAATGCACTGTCAAATGTATACAGTAAAATACAATAAAAATAAAAATGATATGCAACAGAGCATCAACAGAAATGATCTAAATCACATAAATTGTGGGCCTAAAAAAAAAAAACTGCGATGGCAATTTAATAATATACCATGGCATAATTATATAAGACTTGAAATATTTGTTCAAATAGTGTAGCAAATCCAGTATTAAATTATATATTTTAAAAATTATATGACTAATATATAAATATTAAATAGGAAATGTAATAGTATTAATTTATATTAAATAATAATACTGAGTATAAACATGCATAAATATTATGATAACTGAAACATAAAAAACATGTTCTATATTTATGAAACTGAAAACCTTAAAAAAATTAACAACAAAATGAAGAACATTTTTAAATACTAAAATATGGTATAAAAATAGTGAGCACTTGAAGACACAATAAAGAATAATCACGACCTCTGGAATTATGTGACTGTGCGGCTGCATCGCAATCAATTATAGATTTGTCACATTTCCCCATAATCCATTATCCGCTGCATAATTTCAGTGGACATGGGTATAGAACGCCTGGTGTAAATCTGAGAATCCACAGTGAAATTCTAATCTGCGTCAGAGTGAATAATTGCTTTTCTGAGTACAGGTGCATTTACTGTAGATCACGCACACCTAGAGTATGGTGTGTGCGTACTAATTGTCGACCGGCTGATTTTATTCACTTGAACTGTCACTTTCTGTCATATGTGAATTTTGGGAATCTATTTTTGAAACCATTAGTAATATCACAGATTAGGAAATAGATAGGTTCCCCTCTTATAGCACTGGTAGGTATGTGGGTAAGATTCTATGCCAGGACCGGAGGCTCAGATCATGCTTCTCATTTCTTTACTGTAAAGTGACAGCAGGCAATGAAAAACAGGTAACCATAGAAACTATACTTCCTATACAACCTCCAGTCAATCAGGACCAACCTAGCCCTTCATCTATTAGAGGGACCGAAATCCCTACTCTTGCTTTGCTTCTGCAGTCACCAGTTTGGTCTTTGATATGTGCTCGTGTCTTTCATGTAATGCTCATACTTTCACATGATTTGTGCTTGATAATATGTTTTCTGGCAGAATTTACTGGTGGCGCTTACTTTTTCAAGTTCCTTTACTCATTACGCTAGCACGTCGAGAGAAACGCGCCCTGAGCTCGGAGACCGTGGATTGCTCTTTCTATTTTCATGATTGTGATTGGTATGTTTGCGGTTACTTGAAATCATCTCTGAGGGAGTTGGAACCATGTTGAGCTCACGCCTGCATAACAAAATCGATTTTCCACAGCCCTGAGCTCCTGCTGCACCCTTCTTTTACTTTCAGGCATGTCTGTCGGGCTAGTATGTCGGGCTATATAATTCAATTACAGGCTTGCCTGAAGAGCGTGGTTCACCATCCTTACACACTGAGACTTAAGGTGGCTCACCCTATTGTAATGAACGTACTAAGATCAATTTGGTCTGTGTATAATTTGGGATGGGAGTTTTTGTTATCCTTGTGGACCAGTTGCCATAATGGAGCCAGTCTGAAGGCTCTTGCTCGGAGGAGCATCCACCCTACATTGAAGAAGAATACTATGTATGGGACCAGCTGGTGGAGGCCATTGATAATTTGGTGCAGCAATCTGTAAACACCACCTTAGCTGTGGCACTTCAACCCTGAAAAGATATGTCGAACACCTACCACTTTTCTAGAGTGCGTCAATTTAGCCCAGTCCTGGCGAGCCTACATAGGTCTGACGTAAAACTCGAGCAAAGTCTGATACAAAGTCTCACTCAAAGGTTTTTGACAAACTATCAAAGTCATTTATGACAGATCATGGCTATAGTGTTCACCACCCTGAGAATCTCCCCCTAGATCAGAGGTCTTCAAACTGGGGGGCGGGCCCCCCTAGGGGGTCCTCAAGTGATCCCAGGGGGGGGCGCCAAACTCTGACCAAAAGAAATATTATAAAGATAACATGCCTTTGTTTTATGCAGAAGCATGTTATTGCAGTTTAAAAAAGGTAACAGAACTTAACTGCAATGTTTAAATAGGTTTAGACATATTTAAACATTGCCATCTTTCTAAAATAATTGTGAAAAATTAATTCTGAGGTGGGGGGGGCAATGATTTTTATTTTTCAACTGGGGGGGGGGCATTAAAAAGTTTTGAAGACCACTGCCCTAGAAGCTCCTGGAGACAGGTCAGATAAGGAATCGGATGTTCCACTCTGGCGGCACTAATGATTTGCTGGAGTTTCTGTTGCCAGTTACTAAAAAACCCAAATCTTCTACTTCATCTATGAGGCCCTCTGAGAGCACTAGTCCCAGGATGCTTGATTCTGGTCCACAGAGGACCTAGCTTGGCAGTTTGGGCTGGACTCTTCCCATCAGGGTTGAGACTGATTTTCAGCAAAATTATGGATTTAACCCAGATCTGTGACTCTGGGTGAATGTTTGATTTGGTTCAGCATTCTGTCTATTATCTGTTCTTTTTGGAGTTTCTTTATCTGGCAGTTCTTGGCCTTCGGTACCCATAACCCCTATTCTTCAGCCTGACTGCGATGGGTACATTGACATGGCATACTCAACGTGGATCCTGTGGGAGGTGGATTTGCCCTACATGGTGAACTTCCTGTTGTGTTTAGCTTTGGTAGGGCTGGCATACAGATAGATCAACACTTTCCGTTATGCCATTTCTGCAGGACATTCCCATGTGGAAGACAGACCTGTGGGAGAGCACCCATTTGTGTGCTAAGTGCTGAAGGATATTTTGCCATCTATTCCCTATCAACCTCGATATTTCTGTCTTTGGAATGTCGATTTAGTGTTGATGTTTTTTGCAAGACTGGCCTGCAAAGCCTACTATGCTTTTGAGTTTGATTTCCTGCTGAAGAGTGTCTGGTGTGCATACACTTGACTCGATTGTTCCTCCTGATGAAGTTTCTTTTCAAATTTGTATTTGTAAAAACTCTTTCTCAAGGGGAGAAATTCTGGATAATCCCAAATTGCGTGGAGTTCAGTGTTTGAAAACTTAAATTGACTGCACAAGGGAGCTTAGTGATTCTCCCTTAGGTCAACTTTTGATTGTCTTGCTAGAACCATTTCGGCCGGTTATGTCAGCTATCTTGATGCAATGGGTGAAATGGTTTATGGCAGAGGCGGCTTCACTCCGGCTAGATTTGGTACACACTTGGTAAGGGGTACCATGGCATCAAGAACTTTGGGTTAGGTCTAGACATCATGAGGGCAGCAGACTAGTCCTCAGATTTAATGTTTAAAAATAATAAGCTTATTCCTGATGTAACATTTAAGGTGGTGAATTAGCTTTAAACAATCTGATTCCCCATCACGTTTAAAAACATTTTACTATAAACGTATTCCTAAAGTAGCATCTGTGGTGGTGAATCAGCTTTAAACAAGCATGATCTCTCCTCTGGCCCTGACATAGAATAAATTTTTTTCTGATGAATACAACTACCTGTGGATTCCTCACCTAATGAATACTCCCATTGCGCCAGCACTCGACGGAAATCTTCTTCCTAGCTTCTGCACGTCGACAAGGACGTCACATTTGCCCACGCGACGCCGTCTGACGTCATACAGGCAATAAGAGGTCCTCGCCGACGTGCCGACGTCAGTACCAACATTTTTTACGTGCCTGAGAATAATAATCCATTGAGATGAAAGAACAACAGCAATATTTAATAACATTTTTTTTTTTAAACAAGTAAATAAATATATGAACTATACATATATATATACATATAAAAACATATATACATAATATATACCAATCCTCAAAACCAAGAGGAGCACACTCAAGAATTACTTGGTTAGACCAAACAGGCAACGGGGAGGCGGGTGGGACCGCGAGGAATCCACAGGTAGCTAATGTATCCACCAGAAAAGTCGTTACCGAAGGTAAGTAACTCGTTCTTCTGATGGATACAACTACCTGTGGATTCCTCACCTAATGAATAGAGTCCCAAAGCAGTACCGCACTCGGTGGTGGGTACCTGAATGGTCAAACCAAGAAATCCTGCAGCACTGACCTTGCAAAATGGCCTTCCCTTCTGACCTCAGAGTCCAAGCAGTAATGCTTCGCAAAAGTGTGAAGGGACGACCAAGTTGCGGCCTTGCAGATGTCGACCACAGGAACACCCCTAGCCAAGGCCGAGGAGGCCGACTTAGCTCTGGTGGAATGAGCTCTTATACCATCAGGGGGATCCTTCTTTGCCAAAGAGTAACACATTTTAATGCAAAGAACAACCCACCTGGAGAGTGTTCTCTTGTGGACTGCCTTTCCTCTCCTCTTTCCCACGTATCCGATGAAAAACTGATCCTCCAGCCTGAAATCCTTTGTCCTGTCTATATAAAAGCTTAACGCCCTCTTTGGGTCCAAGCGGTGTAGTCTCTCTTCTTCCTTTGACGGATAAGGCGGAGGATAAAACGTGGATAGAGTAATTGTCTGGGCCAAATGAAAGGGTGAAACAACCTTCGAAAGGAAAGCAGCCTTGGTCCTCAACACCACCTCATCCCCATAAAAAGATGTATAAGGGGGCTTAACCGATAGAGCCTGCAACTCACTCACTCTCCTTGCAGATGTGATAGCAACCAGGAAAACTGTTTTAAGAACTAACACTCTTATGGGGCAAGAATGCATAGGCTCAAAAGGGGACCCCATAAGGAAAGTTAGAACCAAGGACTAGATGTTGTTCATCATGTTTCCAGGATCAAGGACCACCTCTAAACGATTTCTGTGCTCTGAGGATATATCATGTTTTGTCGGAGCGCCACATTGTGAAACTTTCAGCTGAAGGAGCCTATGGATCAATACACTTTGTAGGCCGGTGAACCAGAGAAGCACTGTGGTCTTGTTGGTTGGTATTTTGGTTATGTTGGCTGTTGTTTCTTCCTTTCGTTTGTGTGATATTGTAAAGAAAGAGGAGGGATCTTGGTGTCTCTGATTGATAAAGGGCTAGAAAGGTCCTGCTTGGTTAGTGGTTTTGTGGGAAGTGTAGTTTAAATGTTTACCTGTTTTTGATTGGCGTCTGTCATTTTACAGTAAAACAAATGAGAAGCATAATCCTTGCCTCCATGTCCTCAATAAAGGTGAAAACTGTTGATGTGATAGCTAGAAAATGTTTTATTCCCCTCCACAGAAGAAAACTAATTACTATGCTGTTGCTCCTCTCCAAGCATCGAATCGCAATGCCTTGCACAAACGGCTCTCCACCTATGATCTCAAAACGGCAGAATGACTCAACCTACTGTGATGACCTCACTGACACCAGTGAGGTCATCACATTAGGTTGCATCAGTCTGCCCTTTTGGAGTCGTAGGTGGAGGTCTACGTAGGCAAGCCTTGCCCACGTCCATGCTGCCAGATGGGAGTTCCTTGATGTCATATCTATCCAGAAAATCCTGTGCTTCTCCCGAGATCCCTAGCCCTAATTTTAAAGATGGCCAAGTAATGTATAGTCATTATTATTGATAGGTAGTAGATCAAACCTCTGAAAATATAGGATTGCAAAATGCCTCTCCAAGCTCCAAACCTTTTTTTATTTTTAGTTTTTTTACATAATTTTACTATAGAAATACAGTCAACATAGCAAACAAAAACAGAAAATAGAATACACAAATTCAAGATGAGCTACAGATACACAATGAATGAGGAAGCCCGTACATGGCAGGCGTTAGAGTAACTACAGATGAGGCATAAAAATTTGTATCAGCATATTGTACCCACCCACTAGGCACACTGTGGAGTAAAGAGGGTATCGCCATTGAACAACTTCAAAGGTCGGTCCATATCCCAGAAGTGATGGAGATTACAGGTAAGATCCTCACGGAGGGCGGTGATCGTTCCTTGCCTCCAAGTTCTGTACATATAAGTTCTAGATCCCCTTGCTTCATTGTCTGCGGGCTTGCACTAGGGCATCTGCTTCTGCATGTGCCCATTTGAGCAGCGCATGGAGCCAGCACAGCTTCTCGAAAGAGGTTGGTGATTTCCAGGATATGTTAATTAAACGATTAAACAGTATAAATGCCAGATCAACAAATGTATGTAGATTTTTGTCCCCTTTAGCCCTCGTGTGGTTCCCCGGTAAGCAGGACTCAGTTGTAAGCAGGAGCTCTGTATCAACAGGTGTGGACGTTACACCTATTATGTCTGCCCAAGTGCGCACTGGGCATTCCTACGCCATACAGAAAACAACCCGCATCCAGTGTTCAACATCTCAGGCAGGTTGGGGAGGCAGTCGGGAACATGCATGCTATCTGTCGGGCGTGAGGTATATCTGGTGCACATATTTAAATTGTGTGAAGTGTAGATGTGGTTGGCTTGACATGTAGCAGATCTGATTCTGGGATTGCTCCCAATGTTTATCCAGAAGTGGCATGTGTAGATTGCGAGAGCAACATTCATGTGGCCCAATATCCGGTGGAGAGTTGTAAGATAATAAAGAGGTGTAAAGGACTGTGATAAGCCTGCATGCATTTCCATGTGTTGGGGCTATGCGGACTGGAAGGGCAGTGGAGGGTTCATCCCGACTCTGCCCTGAGTGTAAAGCTACTGCATGATATATCAAGAAGGGACCAGCAAGGATATCATAAGAGTCCCCAAGATCTTGAAATGGAGGAATCTGGCCATCTGCATAGAGGTGCCCCATCCGTGTCAGTCCTGCTTCTTGCCATCCTTGGGTCGTGTGGGGTCAGATAACATTCTGGAGTGCTGCCATCTGCCACAAAGGGATTAATGGAGAATATGTCAGTGTTGCGGTTTGCCATCAACATATCACAGCCAACAGCAGCGTGCAGCCCGCATCAGGAGTGTCTAGCAGTGGGGGATACTGTCCCAGTGAGGTCCAGCACTGCCTGTTCTGTGCAGGGGGTCATATCCAGCCAGCGAAATGGCAACTGTAGCTGCACCACAGCATAATAGAGCTCCTAGTTAGAGGCCTCCAGACTCCCTTCCTGCATGGATCAGAAGTTATATACGGCACTTACCAGAACCCCATATCAGTTCCAAAAGGAGCTTGTGTAGGTCAGCAAAGAAGGGAGCGGGCCTTGCTCGATACCTCTCTGTATGTCGAATCTAGTGGATATCAGCTGTCCTGTTGTAACCCGTGCTACTTGTGGTCATACAGCGCTCCGAGCCACCTCAAATACCACTGGCCAAAGTGCATAACCTCCAGGGTCGGGAACAAGTGTCCCAACCCTGGAGTGTTGAAGGCCTTTTTGATGTCAAGCGAGACCGCCACTGGGACTAATTTCACTTTCCTCCATCAGACTGAGGGGGAGTGAATATTAAGGTTAGTGTGCAGCCTTGGATAAATATATTTTAGTCTGCATGGATGATGTGTGCGATAACGGGCAACAGCTATTCGCTAGGATCTTGCCCAGTATTTTATAGTCAAGATTCAAAAGTGAGAGTGGATGATATGACATTACGTCCAGGGGGTGCCGGCCTGGTTTGGGGAGTACCACTGTAAGGGCTTCTCTCAGAGTGTCCAGCAGTGTACCTCTGTCCCATGCTTCGTCATAGATCTCTAGGAGTCGAGGGCCCAACGTAGCAGAGAAGGTTGCATAGTACTCTATGGGGAGCCTGTCTGTGCCTGTGGCCGTATGGGTGATTTGTGTGATGGCTAAACAAATCTCCTCTCTCTGCAGGGGAGCATCAAGGTCCGCTTGTTGAAGCGAATCTACTAGAGGTAAGTGAAGCTGCCAAAAAAGGTCTCTAAGGCATCCACAGCTCTGCAGTAAACAAGAAAGGCTTCATCAATTTCCACCTGTGAGCTGATAATATTACCATCGTCCAGTCAGAGTCCTCCTATTAGAGAGTGTAAGCATGTCGTCTTTGAGGAGCCACACCAAGAGTTGTCCTGACAGATTGCCCTCGACGTGTAGCCAGGCCAGAGGGTGTTTATAGTCTAATGTCCAAAGGCATGCCTCAGTGTCTCAGTAATCTGTCCATAACTGGTGATTTTGTAATGGCTGCACCTTATGTTACCGCAGTTCATCTTACTGTTCCTTAAGCTCCCTGTGAGGCATTTGGTACAGTCCCATGCTGTTGCAATGCAGTAGCCCTGGACGACCACCTTGTGTGCCGTCCATTTCGTCGCCCAATGCAAGGCTGTCTCCGCATTCAATGCGAAATATTGTGCAGTGTGTGTTGCCAGCTCATCCCGAAAAGGGATGTCATGAAGCGCATCCGTTTGTAGCCGAAATGAAGGAATGCAGGAACGAGCCCTCCCCCAGATATTCAGAGCAGAGGGCCTGTGGGCAAAGCTTTGTAGTACAGAGGAAAAGATCAATCCAAGCATGCAGCCTGTGTACTGGGGAGTAGAAGGAGAACTTGTTGCTATCCGTGTGGTGGAGGCACTAAACAGTGGCTCGCCGTTCCTGAAAGCACTGGGATTCCATGCAACAGCCAGCACCCAGCAATGGCAGGGTGAAACGGGCCCAGATAACGTCTGGGACACAAATAAAGTCCCCTCCCCAGACTATATGGGTGTGGGGTCCTAGAAGACGAGCTGGGGTGAGGCCATCTAAATTCCCCAGGTGTCCGGCAGTCAGTGTGTTGAAAGCCAGCATTGCGAGGGATGTTCCATCTATTTGACCCTTCACCACCACATATTGGCCCTATGGGTCCACCCTATATGACACTTGAGGTAGGTGTGAACCTGATGCCTCTTTGCTGGGGTAGCCAGACACCAGACATTCACGTTAATAAGTTATCTTGCTGAAGCAACCTATGTGGGTGTAGAGTCATGTCAGACATTAGTAGTGAGTGAAATCGCTTCGGGAAGGTGTATGTGCTGCGATGTCAAATATATTCTGGACAGTGTATGTGTGCAGCTTGTAACACTAAGAAACCTGTGTAAACAGACCCTCCCCTACACTTTCCTACCCTCCCTGTTGATGCCCGAGCAACAATAATATAACATAATCACAGGTGTCATGCTGCATATATTAGTGGTCCCAGACTTCTGACATTTATGTGTAGTATCATGCAGGGGAGGCAACTTTGGCTGGAGGAACACTATTCATCTGCCTCCAGCAGCTGAGCAATATCTTGCATCGACTGCCCCAAGCTGATGTCTGATGGTGCGGCCTCAGCAGAGTGGGCCTGCCATTTCACAGGGAGAACCAATAGGCACCACAGCCGCCGGAGGCCGCTGTGTAGCGCAACCCGCCCTGGCACCTTCAGGGGGTAATCAGAGCACTCTAAGGAGAGGAGGCCTCGCCCAGTCACCCACTAGTGCAAATGCTCAATGGGGCCACTCCAGCAGTTCTCCACAGGGCTGCGGATGTCACTCGGCGACTGCTGGTGCCGCCATTTTGTTATGGGGAAACAGAGACTCTGGCTCTAGTCACGCTCCATTACAATGATAAAAGTCTCTCAGTGCACCAGCTGAGCGAAGTCCTTGGGGTGTATTAGCGAGTTCACATCAGGGGCTTCGGAGGCCTTCCCGGGCAGGATGGTACAGGATGCACCAAGAGCCAATCCGAAGCCCTCACTCAGGTGACTGCTTCGGCCACCATCTTGGCCACATCCCCATTCAAGATCCAAATCTAACCAGTGGATGTAGTCTCATGCTGGGAGGGATGACCGCAACATGCTTGCCTAGCCTCCAAACCTAACCAGTGGATGGAGTGTTATCCTTGAAGGGATGACTGGACATGCATGCCTAAACTTCAGATGTGGAGTGATAGTTAAATATTTTGCATATTGGTATTCATATATTGAGTGAATCCCTTGTGCTGTCACAGTAAAGTATGAATTTACAAGACATGTTACAAGTATGTAGAAAATGTGTTTTGACATCACCCTGGATAAACCTTGTCTTGAAATGTTAAAGACTTAGGGGGTTATTCTAACTTTGGAGGAGTGTTAATCCGTCCCAAAAGTGACGGTAAAGTGACGGATATACCACCAGCCGTATTACGAGTTCCATAGGATATATTGGACTCGTAATACGGCTGGTGGTAAATCCGTCACTTTTCCGTCACTTTTGGGACGGATTAACACCTCCTCCAAAGTTAGAATAACCCCCTTACTGTTCTGTTTAAGCCTACCTAAATGGAGTATCAATAATACAGTGATGCTTGGAGGGATGCAGTCTATTGTTTGAAGGAATGTTGTCTCTTGTTTGGTGGGATGATGTCTCATGTGTAGTAGGATGATGTCTCATATTTGGTGGGGTGATGTCTCATTCTTGGTGGGAAGATATTTCGTGTGTGGTGAGATGATGTCTCGTGATTGGAAAGCTGCAGTTTCATGCCTATGGCTCTACAGTCTCTTTGCTGAATGGAGTCAGTCTTATTTTGGATGGTTGCAGTCTCATATTTACTGTAGAAGTGCTGACAGTCTCCTTCATGTATAGATACGGTTTAATGTTTGGAGGTATAGAGTCGCATCGTGTTTCAAGGGTTGCAGTCTCATGCTTGGTGGCATGATTTCTTGTGATTAGGTGGATGCACCTTCATGCATTGAGCACTATAATTGGTTCAATGGATGCAGTCTCATGTTTTAGAGCAAGCTTCCTCGTGTGGAGGAACGCGGTCTCATTTTCTGAGAGATTCTTTCTAATGTATGGAGGGATGCCATCTCATATGTTTGCAGCAGAGCCAGCTATTTCTTGAAGAGATGCCATCTGTCGCTTGCATCAGAGCAACCTTATGTTTGGAGGAATGCTATCTCATGCTTAGCAGGGATGCAGTCTAATGCTTGCATAGTTGCAGTCTCGTCTTTGGAGGGTTGCAGTTTCAGGTTTGAAAGCATGCCGTCATATGTTTGGAGGAATGATTGGCCATGTTCTGAAGGGTGCTCTCTTATATTCGGAGGGATGCACTCTTGTGTTTGAAGGCATGCTTTCTCATGTTTGGAGGCATGGCGTACCATATTCTGAGGCATGCTGTCTCATGTTAGGAGGGACGCAGTCTCATGTTTGGAGTGGTGTTGTCTCTTGCTTAAGACAATGCAGTCCTATACTTGGATTTATGCAGTCTCGTGCTTGTACTTATGTAGTCTTATGCTTGGATTTATGCAGTCCCTTGCTTGGATTTATGCAGTCTCATGCTTGGATAGATGCAACCTCATGCTTGGCTGGAAGCAGCTTCATGCTTGAAACGATGCAGTCTCATGCCTGAAGATATCCAGTATCATACTGTCATGTTTGGAGTGCTGCACTCTTTTGCTTGTTGTGCAGCTTCATGCTTGGATGGATGCAGTCTCATGCTTGGATGGATGCAGTCTCATGCTTGGATGGATGCAGTCTCATGCTTGGATGAATGAAGGTTCATGCTCAGAAGGATGGAGTTTCATGCTCGGATGCAGTCTTATGCTGCCTTGATGCAGACTCATGCTTGAAGGGATGCAGTCTCCAGCATGAAGACGGTGCAATGCTGTAGATGAATAGATGTATTCTTGTGCTCAAAGGGATACAGTCTCTTGCTTGGAAGGATGCACTCCCTTACTTTGGGTGCAGTCTCATGATTAAAGACGTGCACTCTTGTGTTTGGTGGGATACAATGTGGTGGCTGTTAGGATACAACCCCATCTTTGAAGTGGTGGGGGCAGTTTCAAGCATAAAGGGAAGTGATCTCTTGTTTCAAGACATGCAGTCTCGTGTTTGAAGTCATGCAGTCTCCTGTTTAAAGGTAAGGTGCCTCATGCTTGGAGGGAAGCAGTCTCTTGTTTGCCGGGAAGCAGTCTGTTGGCGGGGGTAGGGGGAGGGGAGCAGGCTCGAACTAAGTTGGAGATTGCAGCAAGGGACCAGCCATGTGCTTGTCTTAGGGATGGCCATGGGGCATGTGGACATTTCATTCTGATCCAAAATCAAGCTTTATCCTTGCAGGCAGCAAAGATTGTGTCCTTTCCTCCATTGTTCATTAATGGAGAATTATAATCACACAAAATTAGTTTGTAAACAAAAAAAAGTACCATACAAATAATCAATGTACGTAGTTTCATACCGAGGTTCATAGTGCAGGAAACCAGGATGCAGTCTAGAACCCAACATTGCTTACACTGGGCCCGGCCTGCACGTGGGTGCTCCCCTCCACACACACACCTTCAAAGAAGGAGCACAAAGGGGCAGAGATACACCCAGCCATGCAGTCAAGCATATACACACATGCAAAAGAACAAACACATAAACACGGACATACCCAAACACAGACATACAAACAAGCACATGCATAGACACGAACGACACACACAGACACTCCCAAGCACACATGTGCACCAAGAACACAGAAGACTCACATTCACTGTCTACCCACAGCGCCTTGAAGAACGTAGGCAACTCACACTACCTCACCAGATAGCACTGCAGTGATGACTCAATGCTGACTTGCAGGCACTAGTTACTGTTGACCTAACCACTCCCCAACATGGCATGTACTAAAGAACTAAGGTCTTACCCCTCAACGTGCACTTCATTACATCAAACTAGATTAAATCATCCCTAACTCTTTAACACAGAGCTATAAGGATGGTTTCAAATATGAACATTGTTCACTTACTCCCATCTCTGAGCCTACTGCAAAACCACTAGTTCGAAACACAAATTTTATTCATGTTTTTGTGCCCTGAGGAAGTGACAAGTTATGAAGTCTTATTTTGAAAAAAAAAAATGTGACTGATGATGGACTCAAACTACTAATGTGGAATTAAGCATACAAACGTGAGATCAAATATATGAAATAAACAATTCTAGAGTTCAAAGTAGCCTCATGTCCTTGTACAATGCCAAAACACTCTTTGATTCATTCGTTGGCTGCTCCTTCCTGCAGGTACGCATGAAGTAAATATTTGGGCTCAAGGTCTCGTGTTCGTACATTACTGTGGGCATGCAGGTATCTGGCACAATTTCTTGGGTGCACTTAAGTGTTTCAATAGCATGACTGACAGCACCAGCAGGTGTCTGATTGGTTGTATACTTGGAGTGTGGTGACAATATGTTTGGAGAGAATGTTGAATCTGTCAGTTCCATAAGTGCCAATGCACAAGGTAGACACGGTGAAGGGGACAGGGGTGGTGAGAAGGTGTAATTTCCCTTATTGTCTTAACCTGGGAGGGGGCTTTCCAGAGTTTGGGAATGAGGGCAGGTGGGACTCTGCTACTTTCTTTGGAGGGTTGAGGGCGCTTCACACCTTGCATACTTCTAAACACCAGGCAATAGCCCACATATTGAGAGCAGAGTCTCAGCACATTTTTCAGTGAGCGCCTGAAGGAGCGAGGAGGTTCATCCCTCAAACCAGCTCACCCACGCCTTTGACTCATTACTTTCTGTCTACACTCCGGAGTAGTGAAGGAAACCCTTCAGTCTCACTAGGGTAGGTCGGTGAAAGACAACTTAAGAAGCACTGCCAAGTTTTGCCAATCCATCCATGATGTGCTGCTGCAGTCCATATTTTTTCTTCACATTCTGGGACTTGTAGTCGTGTTTATTCCTTTGTGAATTCAAAAGGAACAATCTTAACTGGAGCAGCACACCACGCAAGGACCTCGGAAAATTGGCAGCTATGCCTAAGACTCACATGGGAAAGTGAAAAGCACCAGGGACGACCCACAGAAAGATTTGTTCTGGAAACCACTAGAGTGCGCTAGAGAACAAGATCTATTGTGTCTGGTAATGAACCCTAGATACCCGAGCCAGTGATACATCCCCATGGAGACGAGACCCACTATCAGCAGAGAAGCAGCCATTGCTCCTGTATGTGATTGGTTTGAAATGATCTCATTGTCACTGAAAAGCGGCCCTCTTTGGGCTCTCTTCTTAAGATAAAGACTGGAGCATGACACCTCTATGCGAATGTGCGCTCGTGTTTGAATGTGTCTGTCTGTGTGTGTGTATCTGTGCCTGTTGTGCAAGCAAATGGTAACAATGCACCTAACGTTGAAAATATCATTTATTTAAACAAGGTCTGAGAAAGCTCCACATTTTAAATGAATGTAAAAGGTCCGCGCCTTTCCAGAAGCAGAATCCTGCGAATGGAACACGTATGACATGCCAGGACCTCCAGTGTGACGTCACTAGGTGCAGGCTATGTGCAGAGGTGGGGGCTCCTCCGCAGCAAGAGAGGCAAGAAGAGGCAACTGAGGGGGGAGAATGCCGGGAAGAGTGGGATCTCTTTTTGGTTCATCGCAGGATCATTTTCGTGACTAAATTATTCTTTATTTTCAGGAAACGGAATTAAACCCGTGCAGTGCCTGCTCCCCCGTTAAACTGAAGCACGTGGCATCACCCATA
The DNA here is from genome assembly GCF_031143425.1 of Pleurodeles waltl. Taxonomy (NCBI): domain Eukaryota; kingdom Metazoa; phylum Chordata; class Amphibia; order Caudata; family Salamandridae; genus Pleurodeles; species Pleurodeles waltl. Next base: position 240,233,317 of record NC_090451.1, read on the forward strand.
AATCTGTGACGTGTGATGACAGGTTGAAAAGTCTACATTGTGACGTGTCCTTGGTATAAGAGGCCGGTATCCAGGCAGCTGCAGCACTGCGCGCGAGGACACCGGAGGAGGCGGACACTGCTGGCTCCGGAGCTGAGGCCAGTGAGAGCCCGAAGCCGCAGGGGCCTATCAGGCTCCAAAACGGACAGGCAGGGGTGGGTCCAAGGGCACGAGGTGAGTATATAAACCAAACGAAAAGCGAATTGAAACTGAACTTGAAACCAAACTGAAAACTAACTTGAAACTGGCTTGATACTGGCTTGCAACTGGCTTGATACTGGCTTGCAACTGACTTGATACTGGCTTGCAACTGACTTGATACTGGCTTGAAACCCCCTGTTTCCCTTCCCCTTCTTCCCTTCCACTCCCCGTTCCCTTTCTCCATCCCCTGCCCCTTCCCTTTCTCTTTCCCTCACCCTTTACCCACACCCGTCCCCTCATTCCCTTCTCTTTTCCCTTCTCCATCCCCTATCCTTAACCATCCCCGTAAACTTTCCTTCCCTGCCCTATCACCCTTGCCTTCCTCATCCCATTTCCTTCCCTTCCCTTCATTTACCTTCCCCTTTCCCCTTCAATTCCCACCCCTACCCTCCCACTCACCCTTCTCCTTCTTTCACTCCCTTCCCTTCCCCCCTCTACCCTCTGCACCCCTAACATTCCTACCTTCCTTTCATTTCCCTTCCCCATCTTTCTTTCACCCTTGCCTTCCTTTAATTCTCTACACTTCCCTTTCCCATCCTCTTCTCTTACTCACCATACTCAAGCCCCTTCCTTTACCCTCCCCTCCCCCTTCCTTTACCCTTCCCTTCTCTCGCCTTCTCTACTTTTCCTTCCCTTCCCTCCTGTTCTCTCCCCCTATTCATCCTTTCTCTTCTCCCCCTCCCTCCCCTTTCCCTCCCTTCTTCCCTTTCCTTTCTACCTCCTCACTCTATCCCTTTTTCCTCCTCTTTCCTCCCCCTTCCTCTTTCCCCCCTTTCCTTCCCCTTGCCCACCCCTTCCCCATCCTCTTACCTTTCGCTTAGCACTATCCCCTCACCCTCCACATCCCCTCATACACCCCTTCCTCTTCCCCCTTCCTCCCATTTCCTTTCCCTTCCTTTTCCATTCTACCCCTTCCCCTTTTCCTTCACTTACCTCCTTTCCCTTCCCCTCACCTCCATTCCCTTCCCCTCCTCTTCTTCTTGCCCATCCACTTCACTTTCCCATCCCCTTCCCTACCCCTTCCTTCCCTTCCCCTTTTCCTTCACTTACCTCCTTTCCCTTCCCCTCACCTCCTTTCCCTTCCCCTCCTCTTCTTCTTGCCCATCCACTTCCCTTTCCCATCCCCTTCCCTACCCCTTCTTTCACCCTTTTCCTTCTGCATCCCATAGCCTTTCCCTTCTTCTACCCCTCACCCTACCCCTTCCCTTTCCCCTACCTTCTCACCCTACCCCTTCCCTTTTCCTTCACTTAACTCCTGTTCCCTTTTCTGCCCTCTCTCCCTCTCCCTTCCCTTCCTGCCCCCTCCATTTCCTTCCCTTTCACTTCCCAACCTCTCCCTTTCTTATCCTTCCATTCTGTCTCCTACCTTTCATTCTTTCATTTCCCTCCTTTTCTTTTCTTCCCATCCCCCTCCACTTCCTCTTCCCCTCCCTCTCCTGTCCCCTTCCCGTCTTCCCTCTACCTCTCCTTCCCCACCCTCCTTTCCTTTCCCTTCGCTTTTCTTCCTTTCCTTTCCTACCCTTCCGCATCTCCTCACCCTTTCCTTCTCTTCCCCATCCCCTCACCCTTCACTTAGCCTCTACCTCTCAATCCCCTTCTCTTCCATACCCCACCCCTTCCCCTTCTCCCTTCCCCATCCCCTCAACCTAACCTCCCCTTCTTTGCTCCTTCCCTTACCCCTCCCCGTCTCTTTCCACTGCTCTTCCCTTCCCCCACCCATCCAGTTTCTCTTTCCATTCCCCTTTCCATTCCTTTTCACATCCTTTCTCCCGCCCCACCCTCTTTCCTACCTCTCTCCCCATGTCCCTCCCCTTTCCCACCCCTTCCCTTACCCTTTCCTTGCATTTCCTCATCCTCCCTTCCCTTTTCTTCTTTGTCTCATACCCTTCCCCATTCCCTCACCCTTTCCTTCCCCATCTTTCTTTCACCCTTGCCTTCCTTTAATTCTCTAAACTTCCCTTACCCATCCTCTTCTCTTCCTCACCATACTCAAGCCCCTTCCTGTCCCCTCCCCTTCTCCCCTTCCCTTCTTTTACCCTTCCCTTCTCTCCTTTTCCCCTTTTCCTTCACCTGTTCTCTCCCCCATTCATTCTTTCTCTTCTCCCCCTTCCTCCCCTCTCCCTCCCTTATTCCCTTTCCCTTCTACCTCCTCACTCTACCCCTTCCTTTTTTCCTTCACTTGCCTCTTTCCTCCACCTCTTTCCTTCCTCTTGCCCATCCCCATCCCCTTCCCCATCCTCTTACCTTTACCTTACCACTATCCCCTCACCCTCCACATCCCCTCCTACACCCCTTCCTCTTCCCTCTTCCTTCCCTTTCCTTTCCTTTTCCATTCTACCTCCTCACTCTACCCCTTCCCCCTTTCCTTCACTTACCTCCTTTCCCTTCCCCAGCCCTATCCCCTTCCTTCTCCATTTTCCTTCTGCATCCCATAGCCTTTCCCTTTCCCTTCTCCTACCCCTCACTCTACCCCTTCCCTTTTCCCATTCCCTCACCCTTTCCTTCCCCTTCCCTGCCTCCTTCTCCTTCCCTTTCACTTCCCAACCAATCTGTCTCATCCCCTTCTACCCTTCCCTCTTTCCCTTCCCTACTTTCCTTCACTTTCTTCCCTTCCTCATCCACTTCCTCTTCCCCTCCTTCTCCTCCCCTACCCATGTTCCCTCCACCTTTCCTTCGCCACCCTCCTTTCCTTTCCCTTCGCTTCTCTTCCTTTCCTTTCCTTCTCCATCCCCTACCCTTCCCTATCTCCTCACCCTTTCCTTCTCTTCCCCATCCCCTCACCCTCCACTTCCCCTCTACCTCCCAATCCCCTTCTCTTCCTTACCCCACCCATTCTCCCTTCTCTTCCCCACCCCTTCCATTCCCCACCCCTTCATCCTAACCTCCACTTCTCTGCCCCTTCCTTTACCCCTCCCCGTCTCCATCCCTTGTCTTCCCCCACCCATCCCATTTCTCTTTCCACTCCCTTTTCACATCCTTTCTCCCGCCTCCATCATCTTTTCTAACTTTTCCACCACATGTACCTCCCCTTTCCCCACCCCTTCCCTACCCTTTCTTTGCATTTCCTCCTCCCCTCCCTTTTCTTCTGCTGCATCCCATACCCTTCCCCATTCCCTCACCCTTTCCTTTCCCTTCTTCCCTTCTCCTACCTCCGGACCCTACCCCTTCCCTTTCCCTTCCCTTACCTGCCTCTCCATTCCCCTCCCCTTTTTTGCCCCCTCTCTCCCTCCACACTCCTTTCCTGCCCCCTCCCTTTTCTTTCCTTTCACTTCACTTCCCAACCTTTCCCTTTCTTTTCCACCCCTTCACTTTCCCTCCCCCTTCCTCTCTCATCCTCCTTCCCCTCACCCCTTCCTTTCCTGCACTTTTCTTTATGGCTCCACCTCTCTTAACCCTTCCCCTCACCCTCCCACTCCCCTCCCTTTTGTCCCTTCTCGTCCCTTCTCTTCCTCATTCCCTTTTTCTTCCCCATCCCCTTCACTTTCCCTCAACCCTTCCCCTCTCCCTCCTGTCTTGCCTTCCCTTCTCTCTTCCCTACCCCCTTACCTTCCAAATCCTCTTCCCCTTCTGTTCCCCTTCCCTTGTCTCCATCCCCTCCCTTTCCGCTGCCCTTCGTTTCCCCAAGTCCCTTCCTTTTCTCCTAACCTTCTCCTTTCCCACCTCCCTTCACTTTCCCTCTCCTTTCTTTCTTCCTCTCACTCCCTTTCTTTCCTTCTCTATCTCCAACACCTGCACTTCTCATCACCCTTCCCTTCTCCCTATACCCGGGCCTTCCCCACCCCCTCACCTCCCACTTCTCCTCTACCTCCCAACCCCCTTCTCTTCCCCACTCCTTCCACTCCCCATCCCCTCAACCTAACCTCTTCTCTGCCCCTTCCCTTACCCCTCCCTGTTTCCTTCCCCTTCTCATCCCTTCCCCCACCCACTCCGTTTCTCCTTCCATTCCCCTTCCCATTCCTTTTCACATCCTTTCTCCCACCCCACCCTCTTTCCCACCTATCCCTCCCCATGCCCCTCCCCTTTCCCACCCCTTCCCTACCCCTTGCATTTCCTCCTCCCCTCCCTTTTCTTCTACATCCCATACCCCTTCCCCATTCCCTCATCCTTTCCGTTCCCTTTCCTTCTTCCCTTTTCCTGCCTTCTCACCCTTCCCCTTTTCCTTCACTTACCTCCTTTGCCTTCCCCTCACCACCTTTCCCTTCCCCTCCTTTTCTTCTTGCCCATCCACTTCCCTTTCCCATCCCCTTCCCTACCCCTTCTTTCACCCTTTTCCTTCTGCATCCCATAGCCTTTCCCTTCTTCTACTCCTCACCCTACCCTTTCCCCTACCTCCTCACCCTACCCCTTCCCTTTTCCTTCACTTACCTCCTGTTCCCTTTTCTGCCCTCTCTCCCTCTCCCCTTCCTGCCCCCTCCATTTCCTTCCCTTTCACTTCCCAACCTCTCCCTTTCTTTCCCGTCCAATCTGTCTCCTACCCTTCCTTCTTTCCTTTCCCTCATTTTCTTTTCTTCCCTTCCCCATCCACTTCCTCTTCCCCTCCCTCTCCTGTCCCCTTCCCGTCTTCCCTCTACCTCTCCTTCCCCACCCTCCTTTCCTTTCCCTTCGCTTTTCTTCCTTTCCTTTCCTACCCTTCCGCATCTCCTCACCCTTTCCTTCTCTTCCCCATCCCCTCACCCTCCACTTCCCCTCTACCTCTCAATCCCCTTCTCTTCCATACCCCACCCCTTCCCCTTCTCCCTTCACCCATCCCCTCAACCTAAGCTCCCCTTCTTTGCTCTTTCCCTTACCCCTCCCCGTCTCTTTCCACTGCTCTTCCCTCCCCCCACCCATCCTGTTTCTCTTTCCATTCCCCTTTCCATTCCTTTTCACATCCTTTCTCCCGCCCCCACCCTCTTACCTACCTCTCTCCCCTTGTCTCTCCCCTTTCCCACCCCTTCCCTTACCCTTTCCTTGCATTTCCTCATCCTCCCTTCCCTTTTCTTCTGCGTCTCATACCCTTCCCCATTCCCTCACCCTTTCCTTCCCCATCTTTCTTTCACCCTTGCCTTCCTTTAATTCTCTACACTTCCCTTACCCATCCTCTTCTCTTCCTCACCATAATCAAGCCCCTTCCTTTCCCCTCCCACTTCTCCCCTTCTTTATACCCTTCCCTTCTTTCTCCTTCTCTCCTTTTCCTCTTTTCCTTCTCCTGTTCTCTCCCCCATTCATTCTTTCTCTTCTCCCTCTCCCTCCCTTGTTCCCTTTCCCTTCTACCTCCTCACTCTACCCCTTCCTTTTTCCTTCACTTGCCTCTTTCCTCCCCCTTTCCTTCCTCTTGCCCATCCCCTTCCCCTTCCCCATCCTCTTACCTTTCCCTTACCACTATCCCCTCACCCTCCACATCCCCTCCTACACCCCTTCCTCTTCCCTCTTCCTTCCCTTTCCTTTCCCATTCTACCTCCTCGCTCTACCCCTTCCATTCCCCTTTTCCTTCACTCACCTCCTTTCCCTTCCCCAGCCCCATCCCCTTCCTTCTCCCTTTTCCTTCTGCGTCCCATAGCCTTTCCCTTTCCCTTCTCCTACCCCTCACTCTACCCCTTCCCTTTTCCCATTCCCTCACCCTCACCCTTTCCTTCCCCTTCCCTTCCCCCTTCTCCTTCCCTTTCACTTCCCAACCAGTCTGTCTCCTCCCCTTCTACCCTTCCCTCTTTCCCTTCCCTACTTTCCTTCACTTTCTTCCCTTCCCCATCCACTTCCTCTTCCCCTCCCTCTCCTCCCCTTGCCATGTTCCCTCCACCTTTCCTTCCCCACCCTCCTTTCCCTTCGCTTCTATTCCTTTCCTTTCCTTCTCCATCCCCTACCCTTCCCCATCTCCTCACCCTTTCCTTCTCTTCCCCATCCCCTCACCCTCCACTTCCCCTCTACCTCCCAATCCCCTTCTCTTCCTTACACGCCCATTCTCCCTTCTCTTTCCCACCCCTTCCATTCCCCATCCCCTCAACCTAACCTCCCCTTCTCTGCCCCTTCCTTTACCCCTCCCCGTCTCCTTCCCTTGTCTTCCCCCACCCATCCCATTTCTGTTTCCACTCCCTTTTCACATCCTTTCTTCTGCCTCCATCCTCTTTCCCACCTATTCCTCCACATGTACCTCCCCTTTCCCCACCCCTTCCCTACCCATTCCTTGCCTTTCCTCCTCCCCTCCCTTTTCTTCTGAATCCCATACCCTTCCCCATTCCCTCACCCTTTCCTTTCCCTTCTCCCTTCTCCTACCTCCGGACCCTACCCCTTCCCTTCCCCTTCCCTTACCTACCTCTCCATTCCCCTCCCCTTTTTTGCCCCCTCTCTCCCTCCACACTCCTTTCCTGTCCCTTTCCCTTTCTTTTCCATCCCCTTCACTTTCCCTCCCCCTTTTCTCCTTACCTTCTCCTTTCCCTCCCCTTCCTCTCTCCTCCTTCCCCACACCCCTTCCTTTCTTGCACTTTTGTTTATGCCTCCACCTCTCTTAACCCTTCCCCTCACCCTCCCACTCCCCTCCCTTTCGTCCCTTCTCTTCCCCATTCCCTTTACTTTCCTTCAACATTTCCCCTCTCCCTCCTGTCTTGCCTCTCCTTCTCTCTTCCCTATCACCTTACCTTCCAAATCCTCTTCCCCTTCTGTTCCCCTTCCCTTCTCTACATCCCCTCCCTTTCCGCTGGCCTTCCCTTCCTTTTCTCCTAACCTTCTCCTTTCCCACCTCCCTTCACTTTCCCTCTCCTTTCTTTCTTCCTCTCACTCCCTTCCTTTCCTTCTCCAACCCCTGCACTTCTCATCACCCTTTCCTTCTCCCTATTCCCGGGCCTTCCCCACCCCCTCACCTCCCACTTCCCCTCTACCTCCCAACCCCCTTCTCTTCCCCACCCCTTCCACTCCCCATCCCCTCAACCTAACCTCTTCTCTGCCCCTTCCCTTACCCCTCCCTGTTTCCTTCCCCTTCTCATCCCTTCCCCCACCCACCCTGTTTCTCCTTCCATTCCCCTTCCCATTCCTTTTCACATCCTTTCTCCCACCCCCACCCTCTTTCCCACCTATCCCTCCCCATGCCCCTCCCCTTTCCCCACCCCTTCCCTACCCCTTGCATTTCCTCCTCCCCTCCCTTTTCTTCTACATCCCATACCCCTTCCCCATTCCCTCACCCTATCTGTTCCCTTTTTCCCTTCTCCTGCCTCCTGACCCTACCCCTTCCCTTCCGTTTCCTTCACTTACCTGCCCTTCTATTCCCCTCCCTTTTTTTGCTCCCCTCTCCCTCCACACTCCTTTCCTACCCCCTCCCTTTCCTTTCTCTTCACTTCCCAACCTTTCCCTTTCTTTTCCATCCCCTTCTCTTCCCCTTCACTTTCCCTCACCCCTTTCTACATCCTCCTCGGCGACCTCAACTTCTATCTGGAACAGAACAACGACCCCAACACCACCGCCCTGATCGCCAACCTCGGTCTCAAGCAACTGGTGAACACCCCCACCCACATCGCCGGACACACGCTCGACCCCATCATCTCCGCCAGCAACCACGTATCCTTCAGCCACTCCTCCGCTCTACACTGGACCGACCACAGATGTGTCCACTTCACCTTCCGACGCGAGACTCGCCACCTCCGCACAAAACCCATCCCACGTCGACAGTGGAACAAAATCCCCAAAGAACAGCTTCTCTCCACTCTCATCGACAACCAACCCACCTTCTCCTCCGACCCCAATGACGCAGCCCTCAGCCTCACGAACTGGATCACCAACTGCGCAGACAACCTCGCTCCCCTCAGACGCCTCCCTAGACAGACCAACACCAAAAAACCTCTCTGGTTCACTGACACCCTTAAGGAATCAAAGAAAACTTTCCGCACTCACAAGACCTTTGCAACTCCCTCGCCACCTTCTTCCATCGTAAGATCACCGACCTACACGACAGCTTCGGACACCAGACCCAGCCGACCACCACAGAACCCACAACCCCAGCCATCACCCTCAACGCCTGGACCCACATCAACACGGAAGAGACCAAAGCCACCATGAACTCCATCCACTCCGGTGCCCCCTCGGACCCCTGCCCACACTTTATCTTCAACAAAGCCGACGACATCATCGCCCCGCACCTCCAGACCATCATCAACAGCTCCTTTTCATCTGCTACCTTCCCCGATAGCTGGAAACACGCTGAAGTCAACACTCTACTGAAGAAACCTACGGCTGACCCAAGCGACCTGAAGAACTTCCGCCCCATCTCGCTCCTCCCCTTCCCTGCCAAAGTCATAGAGAAGACCGTCAACAAGCAGCTTACCAACTTCCTTGAAGACAACAACCTTCTCGACCCCTCTCAGTCCGGATTCCGAGCCAACCACAGCACAGAAACCGCCCTCATCTCAGTCACAGACAACATCAGAACTCTGATGGACAACGGAGAAACAGTCGCCCTCATCCTCCTCGACCTCTTGGCTGCCGTCAACACCGTCTGCCACTGCAACCTAATAACCCACCTCCGCTCCACCGGGATCCAAGGACAGGCCCTAGACTGGATTACCTTCTTCCTTTCCAACCGCTCCCAAAGAGTCTACCTCCCACCTTTACGCTCAAACCCCACCGAGATCATCTGCGGCGTCCCACAAGGCTCCTCGCTCAGCCCGACTCTCTTCATTGTCTACATGAGCCCCCTCGCTGACATCGTACGCAAACACAGCATCATCATCACCTCCTACGCCGACGACACCCAGCTGATACTTTCCCTCACCAAGGACCCCACCAGCTCCAAGACCAACCTGCAAGACGGAATGAAAGACGTCGCATACTGGATGAAACTAAGCCGTCTGAAACTGAACTCAGACAAAATGGAAGTCCTCATCCTCGGAAACACCCCGACCTCCTGGGACGACTCCTGGTGGCCCACGGCCCTTGGCACCGCACCGACCCCCTCAGACCACGCACGCAACCTCGGTTTCATCCTGGACCCACTTCTCACCATGACCAAACAAGTCAACGCCATATCATCCTCCTGCTTCCTCACCCTCCGCATGCTCCGGAAGATCTTCCGTTGGATCCCCGCCGACACCAGAAAGAGCGTGACCCACGCCCTCGTCACAAGCCGCCTGGACTACGGCAACACCCTATACGCAGGAACCACCGCTAAACTCCAGAAACGTCTGCAACGAATTCAAAACGCCTCCGCCCGCCTCATCCTCAACATACCCCGCAACAGCCACATCTCCGCACACCTGAGACACCTGCACTGGCTTCCCGTCAGCAAAAGGATCACCTTCCGACCCCTCACCCACGCACACAAAGCCCTCCACAACAAGGGACCAGAATACCTCAACCGCTGCCTCAGCTTCTACGCTCCCACCCGTCTTCTCCGCTCCACCAACCTCGCTCTCGCCGCCGTCCCTCGCATCCGCCGCTCCACGGCGGGTGGGAGGTCCTTCTCCTACCTGGCGGCCAAGACTTGGAACACCCTCCCCACCATCCTCAGGACCACCCAGGACCACTCCGCATTCCGGAGACTACTCAAGACCTGGCTTTTCGAGCAGCAGTAACCCCTTCCCCCTAGCGCCTTGAGACCCGCACTGGTGAGTAGCGCGCTTTATAAATGTTTATGATTATGATTTGATTTCTCCTTCCCCACCTCCCTCCCCTTTCCCTCCCCTTCCTCTCTCTTCCTCCTTCCCCTCACCCCTTCCTTTCCGTGCCCTTTTCTTTACGCCTCCACATCTCCTAACCCTTCCCCTCAATCAATCAATCAATCAGTCCATTTATAGAGCGCGCAACTCACCCGTGAGGGTCTCAAGGCGCTGGAGGGGGGGGGGGTTTGTTACTGCTGCCCGAAGAGCCATGTCTTGAGGTGTTTCCTGAAGGCGAGATGGTCCTGGGTAGTTCTTAGGTGTGCGGGGAGGGAGTTCCATGCTTTGGCCCCCAGGTAGGAGAATGATCATTCTCCGGCGGTGGTTCCGCGGATCCGTGGGACGGTGGCGAGGCTGAGCGGAGCTGACGGGTGGGCGTGTAGAACGAGAGGCGGCTGTTGAGGTATTCGGGCCCATGTCGTGGAGTGCTTTGTGTGCGTGGGTGAGGAGCCTGAAGGTGATCCTCTTGTTGATGGGGAGCCAGTGCAGGTGTTTCAGGTGGGCGGATATGTGGCGAGGAATGTCGAGGATGAGGCGTGCGGAGGCGTTCTGTATGCGTTGTAGTCGTTTCTGAAGCTTGGCGGTGGTTTCTGCATATAGGGTGTTTCCGTAGTCCAGTCGGCTTGTGACAAGGGCATGAGTAACCGTCTTTCTGGTTTCTGTGGGGATCCACCGGAAGATCTTCTGGAGCATGCGTAGGGTGTTGAAGCATGATGACGAGACGGCGTTGACTTGCTTGGTCATTGTGAGGAGGAAGTCCGGGATGAACCCGGGTTGCGTGCGTGATCCGAGGGGGTTGGTGCGGTGCCCAGCGCCGTGGGCCACCAGGAGTCGTCCCAGGCGGATGGGGATTGTCCGAGGATGAGGACCTCCGTCTTGTCTGAGTTCAGTTTTAGGCGGCTGAGCTTCATCCATTCCGCGACGTCTTTCATTCCTTCCTGTAGGTTGGTTTTGGCGGTGGCAGGGTCTTTGGGGAGGGAGCGTATCAGCTGGGTGTCGTCGGCGTAGGAGATGATGTTGATGTTGTGTTTGCGTGCGATGGCGGCGAGGGGGCTCATGCAGATATTGAAGAGGGTTGGGCTGAGCGAAGATCCTTGGGGTACTCCGCAGATGATCTCGGTGGGTTCTGAGCAAAAGGGAGGGAGGCGGACTCTCTGGGTTCTGTCGGAGAGGAACGAGATGACCCAGTCCAGGGCCTTTACTAGGATTCCAGTGGTGCAGAGGCGGGTTACTAGGGTGCGATGGCACACGGTATTGAAGGCTGGCGAGAGGTCCAGGAGGATGAGGGCGGTTGTTTCTCCGTTGTCCATCAGGGTCCTTATGTCGTCGGTGACTGCGATGAGGGCGGTTTCTGTGCTGTGGTTGGCTCGAAATCCAGACTGGGATGGGTTGAGCGAGTTGTTAGCCTTGAGGAAAGTGGTCAGCTGCTTATTGACGGTCTTCTTGATGACCTTGGCCGGGAAGGGAAGAAGAGAGATTGGGCGGAAGTTCTTCAGGTCATTAGGGTCTGCCGTGGGTTTTTTCAGGAGGGTGTTGATTTCTGCGTGCTTCCAGCTCTCGGGGAAGGTGGCTGATGCGAACGAGCTGTTGATGATGTTCCGGAGATGGGGTGCGATGATGGTGTCAGCTTTGTTGAAGATGTGATGGGGGAAAGGGTCCGAGGGGGAGCCGGAGTGGTGTTCATGATGCTTATGGTCTCTTCTGAGCTGATAGGGGTCCAGGAGCTGAGGGTAGTGGTGGGTGCTGCTGGTTCGGTGGTAGGAGGCAGGGTCTGGGGTCCGAGGCTATCGTGTAGATCTGTGAGCTTTCGGTGGAAGAACGTGGCGAGGGAGTTGCAGAGTTCTTGTGACGATGCAATGTCGTTGGAGCTGGCGCTGGGGTTGGAGAGCTCTTTGACGATGTTGAAGAGTTCCTTGCTGTTGTGGGAGTTGTTGTCTAGTCGCACTTTGAATGATGTCCTTTTGGTGGAGCGGATCAGCTGGTGGTGTTCACGGGTGGCGATCTTGAGGGTTGTCATGTTTTCTGTGGTTCGTTCGTTGCGCCAGGTTTTTTTTTAGGGTTCGGCAGGATTTCTTAGATTCTTTGAGGGCGTCCGTGAACCATGGGGTTTTCCTGTTGCTGGTCCCGCCTGGGGGGTTCTTAAGTGGTGCGAGGTTGTCGGCACAGTTGGTGATCTACTGTGTGAGGTTGTGGGCTGCGTTGTTGACGTCCGTGATGTTGGCTGGTGGGTTCTGGCTCAGTGTTGAGAGGAGCTGGTCCGTAGTGATTTTGCTCCAGCATCTGCGGGGGATTTGTTGTGTGCGATGGTGGTGAGTCTCCCATTTGAAGGTGAAGTGGACGCATCTGTGGTCGGTCCAGTGTAGTCCGGAGGAGTGGCTGAAGGAGACGTGGTTGCTGGCGAAGATGGGGTCGAGTGTGTGGCCAGCGATGTGGGTGGGGGTGATCACCAGTTGTTCGAGTCAGAGGTTGGTGAGGTTGTCGAGCAGGGTGGTGGTGTTGTTGTCGTTTTTCTCCAGATGGAAGTTCAGGTCCCCGAGGAGGATGTATTCTGGTGAGGCTAGGACGTGCGGGCTGATGAAGTCTGCGATGGTTTCGCTGAATTGCGCACGTGGACCCGGGGGTCTGTAGATGAGTGTTCCTCTGAGGGTGGTCTTGGGGTCGGTGTGAATCTGGAAGTGTACGTGTTCGACGGTGAAGGGTGTGTCTTCGGTGGGGGTCGTGATGTTGATGGTGTTCCTGTAGATGATGGCGATTCCTCCTCCGGTTTGGTAGACACGGTCCTTCCGGGCGATCTTGTAGCCGTCGGGGATGGCTATGGCGATGTCTGGGGCCGAGGAAGCGTTCATCCAGGTTTCCGTGATGAAGGCGACGTCTGGTGCTGTTGTGTCCAGGAGGTCCCATAGTTCGATGGCGTCCTTATGGACGGAGCGTGTGTTGAGGAGGATGCACTTGAGGTGGTTGTTGTTGTTGCAAGGGCCGGTGGGTGGTCTGCAGGTTCGGAGGCATGTGTATTTGCAGGCTTGACAGGTGAAGGGTCCATGGGTTCGCTTTGGGGTGGCTTGGTAGCAGGTGGCTGTTCGTCCGGTGTTGAGGGCGTTGAGGGAGGCGGAGTCGTATCTCAGTCGGGTGCTTTGTGTGTGGTGGGGGCCAGGGGTTCTGGTGCTGGGCGCGGTCCAGGTGCAGACGGGCGCAGACAGGATTGCCTTTGGCGCGCCAGCAGCGCCAGCTGTGCGGCCACACAGCGACCGCCATAAGAGGGTAGGAGGAGAGGAGGGGTCAGCTGGGAGTGGGGAGGGTAGGACAGCGAATGGGAGCAGGGGGGTGGGGCCGCACGGGAGGCAGTGGCAGGAACAAAACGGGGCTGAGGAGCCCATTGGCGATCGCGACGATCGGAAAATGGAAGGCAAAAAATAGAATAAGAAAACCACTCACACGGGGTACATGAGAGAAGGGGGCAGGCAGGCAGGCACACGGGGGCACAGAAAGCAAGGGGCACAGGCAGTCAGTGGGGAACCAAGGCAGCGATCGCGCAGGCGTTTAGTGCCGATCAGGAAGATAGCAGGTCACTGCGGTCACAGCGGACAGAGCAGGCGGAGCTGCAGCGGTGGGGAAGCGACCTACCCAAGGGTCAAGGGTCGCTGTCTCTGCCGCGCAGCGGCTGCCATAAGAGGGTAGGAGGGGAAGAGGGGTCAGCTAGGAGGCAGGAGGGTAGGACAGCGAATGGGAGCAGGGGGGCGGGCCGCAAAGGAGGCAGCGGCAGGAAAAAACGGGCTGAGGAGCCATTTGGCGATCGCGACGATCGGAAAATGGAAGGCAAAAAAAGAATAAGAAAACCACTCACACTCACACGGGGTACATGAGAGAAGGGGGGCAGGCAGGCACACGGCCTCACCTTCCATTCCCAGCCCCTCAACCTAAGTTCCCATTGCTCCTCTTCCACTCTCCTTTCCCCCTTTCTCCCTCCCCTTCTCTTCCCCTTTCCCTTCTCCTGTCCCTTCCCTCCCTTTACTTCCCCTTCCCCTCCACTGACCCTTTCCTTTGCCTCCCCCTCACACTTCCCTTTCCCTCAACCGTCTGTTCCCTTCCCTTCCTGTACCCCACTCACCTGACCCTCCTTTCTCTCTCCCCTGCCCTCTCTCCCATTCCTCTCCCTCCCCTTCCCCTTTACATTCCCTTCCCCTTCCTCTCTTCCCTTCCCTACCCAGTCACTTTCTCTTCCCCTCTCCTTTCCCTCCCCTCCTGTTCTCTCCTTTCTCCCCTCTCCATCCCCTTCCCTATCCCTTCCCTGTATTCCTTGCCTCCCACCTTCTTTCCATTTTTCCTCCTCCCTTCCCATCCCTCCCTTCCCCTCAACCATTCACGTCCCTCTTGGGGACGGGAAGAACGGGTCGGAAGTGTAAGGGAAAGGATGGGGAGGTCAAAAGGGAAGGGAGAGGGGATGTGAACAGGAAGGGTGGGGGAGGGTTGAGCGGGGGAAGTGGAAGGTGAGGGGATGGGAATGAGAATGAGAAGGAAAGAGCAAGAAAGGGAAAGGGGTGCGGGGAAGAGACGGAAAGGGGAGAAAAAAGGGAGAGAAAGGAGGGAAGGCCCGGGAATATGGAGAAGGGAAGGGTGATGAGATGTGCAGGTGTTGCAGACAGAGAAGGAAAGGGCAAGGAAAGGGAGGAAGAGGAAGAAGGAAAGTGAAGGGAGGAAGAGGAGAAAAGGAAGGGACTTGGGGAGGGTGGAAAAAAAGGGAAGGGTGAAGGATGGGGAAGCGAAGAGCAGGGGGAGAGGATGGGGAGAAGGGAAGAGAAGGGGTGGGTAAAAGAAGAGAAGGGGATTGTGAGGTAAAGGGGAAGTGAAGGGTGAGGGGTTTTGGAAGGCAAGGGGGTAGGGGAAGAGAGAAAGGGGGAGGGGAGGGTAGAGAGGAGGGAGAGGGGAAGGGGTGAGGGAAAGTGAAGTGGATGGGAAAGAGAAGGGAATGGGGAACAAAGGCAATGGGGAACAGAAGAGATGAAAGAGGGGGGAATGGGAGGGGGGCACGAGGGAGAGGGAAAGAGGGAAGAGGTAATGGTCAGATTAGATGGGATGGGATGGAAAAGAAAGAGAAAGGTTGGGAAGTGAAAGGAAAGGAAAGGGAGGGGCAGGAAAGGAGAGCGGAGGCAAAAAATGTGAGGGGAATGGAGGAGGTAAGTAAAAGGGAAGGGAAGGGGGTAGGGTGGGGAGGTAGAAGGGGGAGAGAAGGGGAAAAGGAAGGAAAGGTGAGGGAATGGGGAAGGGTATAAGACGCAGAAGAAAAGGGAAGGGAGGATGAGGAAATGCAAGGGAACCGTAGGGAAGAGGTGGGGGAGAAGGGAGGGACATGGGAGGGAGACGGGGGAAAGAGGATTGGGCAGGAGGAAGGATGTGAAAAGGAATGGGGAAGGGAAGAGCAGGGGAAGGAGATTTGAAGGAGTAAGGGAAGGGGCAGAGAAGGGGAGGTTAGGTTGAGGGTATGGGGAATGGAGGGTGAGGGGAAGGGTTAGGAGATGTGGAAGTGTAAAGAAAAGGGCAAGGAAAGGAAGGGGTGAGGGAAAGGAGGAGGAGAGAGGAAGGGGAGGGAAAGGGGAGGGAGGTGGGGAAGGAGAAGGTAAGGAAAACGGGGTGAGGGAAAGTGAAAGGGATGGGGAAGAGAAGGGGATGGAAAAGAAAGGGAAAGGTTGGGAAGTGAAGAGAAAGGAAAGGGAGGGAGGAGGCAGGAAAAGAGTGCGGAGGAATAGAGAGGGCAAAAAAAGGGAGAAGGGAAGAAGGAAAGGAAAGGGAGAGGGAATGTGGAAGGGTATGAGACGCAGAAGAAAAGGGAAGGGAGGATGAGGAAATGCAAGGAAAGGGTAGGGGAAGGGGTGGGAAAGGGGAAAGGGGAGGGACATGGGGAGAGAGTGGTAGGAAAGAGGGTGGGGGCGGGAGAAAGGAGATGAAAAAGAATGGAAAGGGGAATGGAAAGGGAAACAGGATGGGTGGGGGAAGGGAAGAGCAGGGGAAGGAGACGGGGAGGGGGAAGGGAAGGAGCAAAGAAGGGGAGGTTAGGTTGAGGGGATGGGGAAGGGAGAAGGGGTGGGGTATGGAAGAGAAGGGGATTGAGAGGTAGAGGGGAAGTGGAGGGTGAGGGGATGGGGAAGAGAAGGAAAGGGTGAGGAGATGCGGAAGGGTAGGAAAGGAAAGGAAGAAAAGCGAAGGGAAAGGAAAGGAGGGTGGGGAAGGAGAGGTAGAGGGAAGACGGGAAGGGGACAGGAGAGGGAGGGGAAGAGGAAGTGGATGGGGAAGGGAAGAAAAGAAAAGGAGGGAAAGGAAAGAAGAAAGGGTAGGAGACAGATTGGACGGGAAAGAAAGGGAGAGGTTGGGAAGTGAAAGGGAAGGAAATGGAGGGGGCAGGAAGGGAAGGGAGAGGGAGAGAGGGCAGAAAAGGGAACAGGAGGTAAGTGAAGGAAAAGGGAAGGGGTAGGGTGAGGAGGTAAGGGAAGGGGTAGGGTGAGGAGGTAAGGGAAGGGGTAGGGTGAGGGGTAGAAGAATGGAAAGGCTATGGGATGCAGAAGGGAAAGGGTGAAAGAAGGGGTAGGGAAGGGGATGGTAAAGGGAAGTGGATGGGCAAGAAGAAGAGGAGGGGAAGGGAAAGGTGGTGAGGGGAAGGGAAAGGAGGTAAGTGAAGGAAAAGGGGAAGGGTCAGGAGGCAGGAAAAGGGAATAAGGAAAGGGAACGGAAAGGATGAGGGAATGGGTATGGGATGTAGAATAAAAGGGAGGGGAGGAGGAAATGCAAGGGGTAGGGAAGGGGTGGGAAAGGGGAGAGGCATGGGGAGGGATAGGTGGGAAAGAGGTTGGGGTGGGAGAAAGGGTGTGAAAAGGAATGGGAAGGGGAATGGAAGGAGAAACGGGGTGGGTGGGGAAGGGATGAGAAGGGGAAGGAAACGGAGGGGTAAGGGAAGGGGCAGAGAAGAGGTTAGGTTGAGGGGATGGGGGGTGGAAGGGGTGGGGAAGAGAAGGGGGTTGGGAGGTAGAGGGGAAGTGGGAGGTGAGGGGGTGGGGAAGGCCCGGGTATAGGGAGAAGGGAAGGGTGATGAGAAGTGCAGGTGTTGGAGATAGAGGAGGAAAGGAAGGGAGTGAGAGGAAGAAAGAAAGGAGAGGGAAAGTGAAGGGAGGTGGGAAAGGAGAAGGTTAGGAGAAAAGGAAGGGACTTGGGGAAGCGAAGGGAAGGGGAACAGAAGGGGAAGAGGATTTGGAAGGTAAGGGGGTAGGGAAGAGAGAAGGAAAGGCAAGACAGGAGGGAGAGGGGAAGGGTTGAGGGAAAGTGAAGGGGATGGGGAAGAAGAGGGAATGGGGAAGAGAAGGGACGAGAAGGGACAAAAGGGAGGGGAGTGGGAGGGTGAGGGGAAGGGTTAAGAGAGGTGGAGGCATAAAGAAAAGTGTAAGAAAGGAAGGGGTGAGGGGAAGGAGGAAGAGAGAGGAAGGGGAGGGAAAGTGAAGGGGATGGAAAAGAAAGCGAAGGGTTGGGAAGTGAAGTAAAAGGAAAGAAAAGGGAGGGGGCAGGAAAGGAGTGTGGAGGGAGAGAGGGGGCAAAAAAGGGGAGGGGAATGGAGAGGCAGGAAAGGGAAGGGGAAGGGAAGGGGTAGGGTCCGGAGGTAGGAGAAGGGAAGAAGGGAAAGGAAAGGGTGAGGGAATGGGGAAGGGTATGGGATGCAGCAGAAGAAAAGGGAGAAAGGGTAGGGAAGGGGTGGTACATGTGGAGGAATAGGTAGGAAAGAGGATGGAGGCGGGAGAAAGGATGTGAAAAGGGAGTGGAAAGAGAAATGGGATGGGTGGGGGAAGACAAGGGATGGAGACGGGGAGGGGTAAAGGAAGGGGCAGAGAAGGGGAGGTTAGGTTGAAGGGGTGGGGAATGGAAGGGGTGGGGAAGAGAAGGGAGAATGGGTGGGGTAAGGAAGAGAAGGGGATTGGGAGGTAGAGGGGAAGTGGAGGGTGAGGGGATGGGGAAGAGAAGGAAAGGGTGAGGAGATGGGGAAGGGTAGGGGATGGAGAAGGAAAGGAAAGGAAGAGAAGGGAAAGGAAAGGAGGGTGGGGAAGGAAAGGTGGAGGGAACATGGGAAGGGGAAGAGGAAGTGGATGGGGAAGAAAGTGAAGGAAAGTAGGGAAGGGAAAGAAGGAAGGGTAGAAGGGGAGGAGACAGATTGGTTGGGAAGTGAAAGGGAAGGAGAAGGGGGCAGGGAATGGGAAGGAAAGGGTGAGGGAATGGGAAAAGGGAAGGGGTAGAGTGAGGGGTAGGAGAAGGGAAAGGCTATGGGATGCAGAAGGAAAAGGGAGAAGG
This sequence comes from Pleurodeles waltl, assembly GCF_031143425.1. Classification (NCBI taxonomy): domain Eukaryota; kingdom Metazoa; phylum Chordata; class Amphibia; order Caudata; family Salamandridae; genus Pleurodeles; species Pleurodeles waltl. The sequence goes on from NC_090451.1 coordinate 240,251,493, forward strand.
AAGGGGATGGGGCTGGGGAAGGGAAAGGAGGTAAGTGAAGGAAAGGGGGAAGGGAAGGGGTAAAGTGAGGAGGTAGAATGGAAAAGGAAAGGGAAGGAAGAGGAAGGGGTGTAGGAGGGGATGTGGAGGGTGAGGGGATAGTGGTAAGGGAAAGGTAAGAGGATGGGGAAGGGGATGGGCAAGAGGAAGGAAAGAGGGGATGGAAAGAGGCAAGTGAAGGAAAAAAGGAAGGGGTAGAGTGAGGAGGTAGAAGGGAAAGGGAATAAGGGAGGGAGAGGGGAGGGAGGGGGAGAAGAGAAAGAATGAATGGGGAGAGAACAGGAGAAGGAAAAGGGGAAAAGGAGAGAAGAAGAGAGAAGGGAAGGGTAAAATAAGGGAAGGGGAGAAGGGGAGGGGAAAGGAAGGGGCTTGAGTATGGTGAGGAAGAGAAGAGGATGGGTAAGGGAAGTGTAGAGAATTAAAGGAAGGCAAGGGTGAAAGAAAGATGGGGAAGGAAAGGGTGAGGGAATGGGGAAGGGTATGAGACGAAGAAGAAAAGGGAAGGGAGGATGAGGAAATGCAAGGAAAGGGTAAGGTAAGGTGTGGGAAAGGGGAGGGACATGGGGAGAGAGGTAGGAAAGAGGGTGGGCGGGAGAAAGGATGTGAAAAGGAATGGAAAGGGGAATGGAAAGAGAAACCTGATGGGTGGAGGAATGGAAGAGCAGTGGAAAGAGACGGGGAGGGGTAAGGGAAGGAGCGAACAAGGGGAGGTTAGGTTGAGGGGATGGGCAAGGGAGAAGGGGAAGGGGTATGGAAGAGAAGGGGATTGAGAGGTAGAGGGGAAGTGGAGGGTGAGGGGATGGGGAAGAGAAGGAAAGGGTGAGGAGATGCGGAAGGGTAGGAAAGGAAAGGAAGAAAAGCGAAGGGAAAGGAAAGAAGGGTGGGGAAGGAGAGGTAGAGGGAAGACGGGAAGGGGACAGGAGAGGGAGGGGAAGAGGAAGTGGATGGGGAAGGGAAGAAAAGAAAAGGAGGGAAAGGAAAGAAGGAAAGGTAGGAGACAGATTGGACGGGAAAGAAAGGGAGAGGTTGGGAAGTGAAAGGGAAGGAAATGGAGGGGGCAGGAAGGGAAGGGAGAGGGAGAGAGGGCAGAAAAGGGAACAGGAGGTAAGTGAAGGAAAAGGGAAGGGGTAGGGTGAGGAGATAGGGGGAAGGGGTAGGGAGAGGGGTAGAAGAAGGGAAAGGCTATGGGATGCAGAAGGAAAAGGGTGAAAGAAGGGGTACGGAAGGGGATGGGAAAGGAAAGTGGATGGGCAAGAAGAAGAGGAGGGGAAAGGGAAAGGAGGTGAGGGGAAGGGAAAGGAGGTAAGTGAAGGAAAAGGGGAAGGGGAGGAAGGGGTAGGGAGGGGGATGGGAAAGTGAAGTGGATGGGCAAGAAGAAGAGGAGGGGAAGGGAAAGGAGGTGAGGGGAAGGGAAAGGAGGTAAGTGAAGGAAAAGGGGAAGGGAAGGGGTAGAATGGAAAAGGAAGGGAAAGGAAATGGGAGGAAGGGGGAAGAGGAAGGGGTGTATGAGGGGATGTGGAGGGTGAGGGGATAGTGGTAAGCGAAAGGTAAGAGGATGGGGAAGGGGTGGGCAAGGGGAAGGAAAGGGGGGAAAGAGGAAGGGGGAAGAAAGAGGAGGCAAGTGAAGGAAAAAAGGGATAGAGTGAGGAGGTAGAAAGGAAAGGGAAGAAGGGAGGGAAAGGGGAGGGAGGGGGAGAAGAGAAAGGATGAATAGGGGGAGAGAACAGGAGGGAAGGGAAGGAAAAGGGGAAAAGTAGAGAAGGCGAGAGAAGGGAAGGGGAAAGGAAGGGGGGAGGGGAGGGGAAAGGAAGGGGCTTGAGTATGGTGAGTAAGAGAAGAGGATGGGAAAGGGAAGTGTAGAGAATTAAAGGAAGGCAAGGGTGAAAGAAAGATGGGTAAGGGAAATGAAAGGAAGGTAGGAATGTTAGGGGTGCAGAGGGTAGAGGAGGGAAGGGAGTGAAAGAAGGAGAAGGGTGAGTGGGAGGGAAGGGGAAAGGAGGAAAGGGGAAGGTAAATGAAGGGAAGGGTAGGAAGAGGGGGAGTGGAGGGTAAGGGGATGGGAAGGAAATGGGATGAGGAAGGCAAGGGTGATAGGGCAGGGAAGGAAAGTTTAAGGGGATGGTTAAGGATAGGGGATGGAGAAGGGAAAAGAGAAGGGAATGAGGGGACGGGTGTGGGTAAAGGGTGAGGGAAAGAGAAAGGGAAGGGGCAGGGGATGGAGAAAGGGAACGGGGAGTGGAAGGGAAGAAGGGGAAGGGAAACTGGGGTTTCAAGCCAGTATCAAGTCAGTTGCAAGCCAGTATCAAGCCAGTTGCAAGCCAGTATCAAGCCAGTTTCAAGTTAGTTTTCAGTTTGGTTTCAAGTTCAGTTTCAATTCGCTTTTCGTTTGGTTTATATACTCACCTCGTGCCCTTGGACCCACCCCTGCCTGTCCGTTTTGGAGCCTGATAGGCCCCTGCGGCTTCGGGCTCTCACTGGCCTCAGCTCCGGAGCCAGCAGTGTCCGCCTCCTCCGGTGTCCTCGCGCGCAGTGCTGCAGCTGCCTGGATACCGGCCTCTTATACCGAGGACACGTCACAATGTAGACTTTTCAACCTGTCATCACACGTCACAGGTTTATGGGTGATGCCACGTGCTTCAGTTTAACGGGGAACAAGCACTGCACGCTTTTAATTCAGTTTCCTGAAAATAAACAACCATTTAGTCACGAAAATGATCCTGCGATGAACCAAAAAGTGATCCCACTCTCCCCCTTAGTGGGATTTTATTCTTCCTGTCTCCCTGCTGCGGCGGAAACCCCTACCCCGCGATAGCCTGGACCTACTGACGTCACACTGGAGGTCCTGCATGTCATAGGGTTCCATTCACAGGATTCTGCTTCTGGTGTTGCTGGGAGGGCGGGGGTATTTTGTAATAATTTAAAATGTGGAGTTATCTCAGATTTTGTTTAAAATAAATATGTTGAACATTAGGCGCATTGCCATGCTCTAGGCGCGCAACGACCACTGGGTTAAAGGCCGTCAGTTCTCCTCAGCTCCCATGGGCTGGACTCGCCTGGCAGGGCTACAGGCCTGAGGCCTACCTCGTCCACAGTGTCTTTTCCCCAGGCTACTGTGCTGTTTTGTACTTAGAGGAGGAGAGGACTGCACGAGTTGGTCGTAGATAGGGAAATGTTAATGGATGGGCCCCATAATCAGCTGAGTGACTCTGGGGAGAAAGAAGGGGAAACATGGAAACAAGGAGATGACAGAAAAAATATGGTGCTGGGTGAGCAAAGTAAGCAAAAGAGAAACAGTTGAAAAAAAGAAAGAGACAAACTAGAAGAGAGAGCTGGGCACTAATGGAGGGACAATCGTTTGAGAATGGGAAGTGGTAGTTACAGTGAAAGAAGCACAGAGATAGGGGAATCATAAAAACAGGACGAGTGCAAAGAGAGGGATGTACAGGGAATTCAGTGATACAGGATTATTGATGGGGAGAGGCAATGGGGAGGGATGCAGTCAAAAGGGTACTGAGAGGGTTGTGGACTAAAGGTCATGGAACATGAGATGTGCAGGACGCCTCACAGATAATAGAATCTGGAGAACTCGAGATAGAGATAAATATATAGGTGGAGAGAAGGGCAGGTAAAGAGATGAGAAGGGGACAGAGAGGGAAAGGCACCAAATGAACATAAAGATTGAGATTGGGTGAGATTGAAACAACCAGATAGAGAAACAATCGTGGGAGATGTGCACAGAGGGGAGAGGGTGGAGACAGAAGACAGCTGAATAGATGAGTCGACATTTAAACTGGAAGAAAAAGAGCAAAAATTGAGAATCTGATAAAATGGAGATTATCTATGAAGATCAGCAAAGGGGTAGAGTGAGACCTGGACGAACAGTCGGGAATGAGTGGAGGCAGGGGATACCGAGGAAGGGAGACCTCAGCGGAGAGTCAGAGGAAGGGAGACCTCGTGGAGTGTCAGGAATTGATGGAGGCTGGGGAGTCGGAGGAAGGGAGACCTCAGCGGAGAGTCAGGAATGGGTGGAGGCTGGAGAGTCGGAGGAAGGGAGACCTCAGCGGAGAGTCAGAGGAAGGGAGACCTCGCGGAGAGTCAGGAATTGATGGAGGCTGGGGAGTCGGAGGAAGGGAGACCTCAGCGGAGAGTCATGAATGGGTGGAGGCTGGAGAGTCGGAGGAAGGGAGACCTCAGCGGAGAGTCATGAATGGGTGAAGGCTGGAGAGTCGGAGGAAGGGAGACCTCAGCGGAGAGTCAGGAATGGGTGGAGGCTGGGGAGTCGGAGGAAGAGAGTCCTCAGCGGAGAGTCATGAATGGGTGAAGGCTGGGGAGTCTGAGGAAGAGAGTCCTCAGCGGAGAGTCAGGAATGGGCGGAGGCTGGGGAGTCGGAATGGGTGGGGGCTGGAGAGTCAGGAATGGGTGGAAGCTGGGGAGTCGGAGGAAGGGAGACCTCAGTGGACAGTCCGGAATGGGTAAAGGTTGGGGAGTCGGAGGAATGGAGACCTCAGCAGAGAGTCAGGAATGGGTTGAGGCTGGGGAATCGGAGGAATTGAGACCTCAGTGGAGAGTCAGGAATGGGTGGAGACTGGGGAGTCGGAGGAAGGGAGACCTCAGTGGAGAATCAGGAATGGGTAATGGCTGGGGAGTCGGAGAAAGGGAGACCTCGCGGAGAGTCAGGAATGGGTGGCGGCTGGGGAGTCGGAGGAAGGGAGACCTCAGCGGAGAGTCAGGAACGGGTGGAGGCTGGGGAGTTGGAGGAAGGGAGACCTCAGTGGAGAGTCAGGAATGGGTAAAGGCTTGGGCGTCGGAGGAAGGGAGACCTCGCGGAGAGTCAGGAATGGGTGGAGGCTGGGGAGTCGGAGGAAGGAAGACCTCAGCGGAGCGTCAGGAATGGGTGGAGGATGGGTAGTCGGAGGAAGGGAGACCTCAGCGGAGAGTCAGGAATGGGTGGAGGCTGGGGAGTCGGAGGAAGGGAGACCTCAGTGGAGAGGCAGGAATTAGTGGAGGCTGGGGAGTCGGAGGAAGGGAGACCTCACCGGAGAGTCAGGAATGGGTGGAGGATGGGTAGTCGGAGGAAGGGAGACCTCAGCGGAGAGTCAGGAATGGGTGGAGGCTGGGGAGTCGGAGGAAGGGAGACCTCAGCAGAGCCTCAGGAATGGGTGGAGGCTGGGGAGGCTGAGGAATGGAGACCTGAACAGAGAGTTAGGAATGGGTAGAGAGTGGGGAGTCAGAGGAAGGGAGACCTCTGCTGAGAGTCATAGGGATGGGAAGAGGCTGGGGGAGGGGGTCAGATGAAGCGAGACTTCAGTGGAGAGTCAAGTGGGTGGGTAGAGGCTGGGAAGTCAGAGGAAAGATTTGTGGGTTTTGGGAGAGAGTCCTGGCAGACATTGTTAGTTAGAGTGGTAGGGCAAGGCATTTTGGGGCTCATGGGACCCCGAGATGCTGTAGTGTCAAGCGAAGGGCGTGCAGCTGTGGTGAATGTGTGGTCATAGGCAGAGGCTGGGGTAGAGGGACTAGCTGTGGGGGGGATGAGAGAGACAGTAACGTCATAAGATGTGATCAATATAAGTGTGAAAAGAAATAGAGACTGTGGTGCAGGGGGAGATTTGGAGGCTGGAGTAGAGGACTAAAGGAACGGGGACTCGCAGGGGCCAAGAGAGCCACAGACTGGGTTGTCGTGCAGTGCTAGATCGACAGGCCAGCGTTTGTCAGTTCTAACTGGCTGCATTGGCCACAGTGGCGGCTGGTATTGTTGGGTCTGTGGTAGATGGAGAAGGGGCACGGTGGAGGAATCGGGTTCAAGCCCCACTCCCACACACATACACAAGTACTAACACATGGATTGGGCGTGGCTCCCATATGCAAGAGCTTTCCCATTGTGTTTGTTGCATGGCAAAAGTATGATTCCTCAACCGTTTTCCTGCCAACCTCTGCCTGCCTACCACATGTCTACCCTTCTGATGCCCCAGCTTCTCGTTATAGGATGCATTCCCCTGCGTGTGGGCGTGTCGATGTGTCAGGCACCAAACTGGTGAGTGGCGGGGGCGGCTTGCAAGAAACTGTACTTTTGTACTGTTTCTTTATGTTCACCTGTCAGTGTGTTACTGTGTACCTGTTTGCCGGTGTTTCCCCAATAAAACTGTCTTCAGTATATATGTGTCCGCCTCTTTCACAACAACTTCACCAAGAAATTATGCGATTCTGCCTCTGTCGAGTTTTTCTGCATAATTATGGATTTGGTGCATTTGCCACATAATCCTTCACTGTCTCAATAACCGGCAGCTTTTAATAAAAAAATGTTTCTAGCTAAACGAAATCAAACGTTTTTTGGGTGGGGATAGGAAAGGGGTGCAAGTAAAATGAAAAGAGGAATGTTTGAGAGGTTAGGGACAATCACCAAAAAACTAAAGTGAAGCTAATATTTCCTATCATCAAAGAGAAGAGAGTAAATTAGTGACTATGAAGCCTGCCAATGGAAAGCAATGGGGTGGCCCTAAGCCCCCTGTAAGTATTGAAAATGTCTTGAAGTGGCTTGCATGCATTGTCGCAGGTGAGACTTAAAGTACAGTGCCGATGGAGCAGGCAAACAGTCAAAGAGGTGAAGGTGTCTGCCAAACATACCAAAGGGCATAAAAAACCAACAGAGCTTGTGAAACATCTAGGGGGACTTGGGTGTAGGCAGGTGAGTGATTAAGAAAGGGACAGGCATGTGTCATACCTGAGTGACTTTCGGGTTCATGTAGGGTTAGAGGTAAAAGGGGCAAGAATAACGTTTGAGTTCTGCGGGTTAGAGGTAAAGGGTACAAAAGTGACTTTTGGGCCTTGGTAGAGGTAAATGGGGCAATGGAGACTTTAGGGTGCGGAAAATAGAGGTAAAAGTTGGGTGAGGGCAACTTTAGGGATCCGGAGTTAGAGGTAAATTGGGTAAGAATGACTTTGGGGTTCATGAGCATAGAGGTGAAGGATGGGGCAAGGGTGACTTTGCGATTCGGAGGTAGAGCTAAAGTTTTGTGGTTCGGGAGAGTAGAGGTAAAGGGGCAAGGTCATTGTTGATGTTCGGTGGGTAGAGATAAAGGAGGCATGGATGGTGAGGTAACAGAAGAGCGGTTTCTTCATAAGTAGTAGAGCCAACTTGGTTTATTATAAGATAAGTACGATGTATAGAAGCCACAGACTGTCAGCCAGGTGTTCATACACAACTGCCTCAGAAAGAACCTCCTTGGACCCTTTGCATTCTATAGTCTAAGAACTGTCTTGCTTACGAGGTTGAGTGGCTCCTATAGTAACAGAACATTTCTTAATAATAAATGGTAACATAAACAAATGGACATTACCACATCACCTCCCTTCCCTTGCAAACATCAAAACAATCAAATGAAATTACATTCATAGCTTCATAACTTATATAACATTTCCTAATAATAAATGACAACATAAGTAAATAGACATACATAGCTTCAAGACTTATACAAGCCCCTATGTTGACATGAACAAATCATACATAGGCCCTCATTCTAACTCGGCGGGCGGCGGGAACCGCCATTTGGCCGCTACGCGGCCAAAATAGCACTTTCCCCATTCCGACCTTCCCGCTGGGCTGGCGGGCGCTAACCATGTTAGCGCCCGCTGGTCCAGCGGGAAGGAGGGCTGCAACACAGAAGCCGGGTCCAAATGGAGCCGGCGGTGTTGCGGCCGTGCGACGGGTGCAGTTGCGCCTGTCGCGCTTTTCACTGTCTGCTAGGCAGACAGTGAAAAGCCGGCCGGGGCCCTGTTAGGGGGCCCCTGCACTGCCCATGCCAGTGGCATGGGCAGTGCAGGGGCCCCCAGGGGCCCCAGGACGCCCGTTCCCGCCAGCCTCTTCCTGGTGGTGAAAACTGCCAGAAACAGGCTGGCGGGAAGGGGGTCAGAATCCCCAAGGCAGTGCTGCTTGCAGCGCTGCCCTGGCGGATTCGCCCAGCCGGGGGTAAACCGGCGGCCCCGGTTTTCTGACCGCGGCTTTACTGCCGCGGTCAGAATGGGCTTGGAAGCACCGCCAGCCTGTTGCCGGTGCTTCCGTCATTCGCGGCCCTGGCGGTGTTTACCGCCAGGGTCAGAATGACCGCCATAGTCCCGTAATCTCATCTGCCTCCTTATCAGTCTTTTAGACCTCGAACACGAATTCTTAACTGAATCAGGATCAACATAAGACCCACCATCACGTGTAGTGGGTTCTCTTCTTTTTCCTGACTCACCAATACCACATTTTGCCACTCTATTTAAGTTTCATATTTTATGGTCATTCGTTTTTTAAAATTTATTTATTTATTGTATATTAGAGAAAGACAACATACAGCAAACAAAGACAAAGCAGCCCACAGGACTGAGTACACGAGTACATCAAATTCGAGCCCCGAACAGTCCTGGGCCCCACCTGTGAAGAGGGAAAGTAATGATTCACTATCCCGAGTGCCGAGCGAGACTCCCAGTACACCACTAGGGGCCCCAGCCACAACTAGATTAACATGGCCACGACAACCTGATCTCAGGGCAGTTCACATCTAGTCCGTCGGGATAGCAACTAAGTAGAAACAAGGAAATAGGGGAAATAAAGGAAAGGAAAAGAGGCAGGCAGGAAGAAAACATAGGAGCACACACAACAATCAGTGCCACACTTCCACTCCCAGAGAGAAAGCGAGGGCGCACAATGCTCCTAGACGCATAGGCGATCTTACAATGTCAACACATCTATATTATAAGGCATCCAAGAAGGAGCGCAGCGGAGCCCAGATGTCCCTTGGCCGGGAACCCTCCGGCGTCAACTCCCAGAAAATCGTCAGCTGCTCCTGACAAAAGGAGGCATTGCGCAACCACTCAGATCCACGAGGGGGCCTGCCCCGGCCCCAACACATCGCCACTCTACGCTTGGCTAACAACAAAAGAAGACCCACCAGCTGCCTATGGGATTGCCGCACTGCATCCACACATCCAAGCAACGCCAGTCTGGGGAACAAGGGCAGCTCCAGTCCGGTCATTGCCTCAATCATCCTCACGACCTCCACCCAGAAAGCGTGCACCTCAGTACACTCCCACGCGAGATGTAAGAACCCAGCAGCAGGCGCGCAGCACCGCTCACAGCATGCGTCTGCACGCAGGCCCATCGAGCAGAGACCTCTAGGAGTATAATATAGGCGGTGCAGAAATTTGAAGTGGATCAGACGGAGCCTATAATTGGTGATGGGAGGTAGGACAGGAGAGCAGCGCAGCAACGCCATCCAAGCCCGAGCGGTGAACGTCACTGTGTCGACACCTCGAGCTCGAGGCCAGGAGGGATTGCCCAAGACACGAGGCAAGTCGTCCGGCCACACCAAATCAGTCTCCGGCGCAAGATGCGGCAGATAACAGTTTGGCCGCAACCAGTAATGCGCAAAGTGCGCCTGAGCACAATAATAGTATAGCTCCAGATCCGGGGCAGCAAGGCCGCCCAGCTCAAACGACAGCCTCAACTTCTCCCAGGCAATACAAGGCTGCCCACCAGCCCAAACCAGTCGTATCAGAGCAGAGCGAAGACATCATAAAAAACTCGCTGGGAGTGGGAGCGGGAGGTTAACAAACAAATACAGAAACTTTGGCAAAACCACAATTTTCGCAATAGCTATACAACCTGTCAGCGAGAGCGGTAAGGAGCGCGACGCCTCAACTTTCCACTCCAACCACGATAGTGCCTTGCCATAGTTAGCCAGCCAAAGGGTTCCTACATCACAGCTCAACCAAACCCCCAGATACCGCACAGGACCGTCTGCCATTCAATTGGGTACCAAGAAGGAAAATTCACCACCCCGCGGATACCACGTACTTAGACCAATTAATCTTAATCCCGGGAAAAGGAACCGAAGTGTACAATTTCATCCAGCAGAATGTCCAGATTATTCTGCAGCTCACGGACATACAGCGCAATATCATCAGCATACATAGATATCAAAACAGACCGCTGTCTGAACTGCAGACCCCTATCGCCACGGTGGTGCCGCAACCATGCCCCATGAGGCTCCATAGCCACAGCAACGAGTAACAGGGACTGGGGGCATCCCTGGCGAGTTCCACTGGCAACCAGGAAGGAGTCCGAGATAGACCCGTTCAGACGCAGCCTCGCGGTGGGGGACGAGTACAGCAATCGAATTAATTTCACAAAGCGTGCACTCAGTCCAACTCTAGCAAGCAACACAAACATGTAGTCCCATGCCACGGAATCAAAGGCCTTAGTGGCGTCCAAGAACACCGCAGCAGCTTCCTCCTCGACCCCTATTATACCCAGCACCGCAAAAAAGGTACGCAGATTATGGGATGTAGATCTACCCGGCACAAACCCAGACTGGTCCGTAAGCACCAACTTCGGAATCACAGGCTGCAACCGCGCCGCAATCATTTTGGCCAGTATTTTGTTGTCAATATTAATCATAGAAAGCGGACGATACGAGTCACAGCTGTGCGGGTCCTTGCCAGGTTTGCGTATTGTGACAATTAAGGCCTCACGGAGTGAGGCGGGAAGAATTCCAGTCTCAAGTGACTCCGCATACACCTCCAAAAGATAGGGCGCAAGGATATCAGAGTACTCTTTGTAAAACGCAGGAGTCAAACCATCTAGCCCCGGTGACTTGTAACTCGGCAAACTGTGAATCGCCGCAACAACCTCCTCCACCGAGAACGGTGTGTCAAAATACACGCGATGAGCATCATCAAACCAAAGGAGAGCAATGTCAGAAAAATAAGCCTGAGCCGCAGCCGCGTCTAACTCGGCCGGCTCAGAATATAAATTCACAAAAAATTGGGTAAAAGCCTGCATAACGTCCCTTGTCCCGACCACATGCGCACACCCGGGGCCATCTATTTCAGTAACATAGCTACTGATCCATGGTTTACGCAACATGTACGCCAACGTGCGGCCAGCCCTCTCCCTCTCGCCATATCGTTGCGCACGGGCGTACTGCCCAAGGAAGCAAATCTCCCAGAGGGAGGCCTCCTCGTACAAAGATCCCACACTTTGCAACTCTGCAAGCACCGCCCCGGACCAGTCCGCCACCAGCCACCACTCCAGCTCCGCGATCCGCCCCTCCAGATTGGCCAGCTCACGGCGCAGCGCCTTCAACAGGACATGTTGTTTCGAAATGCACACCCCACGAATAACCACCTTGAATGCCTCCCACAAGGTACCAGCTGAGCTCACAGACCAACAGTTGTCAGCGAAAAAGTGGAGCACGGCTTCACGAATCTCCTCCCGGAACACCCCATCCCGAAGCGCCCCCTGCGGCAGCCGCCACAAAAATGTGCGCTCCAATCCACAGGGCACCTCCAGCACCAGCCGAACCGGCGAATGGTCCGACAGAGTGCGAGGCAAGTGCTCCACAGAACTAGTCCAGAGCTCCACATCCCTCGTGCCCAACCAGCGATCACTAGGGGACCAGCTACTGTGCGCATAGTTGACACATGTGCCCGCCCTAGCAGCACCATGCCTTGCCCTCCACAAATCCACCAGAGCGCCATCTTCCATCACTGACTGCAGAGCTCTCACGGCCGCGACATGCTGTACACGAGCCGCACTCTCCCGATCCGCCACAGGGTCCAAGATTACTTTGAAATCACCGCCCCAAATTACCGTGCCACTACCCGTCGACTCCACCAATCGCCACAGTTCACGGAAAAACTCAGGATCGTCCGTGTTAGGACCGTATACAGAAACAAGTCTACCCTCTCTGTCCAGTAACGTGCCGCTCAGCACAACATAGCGACCACCAGGATCGACAACAACTTTCTGAGTGTGCTACTGCAGCCCTTTACGCAACAAGATCGCCACCCCCTGGGTGTAATGCGAGAATACAGCGCAGTGGAATTCCCCTACCCAGCCAGCCTTCAATCTGTCCCGCGTCGAAGCGACTAAGTGCGTCTCCTGAAGCATGCAAATATCTATGTCATGACGTTTGACATAAGCCGACATGAGGCGCGCCTTACTGCCATCACCAAGCCCACGCACATTCCAGGTAAGACAGCGAACAGCTGTCATCTTACTGGAGGCCATCCCAATCTCTAAGAGAAAGGGAGTCACCATCGCACTGCCCCCACCCGCCTGCCACAGCGAACGAAAAAAGAGAGAAAAGGGAAAGGGAAACAACCATAGCACAGAACACAAATTTCCCCGACCTCCCACCCACGCAGACCCCCCAATCGGGTCGAAGCTGAAACCCACCTCCCCACATCAACCAAAAACCATTGTATATTGCGAGTACAAGAATCAGGACTCACCCCACGGGCGTAAGCCAGGCCATCCAACCCACCATCCCATTAAGAGTAGGGGATAAGGGCGAAAGGGCCAAACAGCAAGATAAAACGGCTGAGCAGACACTCATGACGGGGAACCATAACATGCGATACCTCAACAATCACAGTGAGGTACCCCCAGCCACCAATCTCCCATAGATCAGTCATTGTCACTCAAGGCGGCGCGCTCAGACCGAGGACTCTCCAGGCCCGAAGCCTCCGATTGCTTGGGCACTGATTTTGCAAATTTCGCTGCCTGCTTCGGATCTATAAAGAACAACGCCTTCCCATTGTGTTGCACCTTTAGCTTGGCAGGGTACAACAGCGTGAACCTCGCATTGGTTTGGCTCAGCGTGCTCTTGACGAGTAAGAAGGCACACCGCGCCGCCTGCACACCCAGAGTATAGTCAGGGAAGCAAGTGAGTTCGGAATTCTTATAAATTATAGGTCGCCTGTCCCGGGCCAACCTGAGAATAGTATCTCTATCCCGGTAATTTGGTAATTCAACAGGTGGGCAATGATGGAATGCGGAGGAGTTCCAGGCGGGGCCGAGGACCCAGGGATCTATGAGCCCTCTCAACCACCAATAGCCGAGAAAGTTCACCAGGGAAGAGGTCAGAGAGCATACTCTCCAAAAAGTCCTCCATGCGGCCCATATCAGTAGTCTCTGGCAGACCTATTATGCAGACGTTGTTGCAGCGCGACCTCACCTCCAAATCTTCATTCTTTTTATGGATGACCTCTAGGACGCGCTCCATCCGCAAAAACTGTTCACGCTCCCCGTGGCTATGATCCTCCAGATCAGATGTTTGCGACTCCAGCTGTTCAAACCTAGAGTCATGATCATCCACCCGGGCCTTAATGTGGTCCAGTTGAACGGTGACATGGTACAATTTAGCATCTATACCTGCAAGGTCCCCCTTGAGGACCGAGGCATCCGAGCTCCCATCCTCAGAGGTCTCACCGCCATGCATGGTAGATGGGGCGCCACCTCTCCTCCTCCCGCCCTCAAAGGTAAGCTTGGACTGTTTTGTTCAGACTTGCCCATACTCCAATCCTGTCAGCCAACACTGAGCCACCAACAATATGCTAACGACGCTGCTGTCAGGCAGGGCACAAGGGAGGCACCAGGCCGCAACCCACGTACACACAGGGTGCCAGCCAAGAGAGTCCAGGCCCAGCCCGGAGCCCCCTGAATAGCTCTCACACAAGGCTCAGGTAGAGCGTCCAAAGGGATATCAGTGACACAGGGCCTGGCCCCAGACCCACATTCCACTCCACTCTACTGACCTGCCACTGCACAGGTGTGTCAGCCAATAAAGTCGTCAGAGCTGTGAAGGATTCCGTAGCACCAATAGATAGACAATCTCTCCCAACCTCTGCCTCCTCTGGCCCGATCCAGCCAGCAACCATTTCCAAGCACCAAGGCAGCAGGGACACCAGGGGCCCACCACGCAACCACCAGTCTGCACAGGGTATCTTCAATCCACCCCAGGCCACTAGCGGCTGCAATCCACCAGCAGGCGTAGAGGGCACAGGGAGCGCAAAGTCAGCCAGGCGCAATCCAAAGTGCACCGCAGCTCCAGCCCCATGTCCAGCCAACTCCGGCAGCCACAGCAGTCTTCCTGGCTCGGCTCGGCGCGTGCGTGCTCCAACCCTCTCCAGGCCGCAACTCCTCCTCAGGCCGCGGCTCGAATCAGCCGACGATCCAGCCACAGCAGGAGATACCAGGAACACCCCCACCGAAATGCTCCGCGTCTCAAGTCTGCGGCGCACCTCCCGGGCTCGCTCGTCCACCACCCGAGGTGGGAGAGAAAGCGCCTACCAGCCGCGCAGACCGTGCCACACCTCACCACCAGGCCCCGCTCTGATGAGCCGGGGAAACCGCATCAAGAAACCCGTCGCGGGTCCAGCCGCCAGCATCAGGGCAGTCACCAAGCTCCCAAGGAAGCAGCAGCGCTAACCAAGCGCCCGATCCGCCGCTCTGCCAGGAGAAATGTACGATGCAGACCCTAAGCCCGGCAGAGCCTCACGGAGTGACGGCCATCTTGCTGGCAGGCCTGGCCACGCCCCATGGTCATTCGTTTTTACTGCGGTTTTGAATAGTTTTATTACTTCAAATGGCCCTATACATTTAGTAGGTCCTTTCTCACGTCTAGGAGATTTTATCTTTACCCACTCACCAATTTTTATTCGAGTTTCTTTCACACTTTTGCGTACATCATACCATCCCTTCCTCTAAACTTTCTTACTCTGTTCCTTGTTTCTCCATCCGTCCACATCATTGATAAAAGGATCAATGGTCAACCGTTTTTCTTGTACCCACCCAGGAGCCACCTCATGACAAGGTAATCTTCCCCTAAACAGGCAAAAGGGTACCACTCCCGTGGAGGAGTGTGGAGTTAAGCGATATTCATGCACCTTTTTTTATTTCACTCTCCCACTTAACTCCTTGTACTTGTGCCAGTTGTATACTTTCTTTGAGCACCTTAATAAAACGTCCCACCACACCATTCGACTCAGGATGATACAAGGCCGCTCTTTTGTGTTTAATGCCTCTATCCTTCAAAAAGGACTCCATAATCTTTGATGTAAATTGGACACCATTGTGAGTTAGAATTGAAGAAGGAAACCCTTCCCTCTCAAAAAGTTCCTCAAGAAAAGCAATTACGTCTCCAGACTCCGCAGAACTCACAATCTTTATCTCTGGCCACCTGGAATACATATCAATAGATACCAAAACGTAACGATCTACCAAACCTAATCTCACCAGACCGAGAATATCTAAAGCCACATCTATCCATGGTCCTAAGACATCCTCTCTTATCACCATTGGTTGAACCCTACACGTTAAAACTTTGTCTGATTGAGCACAGATTTGACACTCTCTCACCTCTCTCTCCACCATGGTATCCATGGCGAGCCACCAATATGTAGCCCTTAATCTTCCTTTGGATTTGGAAATACCCATATGACTAGCATGAGCATGTGCTACCAATTTCTTCCTCAAAGAATGGGGAGAAATTAACTTACTATCTCTTACCAAGAGATGGTCAATGACCGCCAATTCATCTCTTACCTGCTAGAAAGGTACCAGAAGCTCTTCACAACTTTTCTTTACACCCCATCCACAATATTATCTTTCAGCAACTCTTCCTTCCATTCCGATTCCTGAATAACAGTGCTTGTGATGAGACAAACTTTAACATCCTGATCAAAATCATCACCTGCAAAATAATCTTCAACAGCAACATCATTCTAAACTCCTGCTTCCTTGGAAGAATAGGTCTTGCAAAGTCTAGAAAGACAGTCAGGTTGTACATTCAACACTCCTGGTATATAGGAGACAGTATACTCAATTTCTTGTACGGCCACAACCCACTTGCGAATTCTGTGAGAAACCAAGTCAATTCCCTTGTTCTTGAACACTTCTTTCAAAGGTTTGTGGTCTGTGATAACTTCAAAGTTGCGACCCCATAAAAACATCCTCAGTTTCCTAACTGCCCAGTAAACACCTAGTTCCTCATTTTCAATCACAGAATAATTACATTTTGCTCCTTTCAAGCTTCTTGACAAAAATAAAATGGTCCTATTCACACCTTTGGTTCTCTGCATTAGAACTGCACCAATATCCTTTGAATTGGCGTCACACATCAACATAATCTCATCTTTGGAGTCATAACTGCCCAGGTCAGCTGCACTTCATAAACCACACTTTATATCATGGAATTAATTTGTACACTGAACACACAATAAAAATTCAACACCTTTCTTCAAAAGACCTCTCATGCACCTTGTTCTCTCTGCAAATTTTTGTACAAATCTGTTATAGAATTCAGCCATACCAAGAAACTTTACCAGTTCCTCCTTGTTTTCTGGACTGGCATATTGGTGATTGTGTCAACTAAAGCCGCTTTAGGACGAATCCCTTTTTCAGAGATTCATGACCCAAATATTCAATCGTGAAAGTATTAAACATGCATTTCCCAGATTTTAGATTTAGACCTGAGTCTCTTAGTCTGTGTAGGACCTTTTCTAATGTTTTATCATGTTCAGTCAAGTCAGCTCCATATATTAAAATATCATCTTGGTAAATTTTAATACCTTCCACCCCTCTCAAGACTTTTTCAAGTGCTCTTTGAAAAACGGATGCCGCTGAGATTAGACCAAAAGGCATCCTGAGGAATTTGAAGGTGCCGAAAGGGGTAATAAAAGTTGTAAGATCCTGGGATGACGGATGTAATTTTATCTGATGATACTCTGATTAAAGGTCAAGTGTTGAAAAATGCTTGGCACCATTAAGGGAACACAACATTTCATTAATGTTGGGGAGAGGATGATGATCTACTACCACAGCTTTATTCAATTCTCTGAGGTCCACACAGAGTTGTGCCTCTCCATTGGCCTTATTTGCCATACCTACCGGGGCCACCCACTCTGATGCTTCAACTCCTTCAATTATATTACTAGAAAGTAATTTGTCAATCTCCTCCTTCATTTTTTGTTTGACAGAGAAAGGGACAGATCTTAATTTCGCAACTTTGAGTAGAGCTAATCATTTAGACAACCTATTTTCTTATTGAAAACTTTGGAGAATTTGCTTATCCATATTTTTCCCGATTCTTCCACCTGATTAACAGAAGGAGCATCTTTCAAGATTACTGAAGGAGCATCATTAGGATCCAAATAAACACGTAAATCACGTTGATTAAACCAGCTTATCAAAGAATCGCCTTTTAAGGACACATACACTTTCGCTGGAATGATAAGTTTCTTAAACTCAATAGTACCCCAAAAGTACCCAAGTAATTTAATTGGTACCCCACCATATCCTTTGGGACTGTTATCAGGCTTAAACAACTTAAGTTTACCTTCTAAGTGCTGATCGTAAAAACTTTTTGGAACAAGGGTTATTTTCGCTCCAGAGTCAAACAAGATTTTAACAGCCTCACTATTGACTAAAATTGTTTCCACAGGACCACTCAAACATCCACTCCTGTTTTGCAAAATCTCAATCTCATTTACAAAGTCTACTTCGGCACTTATATCTTCACACTCTACCTCTCTCACTTTCTTAGTACTCATTTTTGTCCTGCAACATTTCGCTAAATGTCCCTTTCTACCACAGCTTTTGCAGAATATTTTCCAAGCTGGACACACCTTATTGTTAGCCATGTGTCCCACATTGCCACACCTGAAACACTTACCCGGAAAAGGTTTTATCCCTTTAGGATCATTCTTGTCTTTGGAATATTTGATTTCTGTATTATAATTTTGCACTGTTTTGACTGAAAAACCTTCCTCTGCATCATGCTGAGTTGTTGTCATTTTATGGTTCGTCAACACCTCAACACAATTTTTAGAGTGCTCACACATTTTTGCAACAGTAAGTACTTCATCCAACGATGGGTTGTCTTTTTGCCACATGTTCTCTCTGGCCTTTCTAATGAGCATCCCAACATGAATTGATCTCTTAAGCACTCTTCAAAGGAAACTCCAAAAGCACAGGTAGCAGCAAGACAACGTAATGCAGTGATGTATTGCTCTATTGTTTGATCCTTGTTGGTATACTCTTTTCCAAAATTGATAGCGCTCCAAAATTGTGCAAACTTTGGGTAAAAAATGCAAATCAAGTTTTTTTACACATATCTCATATTCATTGAGGCTGGCAGCATCATTGGCAGACAAATCAGGTAAGTTTTCAAATATCTCTTGTCCTTCGGTACCTTGACAGGGCATTAGTAAAGATGTCCTTCTTTCCGCACTGAGAGAAGTACCGCAGACCTTGGCATAATTAGTGAATACCTTTTTCCACTTTTCCCACTTGATAGGAGGTTCACCAGGAGATACTAAGAAAAAGGGGGCTGCTGGTACGTTTTGTATGTCGATATAGAATATTACGTAAGGGAATTTACTCTAATTAGGTTTAGATACACTAAAACACACTCTATCACACAACAATAAGAGCTTAACGGGTTTCAATTTGTTAGATAAGAATATGTTATTTTTAAACGGTGGTACATTCAAGACAGTGAAAAAATACAGAATATAAACAATGAGTCTTTATGCGCTTAAAGGTGTGCACATCACCATGGTATACTGGTGTCAAAGATCAAGGTCAGGTGTGCACAACACCGTGGTGCACTGAGATGAGAGATCAAAGATGTGTATATGAACAAATTGCTAAAAGAATACGATTTTTAATGTAGTTGTGTAGGAAGTTGGCTCTGTATGTACTATTTCAAAGTAAGAAATAGTATGCACAGAGTCCAAGTGTTCCCCTTAGAGGTAAGATAGTGGCAAAAAGAGATAATTCCAATGCTCTATTTTGTGGTAGTGTGGTCGAGCAGTAGGCTTATCAGAGGGTAGTGTTAAGCATTTGTTGTACACACACAGGCAATAAATGAGGAACACACACTCAAAAATAATTCCAGGCCAATAGGTTTTTATATAGAAAAATATATTTTCTTAGTTTATTTTAAGAACCACCAGTTCAAGATTTACAAACAATACTTTAATTGAAAGGTATTTAACTCAGGTATCTTAAGAACTTTGAATTATCACAATAGCATGTACAGTTTTGGCAAAAATTGCAATAAGCTATTTTAAAAGTGGACACATTGCAAAAATCAATAGTTCCTGGGGGAGGTAAGTAAATGTTAAGTTCTCGGGTAAGTAAAACACTTACAGGGCTCAAAGTTGGGTCCAAGGTAGCCCACCGTTGGGGGTTCAAGGCAACCCCAAAGTTACCACACCAGCAGCTCAGGGCCGGTCAGGTACAGAGGTCAAAGTGGTGCCCAAAACACATAGGCTTCAATGGAAATAGGGGTGCCCCGGTTCCAGTCTGCCAGCAGGTAAGTACCCGCGACTTCGGGGAGCAGACCAGGGGGGTTTTGTAGGGCACCGGGGGGGACACAAGTCAGCACAGAAAGTACATCCTCAGCGGCACAGGGGCGGCCGGGTGCAGAGTGCAAACAGGCGTCGGGTTTGCAATAGGTTTCAAAGGGAAACCCAGGGGTCTCTTTAGCGATGCAGGCAGGCAAAGGGGGGGCTCCTTGGGGTAGCCACCACCTGGGCTAGGAAGAGGGCCACCTGGGGGTCGCTCCTGCACTGGAGGTCGGATCCTTCAGGTCCTGGGGGCTGCGGGTGCAGTAGGTTTCCAGGCGTCGGGTTCTTTGAAGCAGGCAGTCGCGGTCAGGGGGAGCGTCTGGATTCCCTCAGCAGGCGTCGCTGTGGGGGCCCAGGGGGGGGGTCAACTCTGGCTACTCACGGGCTCGCAGTCGCCGGGGAGTCCTCCCTGTAGAGTTAGTTTCCGCAGGTCGAGCCGGGGGCGTCGGGTGCAGAGTGGAAAGTCTCACACTTCCGGCGGGAAATGTGTGGTCTTTAAAAGTTGCTTCTTTGTTGCAAAGTTGCAGTTTCTTTGGAACAGGGCCGCTGTCCTCAGGAGTTACTTGGTCCTTTTAGATGCAGGGTAGTCCTCTGAGGCTTCAGAGGTCGCTGGACCCTGGGGGACACTTCGCTGTTGCAGTTTTTCTTGAAGTGGGGAGACAGGCCGGTAGGGCTGGGGCCAAAGCAGTTGGTGTCTCTGTCTTCTCTGCAGGGCTTCAGGTCAGCTGTCCTTCTTCGTCTTCAGGTTGCAGGAATCTATTTTGCTAGGTTCTAGGGGGCCCTAAATACTCAATTTAGGGGTGTGTTTAGGTCTAGGAGGTTAGTAGCCAATGGCTACTAGCCCTGAGGCTGGCTACACCCTCTTTGTGCCTCCTCCCATTGGGAGGGGGGCACATCCCTAATCCTATTGGGGGAATCCTCCATCTGCAAGATGGAGGATTTCTAAAAGTCAGAGTCCCCTCAGCTCAGGACACCTTAGGGGTTGTCCTGACTGGCCAGTGACTCCTCCTTGTTTTTCTCATTTTCTCCTCCTGCCTTGCCACCAAAAGTGGTGGCTGTGGCCGGAGGGGCGGACATCTCCACTAGCTGGGATGCCCTGTGGCGCTGTAACAAAGGGGGTGAGCCTTTGAGGCTCACCGCCAGGTGTTACAGTTCCTGCAGGGGGAGGTGAGAAGCACCTCCACCCAGTACAGGCTTTGTTACTGGTCACAGAGTGACAAAGGCACTCTCCCCATGTGGCCAGCAACATCTCTGGTGTGTGGCAGGCTGGCAAAAACTAGTCAGCCCACACTGGAAGTCGGGTATGTTTTCAGCGGACATCTCTAAGATGCCCTCTGGGTGTATTTCACAACTGGCATCAGTGTGCATTTATTGTGCTGAGAAGTTTGATACCAAACTTCCCAGTTTACAGTGTAGCCATTATGGTGCTGTGGAGTTCGTGTATGACAGACTCCCAGACCATATACTCTTATGGCTACCGTGCACTTACAATGTCTAAGGTTTTGCTTAGACACTGTAGGGGCATAGTGCTCATGCACCTATGCCCTCACCTGAGGTATAGTGCACGCTGCCTTAGGGCTGTAAGGCCTGCTAGAGGGGTGACTTACCTGTGCTATAGGCAGTGTGAGGTTGGCATGGCACTCTGAGGGGAGTGCCATGTCGACATAGTCATTTTCTCCACACCAGCACACACAAGCTGGCAAGCAGTGTGTCTGTGCTGAGTGAGGGGTCCCCAGGGTGGCATAAGACATGCTGCAGCCCTTAGAGACCTTCCCTGGCATCAGGGCCCTTGGTACCAAGGGTACCAGTTACCAGGGACTTACCTGGATTCCAGGGTGTGCCAATTGTGGAGACAAAGGTACAGGTTAGGGAAAGAACACTGGTGCTGGGGCCTGATTAGCAGGCCTCAACACACTTTCAAATCATAACTTGGCATCTGCAAAGGCAAAAAGTCAGGGGGTAACCATGCCAAGGAGGCTTTTCCTTACACCCCCCCCCCCCCAAACGAAAGAGGATGAGACTAACCTTTCCCAAGAGAGTCTTCATTTTCTAAGTGGAAGAACCTTGAAAGGCCATCTGTATTGGCATGGGCAGTCCCAGGTCTGTGTTCCACTATAAAGTCCATTCCCTGTAGGGAGATGGACCACCTCAACAGTTTTGGATTTTCACCTTTCAATTGCATTAGCCATTTGAGAGGTCTGTAGTCAGTTTGAACTACAAAGTGAGTACCAAAGAGGTATGGTTTCAGCTTCCTCAGGGACCAAACCACAGCAAAGGCCTCCCTCTCAATGGCACTCCAACGCTGCTCCCTGGGGAGTAACCTCCTGCTAATGAAAGGAACAGGCTGGTAAAGGCCATCATCATTTGTTTGGGACAACAAAACTGCCCCTATCCCATGTTCAGCAGCATCAGTCTGCACAATGAACTGCTTGGAGTAATCTGGAGCTTTTAGAACTGGTGCTGTGCACATAGCTTATTTCAGGGTGTCAAAGGCCTGTTGGCATTCTATAGTCCAGTTTACCTTCTTAGGCATTTTCTTGGAGGTAAGTTCTGTGAGGGGTTTCACTATTGATCCATATCCCTTCACAAAGCTCCTGTAGTAGCCAGTCAAGCCAAGGAATGCCCTGACTTGAGTCTGGGTTTTTGGAGCTACCCAGTCCAGAATAGTCTGGATCTTGGGTTGGAGTGGCTGAACTTGGCCTCCACCTACAAGGTATCCCAAGTAAACCACAGTCCCCTGCCCTATCTGACATTTGGATGCCTTGATAGAGAGGCCTGCTGCTTGCAGGGCCTTCAAAGCCTTCTTCAGGTGGACCAGGTGATCCTGCCAGCTAGAGCTAAAGACAGCAGTATTGTCAAGATAAGGTGCACTAAAGGACTCCAAGCCAGCAAGGACTTGATTCACCAACCTTTGGAAGGAGGCAGGGGCATTTTTTAAGCCAAGGGGCATTACAGTAAACTGATAATTCCCATCAGGTGTGGAGAATTCTGTCCTTTCTTTTGCTCCTGGTGCCATTTTGATTTGCCAGTACCCTGCTGTCAAGTCAAAGGTACTCAAGTATCTGGCAGCACCTAGTTTGTCAATTAATTCATCTGCCCTTGGAATGGGATGGGCATCTGTCTTGGTGACAGAATTAAGTCCTCTGTAGTTCACACAAAACCTCATCTCTCTCCTACCATCTTTGGTGTGAGGTTTGGGGACTAAGACCACTGGGCTAGCCCAGGGGCTGTCAGAGTGCTCAATGACTCCCAATTCCAGCATCTTGTGGACTTCCACTTTGATTCTTTCCTTAACTTGGTCAGATTGTCTAAAACTTTTGTTTTTGACAGGCATGCTGTCTCCTATGTCCACATCATGGGTACACAGGTGAGTCTGACCAGGGGTTAGGGTAAAAAGCTCAGCAAACTGTTGTAAGACTTTCCTACAGTCAGCTTGCTGTTGGCCAGAGAGGGTGTCTGAATAGATCACTCCATATACTGAGCCATCTTTATGGTCAGTGGAGAGGAGATCAGGGAGAGGTTCACTCTCAGCTTCCTGGTCATCATCTGTAACCATCAACAGGTTCACATCTGACCGGTCATGAAACAGCGTGAGGCGGTTCACATGGATCACCCTTTTGGGGGTCCTGCTAGTGCCTAGGTCTACCAGGTAGGTGACCTGACTCTTTCTCTCTAGCACTGGGTAAGGGCCACTCCATCTGTCCTGAAATGCCCTGGGAGCTACAGGCTCCAGAATCCAGACTTTCTGCCCTGGCTGAAATTCAACCATAGAAGCCTTTTGGTCATACCACATCTTCTGAAGTTGTTGGCTGGCCTCAAGGTTTTTACTTGCCTTTTTCATGTACTCTGCCATCCTGGAACGTAGGCTTAGTACATAGTCCACTATATCTTGTTTAGGCTCATAAAGATGTCTCTACCAGCCTTCTTTTACGAGAGCTAGTGGTTCCATGACAGGATGGCCAAACAGAAGTTCAAAGGGGGAAAACTCTACTCCCTTCTGAGGCACCTCTCTGTAGGCGAAAAGCAGACATGGCAGGACATCCCATCTCCTTTTGAGCTTTTCAGGGAGCCCCATGATCATGCCCTTCAATGTCTTGTTGAATCTTTCTACAAGACCATTGGTTTGTGAATGGTATGGTGTGGTGAATTTGTAAGTCACCCCACACTCATTCCACATGTGTTTCAGGTATGCTGACATGAAGTTGGTACCCCTGTCAGACACCACCTCCTTAGGAAATCCCACTCTGGTGAAGATACCAATGAGTGCTTTAGCTACTGCAGGGGCAGTAGTGGACCTAAGGGGAATTGCTTCAGGGTATCTTTTAGCATGATCCACTACTACTAGTATGTATTGGGTCCCTGAGACTGTGGGAGGTTCAAGTGGACCCACTATGTCCACACCCACTCTTTCAAAGGGGACCCCCACCACTGGAAGTGGAATGAGGGGGGCTTTGGATGGCCACCTGTCTTACCACTTGCTTGACAGGTGGCACAGGAGACACAAAACTCCTTTACTTTCTGTGACACGTTGGGCCAATAGAAATGGTTGACTAACCTCTCCCAAGTCTTGGTTTGTCCCAAATGCCCAGCAAGTGGAATATCATGGGCTAAGGTCAGAATGAACTCCCTAAACTCCTGAGGCACTACCACTCTCCTAGTGGCACCAGGTTTGGGATCTCTTGCCTCAGTGTAGAGGAGTCCATCTTCCCAATAGACCCTATGTGTTCCAGTGATTTTGCCTTTTGTTTCCTCAGCAGCTTGCTGCCTGAGGCCTTCAAGAGATGGACAGGTTTCTTGCCCCTTACACAGCTGTTCCCTTATGGGTCCCCCTGGGCCTAGGAGTTCAACCTGATAAGGTTCCAACTCCATGGGCTCAGTTCCCTCAGAGGGCAGAACTTCTTCCTGGGAAGAGAGGTTCTTTTTCTTGTGTTGTGTTGAAGCTGGTTCCTCAGTCTTCTTTCCTTTCCTCTTGGAGGGTTGGGCCATTATTCCATGGTCCAACACCTCTTTTTCACCCTAAGCTCTGCACTGTGCCCTTGTCTTGACACACCAGTTCAGGGATACCCAGCATGGCTGCATGGGTTTTGAGTTCTACCTCAGCCCATGGTGAGGACTCCAGGTCATTTCCAAGCAAACAGTCTACAGGGATATTTGAGGAGACTACCACCTGTTTCAGGCCATTGACCCCTCCCCACTCTAAAGTTACCATAGCCATGGGATGTATTGTCCTGGGAAAACCAGTTTGTCTGTCACCATTCTGACACTGGCACCTGTATTCCTAAGCCATTCTATACTAGTCCCATTAATTAAGAGTTGCTGCCTGTATTTTTGCATATTAGGGGGCCAGGCAGCCAGTGTGGCTAAGTCCACCCCGCCCTCAGAAACTAATGTAGCTTCAGTCTGAACCCTGATTTGCTCTGGGCACACCGTTGATCCCACCTGGAGACTGGCTATTCCAGTGCTAACTGGAGTAGAGTTTGAAGTGGAGCCTTTCTTGGGACAGGCCTTGTCTCTAGTTTGGTATCCCTGCTGATTACAGCTACAACACCAGTCCGTTTTGGGATCAAAGTTGTTATCCTTGTACCCAAAATTGGATTGTGAAGAGGCTTTGGACCCTCCCTCCTGAGCAGGTCTTTGGGGGCCCTGTAGAAGACTTTTTACTTTTACCCTTGGATGTCTCAACACTCTTCCCCTGGGGAGTCTTTGTGACCCCTTTCTTTTGGTCACCCCCTGTGGAAGTCATGGTCACCCTAGTCTTGACCGAATGGTCCGCCTACTTTCCCAATCCTTGGGGAGAAATTGGTCCTAGGTCTACCAGATGCTGATGCAGTTTATCATTGAAACAATTACTTAAAAGGTGTTCTTTCATAAACAGATTGTACAGCCCATCATAATCATTTACACCACTGCCATTAATCCAACCATCCAGTGTTTTGACTGGGAAAGTCAACAAAATCAACCCAGGTCTGGCTCGAGGATTTTTGAGCCCCCCTGAACCTAATCCTGTACTCCTCAGTTGAGAATCCAAAGCCCTCAATCAGGGTAGCCTTCATGAGGTCATAGGATTCTGCATCTTTTCCAGAGAGTGTGAGGAGCCTATCCCTACACTTTCCAGTGAACAGTTCCCAAAGGAGAGCACCCCAGTCAGATTTGTTCACTTTTCTGGTTGCACAAGCCCTCTCAAAAGCTGTGAACCATTTGGTGATGTCATCACCATCTTCATATTTAGTTACAATCCCTTTGGGGATTTTTAGCATGTCAGGAGTATCTCTGACCCTATTTAAATTGCTGCCACCATTGATGGGACCTAAGCCCATCTCTTGTCTTTCCGTTTCTATGACTAGAAGCTGTCTCTCCAAAGCCAATCTTTTGACCATCCTGGCTAGCAGGAGGTCATCTTCATTGAGACTGCTCTCAGTGCTTCTAGAGCTGTTTGACTCTCCTGTGAGAGAAGCAATATCTCTGACTATCACTTCTGGAGTCAGGGTTGGAGAAACCCTGGGCTCCCTATCTAGGACTGGAGGTGGGAAGTCCTCCACATCACTAGTGTCCCCCTCTGTGAGGCCAACATCAGAGGGGTTGTTTTTAGCAAACTCTGCCAAAAGCTTCTGGAGCTGTACTTTGGTAGGGTTTGAACCAGTTTTTATCTTTTTTATTTTGCAAAGAGACCTTAACTCTGACATCCTAAGATGCAAGTAAGGGGTGAGGTTGATTTCCACCACCATGTCTTCTGCAGCAGACACTTTGAGGGTCATTCTGACCCTGGTGGGCGGCAGGAGCCGCCCGTCTGGCGGGAACCGCCAAATGGCCGCTCTGCGGTCAGAAGACCGCGGAGGCCATTCTGGCTTTCCCGCTGGGCCGGTGGGCGACCCCCAAAAGGCCGCCCGTCGGCCCAGCGGGAAAGACCCTGCAACTAGGAAGCCGGCTCCGAATGGAGCCGGCGGAGTTGCAGGGGTGCGACGGGTGCAGTGGCACCCGTCGCGATTTTCACTGTCTGCAAAGCAGACAGTGAAAATCTTTGTGAGGCCCTGTTAGGGGGCCCTGCACTGCCCATGCCAGTGGCATGGGCAGTGCAGGGGCCCCACGACACCCGTCCCGCCAGCCTGGTTCTGGCAGTGAAAACCGCCAGAAACAGGCTGGCGGGAAGGGGGTCGGAATCCCCATGGCGGCGCTGCAAGCAGCGCCGCCATGGAGTATTCCCTGGGCCAGGGAAAAACCGGCGGGAAACCGCCAGTTCCCCTTTTCTGACCGCGGCTTTACCGCCGCGGTCAGAATAGCCCAGAAAGCACCGCCAGCCTGTTGGGGGTGCTTCCGCTGCCCTCCGCCCTGGCGGTTTCAAACCGCCAGGGTTGGAATGAGGGCCTTTGTTTCTAAAAGTTGGAATACTTTTTAGGAATCTAAATCTATCTCTAGAATTTAATTCAAACTTTTACAAAACTTTTAAACTCAACTTTTGGAATTTAGTCATGTGATCAGGTATTGGCTAAGTAGTCTATCAAATGCAAAGTCTTGTGCCCCACCGCTGATCCACCAATGTAGGAAGTTGGCTCTGTATGTACTATTTCAAAGTAAGAAATAGCATGCACAGAGTCCAAGGGTTCCCCTCAGTGGCAAAAAGAGATCATTCTAATGCTCTATTTTGTGGTAGTGTGGTCGAGCAGTAGGCTTATCAGAGGGTAGTGTTAAGCAATTGTTGTACACACACAGGCAATAAATGAGGAACACACACTCAAAAATAATTCTAGGCCAATAGGTTTTTATATAGAAAAATATATTTTCTTAGTTTATTTTAAGAACCACCGGTTCAAGATTTTACAAACAATACTTTAAATGAAAGGTATTTCACTCGGGTATCTTAGGAACTTTGAATTATCACAATACCACGTACAGTTTTGGCAAACATGGCAATAAGCTTTTTTAAAAGTGGAAACTGCAAAAATCAACAGTTCCTGGGGGAGGTAAGTAAATGTTAAGTTCACAGGTAAGTAAAACACTTACAGGGTTCAAAGTTGGGTCCAAGGTAGCCCACCATTGGGGGTTCAAGGCAACCCCAACGTTACCACACCAGCAGCTCAGGGCCAGTCAGGTGCAGAGGTCATAGTGGTGCTCAAAACACATAGGCTTCAATGGAAATAGGGGTGCCCCGGTTCCAGTCTGCCAGCAGGTAAGTACCTGCAACTTCGGGGGAAGACCAGGGGGGTTTTGTAGGGCACTGGGGGGGACACAAGTCAGCACAGAAAGTACACCCTCAGCGGCACAGGGGCGGCCAGGTGCAGAGTGCAAACAGGCTTCGGGTTTGCAATAGTTTTCAATGGGAGACCCAGGGGTCTCTTCAGCGATGCAGGCAGGGAAAGGGGGGGCTCCTCGGGGTAGCCACCACCTGGGCTAGGAAGAGGGCCACCTCAGGGTTGCTCCTGCACTGGAGGTCGGATACTTCAGGTCCTGGGGGCTGCAGGTGCAGTGGGTTTCCCAGGCGTTGGGTTCTTTGAAGCAGGCAGTCGTGGTCAGGGGGAGCCTCTGGATTCCCTCGACAGGCGTCGCTGTGGGGGCTCAGGGGGGGTCAACTCTGGCTACTCACTGGCTCGCTGTCGCCGGGGAGTCCTCCCTGTAGAGTTAGTTTCCGCAGGTCGAGCCGGGGGCGTCGGGTGCAGAGTGGAAAGTCTCACGCTTCCGGCGGGAAACGTGTGGTCTTTAAAAGTTGCTTCTTTGTTGCAAAGTTGCAGTTTCTTTGGAACAGGGCTGCTGTCCTCGGGAGTTTCTTGGTCCTTTTAGATGCAGGGTAGTCCTCTGAGGGGGACGCGTCGCTGTTGCAGTTTTTCTTGAAGTAGGGAGACAGGCCGGTAGGGTTGGGGCCAAAGCAGTTGGTGTCTCCGTCTTCTCTGCAGGGCTTCAGGTCAGCAGTCCTTCTTCATCTTCAGGTTGCAGGAATCTATTTTGCTAGGTTCTGGGGGCCCCTAAATACTCAATTTAGGGGTGTGTTTAGGTCTGGGAGGTTAGTAGCCAATGGCTACTAGCCCTAAGGCTGGCTACTCCCTCTTTGTGCCTCCTCCCGGTGGGGAGGGGGGCACATCCCTAATCCCATTGGGGGAATCTTCCATCTGCAAGATGGAGGATTTCTAAAAGTCAGAGTCACCTCAGCTCAGGACACCTTAGGGGTTGTCCTGACTGGCCAGTGACTCCTCCTTGTTTTTCTCATTATCTCCTCCGGCCTTGCCGCCAAAAGTGGGGGCTGTGGCCGGAGGGGTGGGCATCTCCACTCGCTGGGATGCCCTGTGGCGCTGTAACAAAGGGGGTGAGCCTTTGAGGCTCACCGCCAGGTGTTACAGTTCCTGCAGGGGGAGGTGAGAAGCACCTCCACCCAGTACAGGCTTTGTTACTGGCCACAGAGTGACAAAGGCACTCTCCCCATGGGGCCAGGAACATGTCTGGTGTGTGGCAGGCTGGCAAAAGCTAGTCAGCCCACACTGGAAGTCGGGTATGTTTTCAGGGGGTTTCTCTAAGATGCCCTCTGGGTGTATTTCACAATAAAATGTACACTGGCATGCATGTGCATTTATTCTGCTGAGAAGTTTGATACCAAACTTCCCAGTTTTCAGTGTAGCCATTATGGTGCTGTGGAGTTCGTGTATGACAGACTACCAGACCATATACTCTTATGGCTACCCTGCACTTACAATGTCTGAGGTTTTGCTTAGACACTGTAGGGGAATAGTGCTCATGCACCTATGCCCTCACCTGTGGTATAGTGCACCCTGCCTTAGGGCTGTAAGGCCCGCTAGAGGGGTGACTTACCTATGCCATAGGCAGTGTGAGGTTGGCATGGCACTCTGAGGGGAGTGCCATGTCGACTTAGTCTTTTTCTCCCCACCAGCACACACAAGCTGGCAAGCAGTGTGTCTGTGCTGAGTGAGGGGTCCCCAGGGTGGCATAAGACATGCTGCAGCCCTTGGAGACCTTCCCTGGCATCAGGGCCCTTGGTACCAAGGGTACCAATTACAAGGGACTTACCTGGATGCCAGGGTGTGCCTATTGTGGAGACAAAGGTACAGGTTAGGGAAAGAACACTGGTGCTGGGGCCTGTGGCAAAAAGGCAGTGGGTAACCATGCCAAGGAGGCATTTCCTTACAAGTTGTGAATCAAGAATAAGGAAGATCTTTTCTGTTTACACTGTCTTTCCGTGGTGACAGATGTTTGTAAAAAAAAAACGGGTTGCCTGGCAACAGGTAACGCACTATGGATGCGTCGGTGTACGGGGCTTAGCGTCCTTAGTCACTATGGAAACAAGCAAAGACACAGTTGAAGAGGCGTGACTCAGCAAGGTGTCATGCCTTTACGTTTTTCGCCTGCAAGCTGAAGGAGAAATTGCGCATGCTAGGTTCTGCAACGTGTTGTGCCGTCACGTTCTTCGCGTCACACGGCAAAGCTGAATTAAATATAATGCGCATGGTTGATTACACTTGCTGCTCGAGCTTCAGTCTAGGCATCCCAATCGCACAAACAAGCCAAGTCCGGACGAAGACACTTGGGAATAACTTGCCTGATTGAGCAGACTTGCCTGACTTCTACCGCCTTCAAAGTCGAAGTAAAACTGGAAGAGAAGTCATGACTGACATGAAACACAGTGCCCAGTGAAGGCTTCCATTCTTTAAGTCCCTCGTCGCCAAAATGAGGTAACAGATGAGCGGTTTCTTTAAAAAGTAGTAGAGCCAACTTGGTGTATTATACGATAAGTACGATGTCTAGAAGCCTCATCCTGTCAGCAAGACGTTCAAACACAACTGCCTCAGAAAGAACCTCCTTTGACCCGTTGCATTTTATATTCTAAGAACTGTCTTGCTTATGAGGTTGAGTTGCTCCTATAGTAACAGAACATTTCTTATTAATAAATGGTAACATAAACAAATGGACATTACCACAGATGGCTCTGGGGTTTGGGTGTAAAGGTAATTGGGGAAAGGGTGACTTTGTGGTTAGGGGCTAGAGGTAAAAGGGGCAATAGTTTCTTTGGAGTTTGGTTTTTAGAGGTAAAAGGAGGCAAAGTTGACTTTGGGTTTTAGGGCTGGGTAGAGATAAAGGAAGGTTTCAGTAACTAGTTAGAGGTAAAAGGAGGCAAGGGGGAATTGGAGTTAGGGGTAGTTAGAGTTAAAGGAAGACTAGGCAAATTTGGGGGTTGGGATCCATAGAGGTAAATAGATGCAAGGGGGACTTTGGGGTTTGTTGGTGGGTAGAAGTAAATGAAAGCAAGGACGAATTTGGGTTTTGGGGTAGAGGTAAAGGGCACATGGGTGACTTTGGAGTTTGGGGGTAGAGGTAATGAGGGGCAAGCACAACTTTGGGGTTTGGGGGATTGAAGGTAAGGGGACAAGGGGACTTTGGGGTTTGGCAAGCTTAGAGGAAAAGGTGGCTGGAAGAAAATGCCTCCTTGGCATGGTTACCCCCTGACTTTTTGCCTTTTGCTGATGCCAAGTTATGATTGAAAGTGTGCTGGGACCCTGCTACCCAGGCCCCAGCACCAGTGTTCTTTCCCTAAACTGTACCTTTGCTTCCAGAATTGGCACAGCCCTGGCACTCAGATAAGTCCCTTGTAAATGTTACCCCTAGTACCAAGGGCCCTAATGACAGGGAAGGTCTCTAAGGGCTTCCATAACCTGCTTGAGCGTGCTGCCACGCGGTTTGATCTTCCAATGCTTGCAACTCAGCAGGATTGCTTCCTATATGCTTTTAAAGAGCCCCACAGGAAAATGGTCAGAGCTATACCCATCATAGAGCATGTTTGGAGCCAGGGTCTGAAAAGTATGCAGACCAGCAACGGTCTCTGCAGTTCTGCCGAGACTGGATAAGAAATATAAACCCACGGAGGATGCTCCGGCTTGCCTCTCAGGACACCTGAAGCTGAACTCCGTGATATCGGAAGCCACCCAACGACCCTCCAGGAACCCCTCTACGCCAGTGACATCACCGCCAGATAAAGAAGTGAGACACTTAGATAACATCGGCAAGCGTTTCTCCTCCATGTCCGCTATTGTGGTAAGGGCAGCCAATTCCCTTGCTCTACTGCGCAGATATGATCAACAGCTCTGGTCAGACATATCCCAATCACTGGAGGAGCTTTCAGACACTTCCAAAACAGAAGCTAGGAAGGTACTTGTAGAGGGCCAGCAATCTTCATCAGAGATCATCGATTGTGCACTGGATATAGCAGCAATGGGCTTCAGATTACTTGCGGGTTCAGCTGTGTTGAAACGTCAGGGTTGGCTCAAAGCCACCAACTTTCATCCCGCAGTACAGAGAAAGATTCTGTATCTTCCATGTGACGAGGAAGCACTATTTGGCAAGCACATCAACGACGCCCTTCAAGCCATCAAGTCTGATATGGAGACTGCAAAATCCTTAGGCACTCTGCAGTACAGGAACGTGTCCTTTTGTGGTGCTAGGGGCAGAGGTCAACCTTCCTTTCCTGGGGGATACCAGCAATATAGGTACCCATCCTATTCCTCCACTTACCAGCCTTCTAGGACACAATACCAGCCAAGGCAACCGCCTCCCGCAGCCTATACCAGGCCCTCCCACAAGAGCAAGTTTGGGAGACATCCTAAAGAATCGGCACGTAGACAATCACTGTCTAACGACATGTCCTATACACTCTCCTCCTACAATCTATCACAGAATTCTAAAACATCATATCCAACGCTGGCAACAAATAACCAAAGACAAGTGGGTGCTGGATGTCGTCCGCTTCGGACACCTGTTGGAATTCACCCAGATTCCCCCTTTAATGCCTCCATCCCAGATTTGTCAAAAACACCTTTGTCTACTCCGCTTGGAGGTAATAACCATGCTGAAGAAAGGGGCTATAGAGTCTGTTCCACACTTCCAGAGAGGAAAAGGTTTCTACATCCGCTTCTTTCTCATCCGAAAAAAGTCTCGCTTCTGGAGGTCAATTCTGGACTTACGGGAGCAAAACAAGTACCTCAAGAAACAAACATTTCGGATGGTCACCCTTCAAGACGTCCTCCAGCTTCTGAACAGAGCAGACTACATGGCCTCTCTAGACCTTCAGGACGCGTACTTTCACATTTCCATTCATCCACCCCACAGAAAGTACCTGAGGTTTGCAGTCAACGGCAAACAGTTCCAGTTCAAGGTCCTTGCCTTTGGCCTACGTTCAGCACCACAAATCTTCACCAAATGTCTAGCGCCAGTGGCGGCCTACCTAAGGAGAAACAAACACCATGTTTTTCCCTACCTCGATGACTGGTTAGTAAAAGCTCCAGATGTCCAGTCAGCAGAAAACTCAGTCAAGGCGACGCTGCACCTTTTCAAGGAATTAGGCCTTACACTCAACAAAGAAAAATCATTCCTACAGCCATCCACTCAATTAGCCTCCCTAGGGGCTATCTTAGACACTCAACGAGCCAAAGCCTATCAAGTGACTGACAGACAAACAAGGTTAATACAGCTGACAAGGCGCTACCAAAGAAGAAAGTGTCTTTCAGTTCGGCGGCACAAGTCCTTACTGGGCATGATGTCGTCATGTATGAGCCTCATTCCATTCTGCCGCCTGTGAATGTGCCCAATTCATGAGGAGCTGGACAGGCAATGGATGCAAGCACGAGGATCCTTCGAGGATACCATCCTCGTAACACCGCGCATGGTCCATTCTGTGGATTGGTGGACAAATCCCGAGAACATTTCCAAAGGACTCAGCTTCTTGGCATGAGTTCCTCCAATGATTGTAACTATGGATGCATCGCTCACAGGATGGGGGTGCATGCTTTCAGGACCTTTGGGTGAGCGAAAAGTGGCCATTCTCTAACCGTCTGTTCCACATAAATCTTCTCGAGCTGAGAGCGGTCTATTATGCCTTGCAAGCCTTCCGAGGATACGAGGGTCAGCAGTGCTGGTCAGGACAGACAATACCACCACGATGCACTATTTATACAAGCAGGGAGGAACACTTTCTCACATACTATCTTGAGAAGTGCAAACCATCTGGAAATGGTGCATTCACCACTCAATCCACATAAGTGTGGAGCATGTCCCAGGCCTACAGAATACCATTGCAGATTCGCTAAGCAGGTTGGTGACATCCTTCCACGAGTGGGAATTAGACCAGAGAACACTAGATTGAATTTTCGACCAGTGAGGAAAACCAAATCAGGTCCTATTTGCATCCTCCCAGAACTCCAAATGCCGACATTATGCAAGCTGGCATCACCAACAGAGATCATGGGGGGATTCACTTTCGATCGCCTGGTCAGGGATCTATGCGTACGCTTTTCCTCCGATCCCTCTCCACTCAAGGGTGATCAGGAAGATGAAGACGGATCGCTGCCAGCTGATCCTAATTGCTCCAGCGTGGCGGCTTCAACCATGGTGCACGGAGTTGCTTCTCCTGTCGGCCTGTCCACCCATCAGACTCAGACCAATTCCGGAGCTACTTATCATCAACTGGGAGCAAGTGAGGCACCCGGTTCCCAAGTCTCTCAGTTTATACGCTTGGCTCCTGAATACAATGAATTTGGCCATCTAGATCTACTGACTGAGTACAGAGAAGTGCTAGCTAACGCACTTGCAGCTAGCACTTACAAATCTTACCGCCTAAAATGGAAACAATTTTGTGTATGGTGCGAAAATCAAAATTAGCACCCTCTATCCTCCGCATCCGAGGCAGTGTTGCCATATTTCTTACAGCTGGCACGTTCCGGTCTGGCTCATTCCTCAATTAGAGTCCATTTAGTGGTCATCTCCAGATACAGAAGAGTACCAGGCAAACCGTCCTTATGGGCTCTCAGATTAGTAAAGCAATTCCTGAAAGGTCTCTTCAGATCTTTTCCTTCAGTTAAGCCTCCGCCGCCAGCATGGCAATTTAACATCGTCTTTGGCCAGCTTATGAAGGAGCCTTTTGAGCCTATCCACAGGGCGGACATCAAGTACCTCACTTGGAAAGTGGCTCTTCTTCTCGCCGTTACTTCGGCAAGCAGAGTTAGTGAAATTCAAGCTTTCACTATGCAAGAATTTTTTTTGCAATTCAAACAAGACAGAGTCATCCTGCGCACCAAACCCAAATTCGTTCCTAAAGTGCCTTCGGAATTCCATATCAACGAGCCGGTGGTGCTCAAAACTTTCTTCCCAAACCCATAAACTACTGCGGAAAGAACTCTCCATTCGCTCAGCCTTAAAAGGTGCATAAAATTCTATCTGGACAGAACAAAGTCGTTCAGACAGTCCACCCAGTTATTTGTAGCGTTCAGTGCCGCTAGAAAAGGTCATTCTGTAACGAAACAGACTATATCCCGATGGATTATAGACGCAAACATATTCATCAGAAAGCAGAAAGACCATTGCACACAAGTGTAAGGGTGCATTCTACCAGAGCTATATCTGCGTCCTGTGCACTGTTTGCTGATGTGTCAATTAAAGACATCTATCGTGCTGCGACATGGAGGACAACTCGCACCTTCACGCAGCATTATTTCTTGGACACGGAGTCACTTCGGGATGCAGCCGTTGGTGAAGCGGTCCTTCAAAACCTGTTTCAATGAAGGTGAGCTAAATCATTATTTCCCTCCATCTGCTTGTTTTCTGTTATATCACATTTTCTTTATAATTGTGCTGTAGATCATAGCAAGAGGTGTATGTACATATTATCATGCCAGTTTGCATTTCAGAGTGCTCTGCTGCTATCTACAGGATGAAAATGTGTTATCCATTGCTTACTATTCTGATTCAAGCATGTGAATCTATGAAAGTTCCAATACTGGAGTAAGAAACAAGTTACTTACCTGTAACTTTAGTTCTCCAGTATTGGAAACTTTCCTAGATTCACATGCGACCCACCCTTACTCCCCTGAGGAGCTCTCCTTCATATTTCCTCAGACCTAGATCCATTATTGCACTTGTACTTGGAAAATCTGAGGGAAATCAGCTCCTCACAGGACGGTTCTAGAAGGTGGTCAGAGCTGATTGGTTGTCTCCTAAGTTTGGTCCTTTTTTATAAAACGACTATAAGATGTTACTAAATTAAGAGGCCTAGTGCTTCTGAGCTTTATATGCAATTGAGCATGGCTTTTGTATTACACCGGGAACTCTCCCATTTCGACAACGGGGAATGATTCAAGCATGTGAATCTCTGAAAGTTTCCAATTCTGGAGAACTACAGTTATAGGTAAGTAACTTGTTTCTTCCTTCCCTCCTTCCCATCGATTACAGATATGTGGTATGGATAGCAGACCAACTAAAGGTAATATACAACAGAGAACATCTTTTTATGGATAAATGGTCCACACTGATATATTGCATTGTATCTGTGGTCCTGCCACATATGCATGCGCATGGGTGATCACATCCATGTGCACCCTTCTTCTTTTCGACATGCACAGAAGAATAGAATAGTGAGAGAAGCTTGATCCCTGGGTTTCTATGTTATTCCTATAGCTGGCTTAATCTTGGTCTCTGTGGCTGTTGCTGAAGCATATCCCTGGTCTAGGAAAAATTGTGTTTTTTGAAGTGCAAAGACAGTGGCTCTACAATGAGGGATATATATACACATATATGCAGAGTGTGATAGAAACTGATTATGTGGTCAATGGTAATGAAAGATGCAGTAATATCCGAATTAGGACTACTTGTTATCATACGGAGTGGTATCACTACTGAAAATGATTTTGCTTGTAATGGGATCCGTGGTAAGAAGGAAAGCTTGAAGGGTATTTTCCACATACATGTCTGAACAGTGGAAAGTAGTTTGCAGAAAAAGCTTTGTCTTTGTGGGAATTAAATACATCAGAACTGAGACGGAGATTTGGAAGTGGCAGTGCATTATAACTGCCTAGAAATGGACTAGAACAGTTTTGTGGAAATTCTGTGACTTCAAAAGCCACAACCTCTGTAAAATCGGTTCCAAGAAATAGACTGTTCTCTGAACAGCATGACATTTGCCTTTCGGTCTTTTTCAATAACTTTCTCTCATGTTGTTAGCCACAAGATCCCTATCTTGGATGACTGAAACAAAAGACTGAGGGCCTGATGTGCCATCCCCTTTCTCAAACCAGCGTGTGTAAATTGCACACCAACTGGTTTGCAAACAGAAGGCAGTCTGAAATGCGACCTATGTCCAAATAAGAGAACATCACACATGGTCTGTTTTCAAAGGGTCTCAAAATGACCTGCCTTATGAATAATAACTATGCAAGTCACAACAAGTGACCCCTGTGATTGGTTCTGAATACAGGGATGGAATCCTAAAAGGAACAGAAGACTGCTATCCTTGTAGGCAGCCCCTGTCTATTAAAGGCACAGCCACTGCTTTTTTAAAAACACTTTCTTATTCGGGAACACTTTTATGAGAGCAAAGCTATCAGTGTTCTGTTAAAGCACAGCCTGCTCTACCCAAAGCCACCAGCATAAAATCCCAAAAGGGGAATCCTTCCCAAGGGGATAGCTTCGTCTTTGCTAGCAATTCCGACCCTAGTTTCAGCGTTGGTGACAGATCAATAGTTTGCCACTGGAGTTGTGTTCACAAGCTGTCAATTTATTCCATTGTTAATCCCAAATAGGAGGTGGCGTTTTCTTTCATGCCTGCTCCAATTTGCGTTTGTTAAAAGCCCTTTTATGAATCAGAAAGTAATTTCTGACACCAAAAATGAATTTTTTAACAATGTGTTTTTTGCCCAAAACCTGTTTTTACAAATCACAGGCAATCACAAAAAACATTTGTACCTGAGGTCCAGCGGCAGACATGATATATTTTCTTTGGGCGGTTTTATTTACTCCAGTATTGGAACTTTCATATATTCACATGCTTGAATCATTCCCTGTCGTCGAGATGGGAGTCCCTGGTACCTTAGAAAAGAAATGTCCCCAAAGACATGACAGCAATAATATTAAAACTCAACATTTTAGTAATCTATCCAAGTCCTTATGTAAAAAGGACCAAACTTGAGCCTCAGCCAATCAGAGTGCCCCACCATCTAGAACCCTCCTGAGAGAAGCTCCAGTACCTCATATTTTCCACTGTACGTCGTGCTAGGGAGTCTCGTCTGAGCTCTGCTCAGTTTGTTCTTGTGGAAGAAGATTTGGTCACTATATCTGAATTTCTATTTGCTTATTGAGTGTTTCTGATTTACACTCATACTTTCTGGAACCTGCTATACCAGCATAATGTCTGACAGAGAAAGGAAAGGTCTCTTTAGAGCCTGCAGCACTTGTGGGAAGAAAAGGCTCCATTCAGAAGACCCTCATTGAGATTGTAGCCTCTATCCTGATCATTCTGCTTCAGACTGTAAGGTATGTTGTACCTTTTCCTCAAAGACTCTAAAGGATAGAGAGGGGAGATTGTTGATGTGGGTCCAGAAGCTTAGATCAAGAAAAAACCATGTCTCAGACTCTGACAGTGAAGAGTCTTCATGGTCTTCTAAGAGGTCACAGAAGAGGCAGAGATCACCTCATTCTGAGAAGGGTTCAAAACAACCCTGAAAGACTTTTAAAAGGACCTCACAGGGGTCTGGTGAAGGCTGCAGTCTCTCATCCGCACCTCAGGAGAGAAGATCCTCCTCTAAGACCAAGCATCATCCTTCAACATCAAAGGAGGTGCCTAAACCTTCCTGAGACCCTTCTACGCCTCCTCCAAAGGTTCTGACGGTGTTCAGAAAGACTTCTTCAGCTCCTGAATGCAGACCATCGATGACGATTCCACCGCCGATGAAGTTGTTGACACCGCCGTCAACGAGAACTTACACAGCGGCTGCACCAACAGCGATGACGGTAGCCAGTCTTTCAATCGTAGCTTCCTGCTCATCAACGACATCCACGTCGACGATAACAAAATCTAGGCCGTCGACGCTGAAGATCAAAATGTCGTTTACAACGATGATCCTGACAATGGCTCAGTTGACAACACCATCGACGACGAGGATTCCTACATCTACGCTGTCGTCGGTGACACCGTCAACGGAAGCAGTAGAATTTTTGGACACAACTTTGTCCACTTCACCGTCATTGACACTGTCGACGAGGAGAAAAACACAGTGTTTTTCAGGAAGAGGAGGTATCACTCCAAGAGCTACATCCCCAAGTAAGAATATACCATTAATCCCAACTCATCTTCTTGAGGAAGATTCTGATGATGATTGGCCGTTTAGGGCAGCCCATAGCCCTTCACAACTCCATGTTAAGTGTCAGGAAGATGAAGAGGAGTATTATCAAGAATATTATTCTCCTAGACGACAGCAGCCATATGCACCAGAAGACATTGTCTGTGTCCCAAGTTCCCTTATATCTGATTCTCAACTTACGTTATCAGATTACAAGAAGAGGTTTCCATCAGCGCCACAATCGGACATTCAAACGGCATCTTCTCCCTCGATGCCCACCACTCCAGTGCCACAGCCTAAGTTATCTCCTAGATCAGCCAGAAGTACCCCGCAAAGGTCTTTCATACAGATTTCTGACTCTTTGGATGAAGCGAGAGAAGAGGGATAGTTGCAGAGTGCAAACTCAGATTGGGACAACAATATATTGCCGACACCCTCATCTTCCCTAGGAGATATTGGGGGTTTCCATAATCTGCTTGAGAGAGCAGCAAAGAGATTTGCATTGCCCATGCCATCTAAGCAGATAGATTGTTTTTTTATACAACTTCAAGGAGCCTTATCAGAAAAGTGTCCGCTCCATACCAATAGCAGGCTACATCTGGGAGGAAGGTCTCAAGATGATGAGAAACCCAGCTACCGTGATAGCAGTCTTGCCTCGATTGTACAAGAAATATAAGGCCCCAGATGACGCCCCAGTGTGTCTAGTCAGTTACCCGAAGCCGGACTTGGTCATAACCAAGGCAGCGCAGAGGCGTTCAAAAAGTCCATCAACGCCAATTTCAGCTCCTCCAGATAAGGAAGGGAGAAGGCTGGACAACATCGGGATGCGCTTCTCTTCCATATCAGGCCTGATAGTAAAAGCAGCAAATTCATTGGCAATCCTGGGGAGGTATCTAGACCACCTTTCGGAAGACTCTAAGGTGGAGGTGAAGAAATCATTTTGGAGGGAGAGCGCACCTCGGCTGAGGTGATAGACTGCGCCATGGATATAGCAAACACAGCTTTTCGGCAGCTAGCTGGTGGGGCAGTGCTGCAGTGTCAGGGCTGGCTTAGGGCGACTTCTTGTCGTCCAGAGGTTCAGAATAAAGTATTGGACCTCCCTTTTGATGGGGAGGCTCTTTTCGGCAAGCATGTTGATGAGGCCCTACAAGCCATCAAAACAGATCCAGACACTGCAAGGTCCTTAGGAACCCTTCAATTTAAGAAGATGCCCTTTCGTGCCTCCCGAGGTCGATGAGTTTCGACATATCAAGGGGGTTACCAGAGCTTGCGTCACCACTCCTATGCTACACAGCAGTTCCGACCGCAATTCTCCCAAAGGCAACCACCTCAGGCGTCCTATTCCAGACCCTCTCCTAGGGGTAGACCGCATCAGAGCAAAGAGGTGGTCAGACGTCAATGACATGTTCCAGGCTCTGGCTACAACCTTACCACAAAGCCAGAAGATACGGGAAAGGATATAACACTTCTATCAGAAGTGGGAACAGATATCATCAGATCAGTGGGTTTTAAACATTGTTC
Organism: Pleurodeles waltl; assembly: GCF_031143425.1. NCBI lineage: Eukaryota > Metazoa > Chordata > Amphibia > Caudata > Salamandridae > Pleurodeles > Pleurodeles waltl. Next base: position 240,291,323 of record NC_090451.1, read on the forward strand.
GATTTGGCCATACTTTAGAGTTCATTCAACGCCCACCTTCTCGTCCTCCTCATACCTTCTTTTAGAAGCATCTAAAACAACTCCGGCTGAAGGTCGTGACCATGCTCAGGAAGGGAGCGATGGAGAGGGTTCCTTCTTCAGAAAAAGGCAAAGGTTCTTACTCCTGTTTGTTTCTGGTGAGCAAAAATGAGGAATCTTGGCGTCCCATTCTGGATCTAAGGGACCTGAACAAATACCTCAAACGCCAAACCTTTTGCATGGTCACATTGCAAGACATTCTTACTCCAGTATTGGAACCTTCACAGATTCACATGCTTGAATACTTCCCTATTGTTGAGATGGGAGTCCCCAGTGGAATATACAACCTAGGCCTGAAAATGTATGTAGGAAGTTGGCTCTGTATGTACTATTTCAAAGTAAGAAATAGCATGCACAGAGTCCAAGGGTTCCCCTTAGAGGTAAGATAGTGGCAAAAAGACTTAATTCTAATGCTCTATTTTGTGGTAGTGTGGTCGAGCAGTAGGCTTATCAGAGGGTAGTGTTAAGCATTTGTTGTACACACACAGGCAATAAATGAGGAACACACACTCAGAGACAATTCCAGGCCAATAGGTTTTTCGATAGAAAAATATATTTTCTTAGTTTATTTTAAGAACCACAGGTTCAAGATTTACAAACAATACTTTAAATGAAAGGTACTTCACTTAGGAACTTTAGGAACTTTGAATTAGCAAAATAGCATATACAGTTTTCACACAAATGGCATATAGCTATTTTAAAACTAGACAGTGCAATTTTCAACAGTTCCTGGGGGAGGTAAGTGTTTGTTAGTTTTGCAGGTAAGTAAACCACCTACGGGGTTCAACGTTGGGTCCAAGGTAGCTCAGCGTTGGGGGTTCAGGGCAACCCCAAAGTTACCACACCAGAAGCTCAGGGCCGGTCAGGTGCAGAGGTCAAAGTGGTGCCCAAAACGCATAGGCTTCAATGGAGAAGGGGGTGCCCCGGTTCCAGTCTGCCAGCAGGTAAGTGCCCGCGTCTTCGGAGGGCAGACCAGGGGGGTTTGTAGGGCACCGTGGGGGACACAAGTCAGCACAAAAAGTACACCCTCAGCGGCATGGGGGCGGCCGGGTGCAGTGTGAAAACAGGTGTCGGGTTCGCAATAGGTTTCAATGGGAGACCAAGAGGTCTCTTCAGCGATGCAGGCAGGCAAGGGGGGGCTCCTCGGGGTAGCCACCACCTGGGCAAGGGAGAGGGCCACCTGAGGTCGCTCCTGCACTGGAGTCGGATCCTTCTGGTCTTGGGGGCTGCGGGTGCAGTGTCTTTACCAGTCGTCAGGTCTTTGAAGCAGGCAGTCGCGGTCAGGGGGAGCCTCGGGATTCCCTCTGCAGGCCTCACTGTGGGGGCTCAGGGGGGTCAACTCTGGCTACTCACGGTCTTGTAGTCACCGGGGAGTCCTCCTTGTGGTGTTTGTTCTCCACAAGTTGAGCCACGGGCTTCGGGTGCAGAGTGCAAAGTCTCACGCTTCCGGCGGGAAACGTGTGTTGTTTCAAAGTTGCTTCTTTGTTGCAAAGTTGCAGTCTTTGTAGAACAGAGCCGCTGTCCTCTGGAGTTCTTGGTCCTTCTAGATGCAGGGTAGTCCTCTGAGGCTTCAGAGGTCACTGGAACCTGTGGAACGCGTCGCTGGAGCAGTGTCTTTAGAAGTAGGGAGACAGGCCGGTAGAGCTGGGGCCAGAGCAGTTGGTGTCTCCGTCTTCTCTGCAGGTTTTCAGCTCAGCAGTCCTTCTTCGTCTTAGGTTGCAGGAATCTGTTTTCCTAGATTCTGGGGAGCCCCTAACTACTGAATTTAGGTGTGTGTTTAGGTCTGGGAGGGCAGTAGCCAAAGGCTACTGTCCTTGAGGGTGGCTACACCCTCTTTGTGCCTCCTCCCTGAGGGGTGGGGGGCACATCCCTATTCCTATTGGGGGAATCCTCCAAAATCAAGATAGAGGATTTCTAAAGGCAGGGGTCACCTCAGCCCAGGACACCTTAGGGGCTGTCCTGACTGGTGGGTGACTCCTCCTTGTTTTTCTCATTATCTCCCCTGGTCTTGCAGCCAAAAGTGGGGGCTGTGTCCAGGGGGCGGGCATCTCCACTAGCTGGAGTGCCCTGGGGCATTGTAACACGAAGCCTGAGCCTTTGAGGCCCACTGCTAGGTGTTACAGTTCCTGCAGGGGGGAGGTGTGAAGCTTTTGTTTCTGTCCTCAGAGAGCACAAAGGCCCTCACCACATGGGGTCAGAAACTCGTCTCTCAGCAACAGGCTGGCACAGACCAGTCCTGCACTGAACAATTGGGTAAAATACAGGGGGCATCTCTAAGATGCCCTCTGTGTGCCTTTTTTAAATAAATCCAACACTGGCATCAGTGTGGGTTTATTATTCTGAGAGGTTTGATACCAAACTTCCCAGTATTCAGTGTAGCCCTTATGGAGCTGTGGAGTTCGTTTTTGACAGACTCCCAGACCATATACTCTTATGGCTACCCTGCACTTACAATGGCTAAGGTTTTGCTTAGACACTGTAGGGGCATAGTGCTCATGCACCTATGCCCTCACCTGTGGTATAGTGCACCCTGCCTTAGAGCTGTAAGGCCTGCTAGAGGGGTGACTTACCTATGCCACAGGCAGTGTGAGGTTGGCATGGCACCCTGAGGGGAGGGCCATGTCGACTTAGTCATTTTCTCCCCACCAGCACACACAAGCTGGCAGCAGTGTGTCTGTGCTGAGTGAGGGGTCCCTAGGGTGGCATAAGACATGCTGCAGCCCTTAGAGACCTTCCCTGGCATCAGGGCCCTTGGTACCAGGGGTACCAGTTACAAGGGACTTACCTGGGTACCAGGGTTGTGCCAATTGTGGAGACAATGGTACATTTTAGGTGAAAGAACACTGGTGCTGGGGCCTGGTTAGCAGGGTCCCAGCACACTTCTCAGTCAAATCAGCATCAGTATCAGGCAAAAGGTAGGGGGTAATTGCAACAGGGAGCCATTTCCTTACACAAGCCCCCCCTCCCACCCCCAGCCCACAGGCCAGGAGACTCAGCCAAAGCTGGGAGAGTCTTCCTAGTCTGTCAGGCGAGGAAGAGTAGAGGAAATAGGCTGATTTGTTGCAGGGCCTACTCTGCCTTACATCCTCCTGTTCAGGTCATTCCCTCTGGGGAACTGACCCACTTCCACAGTGATAGGACCTAGTCTGAATTGCCTCTTGTCTTCACCCATTCTCTCTATTTTGGGGTTAGAGGTATCCACCTCTGCTAATCTTATCTTAGCCAGGGTCACCCCTAGCTTACCCAAAGAGGTTACCCAGAGTTGGAGTAACCTCACCATGACCAAAAGAGTCAGGGGGCCTAACTTGCTATGTGGCATGGGGTCAGACCACCATGCCAAGGATAGTGCAGCCATAAAGGCTAACATCCAGCAGAGGCCACTGACAGTTGTCAGTGCCCAGAACCACACCTTTAGCTCTTCACCTACAAGGGAATGGGCTAAGTTACAGACTTCTTTGGGTTCAGGGTGCCTGTCTGCTGTATTAGAGTGGGGGGTTACTACATCTTGTAGTAAACACCCTTCTTCCACTCTTTCTTCTGTTAGCTGAGGAGCCACCCACTCAGGCTTAATAGTTGCCTGACTAGCCAGGACTTCTTGTGGGTCAGGTTGGACTTTACCAGTGCCACTTTTGGAGTTCTCCCCTACTGGAGCAGAATCCCCTTGGCTTGCTGGAACCTTGGCTAAAGGTTGTCCACCCTTCCTACACTGTTTTCTTTTATTTTTCTTCTGGGGCCTGCTTGCAGTTACTGCAGGGGCAGGACCGCCAGAATCCTTGGGAGAGGACTGGCACTGGACCAGTTCCTCTCTTGGGCTCTGACTAACCTCTGGGTAGTCATTTCCAAGGAGACAATCAAGGGGGAGGTCTGTACTGACTACCACCCTTCTCCAGCTAAAAGTCCCACCCACTTCTATGGGCACAAAAGCCAAAGGCCTATCAGTGACCCTGTCTGGGCTAACTCTTACTCTGGCAGTCTCCCCTTGGATGTACTGTCATGCACAACAGTGTGACTGGCACATGTGTCTCTCAGGGCAGTGGCTGGGATTCCATTCACCAGTAGGTGGTGGAAGTGTCTACTTCCCTCTGGAATCTCCAACTCACCTGTTGGGCCCTTTTTCCAGTTGAAGGCTATGAAGACCTCCTCATCTGAGGAGTCATCCCCAATGGCTACACTGGTCACCCCTGGGATTTTGCTAGGGGGTTGGTTTTTGGGACAAGAAGTGTCCTTGGTGTGGTGCCCTGTCTGTCTACAATTTTGGCACCATGCCTTAGTGGCATCCCAGTTCTTACCCTGGTACCCACCTTTGTTTTGGGTTGTGTCTTGGGGCCCACCAACCTGGTCTGGTTTTTGGGGGCCTACAGAGGATTCTTTCTCTTTGTTTCTAGTGTCACCCACTTTCAGCTGGGGAGGTTTTGTAACCCCTTTCTTTTGGTCACCCCCAGTGTAAGTTTTGGTTACCCTAGTCTTGACCCAGTGGTCTGCCTTCTTTCCCAATTCTACCAGATACTGATGCAACTTTTCATTGAAGCAGTTACTTAAAATGTGTTCATCATCATCAGCTTTATTAGATCAATTGACCATAAAAGCAACATAAAACAACACTAGTAAAAAGTACATGAATAAATAATAATTTTTTGTTAAAATACAGCATCTACACATCTATAAATTAGTTAGAAATCATTAAGACATTAAGGGGGGTAATTACAACATTGGTGGTATAAGGCGCTTACCGCCGTGCAGAAGACCGCCAATACACCGCCACGGCCACGGTAGACCGCCACAGCTATTATGACACACATCACAGAATCCGCCAAAATTCAGACACCCACACAATACCGCCACACCAAAGGTCAGCGATAAACTGGCGGAAACACATCCTCCACCTCCACGCCAACAGAAACACGCCCATGCTATTAAGACCCACGAATCCACGCGGCGGTCTTTCAACCGCGGTATTCCATTGGCGGTACACACCGCCACGCTCAAAATACACACACATCTCCAAAACACCGCCACATTGGACAATTCAAAATACACACACCTGATACACATACAAACACCACTCCCACACACCCAACACAATATAAAACACACACCCACATCACCCACAAACCCCTACAACCAGAATTTCTGAGAGAAGGCCAGAGAGACAGCACAGTTATTGACAACCCCATCACACAGAGGCACACAAAACCATCACCCACACTACATCCACGCACAAAACACCACATACCACTACATTCACCACACTCATCAACACATACACCACCCCACACATCACACACACCACCCCATATCACGCCAAAGACACCCCCGCTTCTCCAAGGAGGAGCTCAGGGTCATGGTGGAGGAAATCTATTTGGCTCACAGGTACAGCACACATCAATAGCCAGGAAGATGGCGCTATGGTGCAGTATAGTCGACAGGGTGAACGCCGTGGGACAGCACCCAAGAAATAGGGGGACATCAGGAAGAGGTGGAACAACCTACGGGGGAAGGTGCGTTCCACGGTCTCCAGGCACAACATCGCGGTGCAGCGGACTGGCGGCGGACCCCCACCTCCTCCCCCACAACTAACAACATGGGAGGAGCAAGTCCTAACCATCTTGCATCCTGAGGGCCTCGGAGGAGTCGGTGGAGGATGGGACACTGGTAAGTCATATCTTAGCTATCACATCCCCCACCCTACCTGCATGCTATCACACACTCCCCCCTCACACCCCAAATCCTCACTAATCTACCCATGACACCAACCACCCATCCCAACACCAAGCCCTGCATGACAAAACTAAGCATGGACACCCCTCACTAAAGCATGCCGTCTGCACATACCCAGAACACCCCCCCAACCATCATCACCCAACCCCCACACAGGAATGCTTGTACTGGGGTACACGCTCACCTACCCATTGCACACCATGACACACACAGATGCAATAATCCTGTTCCTATAGCCCTGCAGGAACCCGAAGGACCGTCACCACACCAGAGGGTCCAGGCAACACCACTCCACCCCCAGAAGAGGCCCACAGTGACGACAGCAGCTCTGCCCCACTGGATCCTGATGACCAGCCCGGACCATCGTGGGCCTCAGGACAGGCGGTTCCCCTTGCCCAGCCACAGCCCAACACCGAGCTGCCACCCTCTGGTAACACCAGCACAGCACCCACCCAGCGGTCCCAAACCTCCCTACCCAGGACAGGTCAATCAGCGGTGTGCCTACCACTACAGGGCACCCAGGCTAACCCACCACCCCAACAACAACAGGGACCTGGGGGCAGTGGTAGTGGGCACATGGTCCAGGGGACGGAGGCACAGGAACACAGGGGAACTGCTGTGCGACAGAGGGAGGACAGGCCAAGGGAACCAACTCTCCACGAGGCCCTATCCTCCATCATGGGAGTATACCACCACTCCCAGGAGACGATGGCCACGGTCCTGGACAAGTTGCAGAAGACCCTGCGTCTGCAGGACGAACTGTATTTGGGGTTCAGGGAGGAGCTCAGGACCATCAGCTCCACCCTGGGCACCATCGTAGGGGTGCTGACGGACATTCAAAATACCCTGGGGGACACCGTGGCACTCCAAGGGGCCCCTGACACTAGCCAGGACGACGAACTGCCCACCACCTCTGCCAGCGCTAGTGGACAGGACCAACACACCAGCACCCCACCCCCTGCAGACGGACAACCACCACGCAAGCGGGCCCTGAGATCCAGGAACAGGACAGAGCAAGATGGCAAGACCACCGCCAGGAAATGAGACCACCCTGTCCCACTTTGTCACCCTGTCCAGATTGGAACTGCCCCAGCTCCACTTCCAATGCGCAGATGGGCAGTGCACCTGTGAGACTAATAGACTGGACTCTGCCATGGACATTCCTCCACCATCACCCATCCCCATTTTACAACCTTCCTTGATTTTTTTTGCACTTAAATAAACACCCTTGAAAGTCCAAAAAATCTGGAGTCAGTCTATGATTTGGAACTTTGTATTATCAATTACAGTGTCATAATGGGTTACCCATTGTGAGGCTAACATACCAATGTCACACATCACAAGCCCTTCAAGGATGCAAGCAGTTGGCACGTAGGTAACCACACCTGTGAAACTGAAATGGAAGGGTACAACTCAATTAACAAATAGTGAGTGAAATGTAGGTACAGGATAGAGGTAGACGTGAGAAAGTTAATGTAATGTTAAACCAGAAAATGTTCTCACCTGTGTGTCACTGGAAATATTGCTGTATGACTGACTCCCTGTTGTCGTTTTCTTCATCCTCAGCTTCATCCTCATCACTGTCCACTCGCTCCACAGGCTCCACAGCTGCCACAACACCGTCATCTGGATCATCCTGCAGAAAAGGCACCTGGCGTCGCAATGCTAAATTATGGAGCATGGAGCAGGCGATGATGATGTCGCACACCTTTTTCGGTGAGTAGAATAGGGATCCACCTGTCATATGGAGGCACCTGAACCTGGCCTTAAGAAGGCCGAAGGTGCGTTCGATAACCCTCCTAGTCCGCCCATGAGCATCATTATACCGTTCCTCTGCCCTGGTCCTGGGATTCCTCACTGGGGTCAATAGCCAGGAAAGGTTGGGGTAACCAGAGTCCCCCAATAGCCATACACGGTGCCTCTGGAGTTGACCCATCATATCAGGGATGCTGCTATTCCGCAGGATGTAGGCGTCATGCACTGAGCCAGGGAACATAGCATTTACCTGCGAGATGTACTGGTCTGCCAAACAGACCATCTGGACATTCATCGAATGATAATTTTTCCTGTTCCTGTACACCTGTTCACTCCTGCGGGGGGGACCAGAGCTACATGGGTCCCATCAATAGCACCTATGACGTTCGGGATATGTCCAAGGGCATAGAAGTCACCTTTCACTGTAGGCAAATCCTCCACCTCAGGGAAAATGATGTCTCTCCTTACGTGTTTCAGCAGGGCAGACAACACTCTGGACAACACGTTGGAAAACATAGGCTGGGACATCCCTGATGCCATGGCCACTGTTGTCTGAAATGACCCACTTGCAAGGAAATGGAGCACTGACCGCACCTGCACGTCAGGGGGTATTCCAGTCGGATGGCGGATTGGTGACATCAGGTCAGGCTCCGACTGGGTACATAGTTCCTGGATTGTGGCACGGTCAAACCGGTAGGTGACGATGATATGTCATTCTTCCATTGTCAACAGGTCCACCAGAGGTCGGTACACCGGAGGATTCTGCCATCTTCTCAGCTGAGGGTGCCTAAGAAGGACAGCAGCGAAGAACCAGTCACTATTCCCCCAGGTATGCACCCACTGTTACACACAAGACTACACCAGACAAAAAAGCCTTCCTGTATGTGTGTTGAGTATAGGCCTAGCTATGCGTGACGCAGTAGGAAATGAAGCCATGTGGGCCCCTGAAATGGCGGCTGCCTGACCTCTAAACTGGGACAATGGGATTGTGAGGTAACTGCGCTGGCGTTGCACACCTTCGCGGTAGGCGGTCATAGACCGCGGCGCAATGCTGCATTGGTTACCATTGGACCCTATGGGTCCCAGGAGCCAATAAACAGGTGCGCCGGCGGTGATGATGCGCACCGCCGCGGACGTCACCGCCATTTTCTAGCTGTTCACTCACTAGATACCTGACCTTCGACAGGAGAGGACCTACACTGCTAGTGCTGCTGTGACCTCTGTCTGGAAGCGACGATGGCTGCTGCGTCTGGGGAAAGGGCCCCTGCCTTCACTGCACAGGAGTTGGAGAAACTTGTGGATGGGGTCCTCCCCCAGTACACACTACTCTACGGTCCTCCAGACCAACAGGTTAGTACACAGGGAGCACGTTCTATGGGCTAGGCCTGGGTGGAGAGGGCTGGGTGGAAGAGGGAAGGGGGCAGAGTTCATAGATCAGTTATGAATGGGAATGGATGGGCCACATGGCCAGAGTAGGGAGGGGGCCACTCACATTGATGGTGCAGTTGGTAATGACTGTTCCTCCTTCCTTGTGCATGTCATGTAGGTCAGCGCCCACCAGAAGAGGGACATTTGGCGTGCCATCGCCAAGGAGGTCCGGACCCTGGGGGCCCACCAGAGACGGGGCACCCACTGCCGTAAGAGATGGGAGGACATTCGCCGCTGCAGCAAGAAGACGGCAGAGGCTCAGCTGGGGATGGCCTCCCAACGTGGGAGGGGTGCCCGTTGCACCATGACCCCCCTGATGTTCCGGATCCTGGCGGTGGCCTACTCGGGGTTGGATGGGTGCTTGAGGACATCACAGCAGACACAAGAGGGTGAGTACAACGTCATTCAGCGGACTTTGCGTGCAGTGGAGGGGTCTGGGTGGGGGAGGTGGGCTGTGGGTGTCCCTAGGCTAGGGCGAGTTAGTTAGGCAAGGCCCCTCCGTAATGTAGGCCATGTGGCACTCAACCCCACCTCAGCAGAGTGCCAAGTTGAGGTATAGTTGCCCCTGTGGCATCCATGTGCGCAGATTTCCACCATTGCCATGTAGGCCATGTCCCAGAAATTGCATGTGCAGAGGTCAGGAGCACGGCGTAATGCAGGGGGCTGCTGTGTCTGTCTTGTCCGCCAACGGTAGCGGCATGCCATGCACTAAAACTCTCTTTCTTATGTCTCCCCCCCTTTTCCTGCTCTCCCTGTCCTTTTGTACATCAGCATCATCAGGCGGAGGTACAGTGGCACCGGAGCACGAGGGAGCTGCATCCCACATGGCCATGGAGGGCCACACCACAGACTCTGAATGCACCAGTGGGACGGAGGGCGAGGGGAGCTTCACGTCGGCCACCGGATCACCAACCAGCGACACAGACTAGTCCGCCGATGGGAGCTCCCCTGTGGTGGCGGCACCACCTGTGCGCCCCACCTCTACAGGTACAGCCGCCACCCCCTTCGAGCACCGCCCTCCCAGCAGCCCCTCAGCGTTCGCCCCGTGCCCGCTCACCCAGGAGGGTGGGCATCACCTTCGCCCCAGGCACCTCAGCCCCTGCCCCAGTCACCCCTGCTGCCCTCAGTGAGGAGGCCATTGACCTCCTCAGGTCACTCACTGTTGGGCAGTCTACCATTGTGAATGCCATCCAGGGTGTAGAAAGGGAGTTGCAACATGGTAATGCATTCCTGGAGGGCATTCATTCTGGTCAGGCGGCCCTTCAGCGAGCCCTGCAATCTCTGGCCTCAGCACTGAGGGCAGCCATTGTCCCTGTGTCCAGCCTCCCCCCTCCAACTTCCTCCACCCAGACCCAATCCCCTGTACCCCAGCCCATCCCAAGCACACCTACAGACCAGCATGACACAAGTCAACACACACAAGTAGCTCAAGCAAACATAGGCGCCACACACACCACAGGCACTCATGCAAGCCTCACACACATACAGACATAGCAACATCCACTGTCTCCACTGTGTCCCCCTCCTCCTCTTCTCCCTCCCAGTCTCGTCTACACACACTCCAGCATGCACCACATCTACAGGCACTAGGACTCGCACCAGGACACCCAGCACCACAGGACACTCACCTGCACTCACCACCTCCACTGCCATTTACACGTCCCCTGTGTCCTCTCCCAGTGTGTCTGTGACGCCCCCTCCCAAAGTACACAAGCGCCGGCAATCACTCACCCAACATCCATCCACCTCACAACAGCCTCCAGTACATGCACCTGCACCCAAAACACCTAAAGTGACACCTCCTACAACCACCTCCTCTTCCTCCACTCACAGACCCCCTCCAGCTACCCATCCCAGTGTTCGTCAGAAACTGTCCCTCTGTCAAATTGACCTTTTTGCCCCCACCCCCCCTCCAATTCATCAGTCCCGTCGTAGCGCCTCAGCCAAAAAGCCTCCAGTACCAGTGGTGCGTGTTCCAGGTTTTTGGAGTGCACCCTCCACTAGGGCAGGCAGTAGGACCCGGAGCCAAGGCACTGGCAGCCCACCCCCTGTAAAGGCTCTGAAAATGGAGAGTGGACGACGGGACCGTCTTAAGACCCCTGGTGGGACAACAAGTGACATGGGATCGAAGGGGATTGGTGAGTCAGCTGTAACTCCAATAAAGGTGGGGAAGGTCCAGAGGAAGTCTGCCCAGCCTGTTGTGTCACGGCGGAGAAGTGCGCCATCATTTCCGGCGGTCCAAACACAACCGCCAGCACCATCGTCACTGGTCCAGAGACCACCGCCAGAGTCACAGCCCAGGAGGGCACAAGTATCGTTACTGGTCCAGAGACCACCGCCAGAGTCACAGCCCAGGAGGGCACAAGTATCGTCACTGGTCCAGAGACCACCGCCAGAGTCACAGCCCAGGAGGGCACAAGTATTGTCACTGGTCCAGAAACCACCACCGGAGTCACAGCCCAGGAGGGCACAAGTATCGTCAATGGTCCAGAGACCACCGCCAGAGTCACAGCCCAGGAGGGCACAAGTATCGTCACTGGTCCAGAAACCACCACCGGAGTCACAGCCCAGGAGGGCACAAGTATCATCACTGGTCCAGAAACCACCACCGGAGTCACAGCCCAGGAGAGCACAAGTATCGTCACTGGTCCAGAAACCACCGCCAGAGTCACAGCCCAAGAGGGCACAAGTATCGTCACTGGTCCAGAGACCACCGCCAGAGTCACAGCCCAGGAGGGCACAAGTATCGTCACTGGTCCAGAAACCACCACCGGAGTCACAGCCCAGGAG